>NW_022589709.1:55564608-55619908 GCF_004348235.1 Phoca vitulina
GGCAGGGAGTCTACTTCTCCCTCTGATCCTCCTCCCTCTCATGCTGTCTGTCTCTCATTCTTTCTCTCTCAAATAAATAAATAAAATCTTTAAAAAAAAAAAATTGTTGGGGGTGATGATACAGGCATCTGGCAGTTTCTCTGATCATATAGGCAGCTGATTCTTTTTGCTCAATCATACCTTCTAACCTGAGTTTTACAAAGCATATGCTAATTTCTAGTGGTTTGTAAAGTGACCCAAAACACTTACTGGCCTTTTGCTAACACATCATCTAAAAAATCAGTAAACAGGGGTGCTTGGCCAGCTCAGTTGGTAGAGCATGTGACTCTTGGACTGTGGGTTCAAGCAACATGCTGAGTGAAGAGACAACTTAAAAATAAAATCTTTTTTTTTTTTTTAAGATTTGTTTATTTGAGAGAGAGAAAGAGAGCGCACCAGCAGGGGGAGAGGCAGAGGGGGAAGCAGGTTCCCTGCTGACACAGGGCTCGATCCCAGGACCTAGAGATCATGACCTGAGCCAAAGGCAGACACTTAACCATCTTGACAGAGAGAGAGAGAGGGAAAGAGAGAGACAAGCAGGGTGAGCAACAAGCAGAAGCAGAGGGAGAAGCTGGCTCCCTGTGAGCAAGGAGCCCAACGCGGGACTCAATCCCAGGACCCCGGGATCATGACCTGAGCTGAAGGGAGACACTTAACCGACTGAGCCACCCAGGCACCCCCTCAAAATAAAACCTTTAAAAAAAATCAGTAAAACAAAAACTGGTGATATTGGTTGACTTGGGAAAGAAGAAATGGATAAATGAGGAATTTTACTATATACTATTTTTCTTTACTTTTTTTAATTTTTTAAAATTTTTTAAGAAATCTCTACAACAAGGGGTGCCTGGGTGGCTCAGTTGGTTAAGCATCTGCCTTCGGCTCAGGTCATGATCCCAGAGTCCCAGGATCAAGCCCTGCATTGGGCTCCCTGCTCAGGAGGGAGTCGGCTTCTCCCTTTGACCCTCCCCCCTCCTCTCATGCTCTCTTTCTCTCTCATTCTCTCTCTCAAATAAATAAATAAAATCTTTAAAAAAAAAAAACAAAAACACATAATAGAAAACTTCTTCCTGAAAGAATCTTACAATCTGGGATACTTACTCCCTTAACTTGCTTCAGTCTATTGTACTCATCAGCAGCAGCCTATTAATGAGAAACACAATAGAATATGTTTAGTGGGACATTTTCTCTCTCAAAAATAACATTCTTGATGTTCTATTTTGGAGCTAAAACTGACAACAATGCCAAAAATATAGGAAATTAAAATAATGAAGTTTTTAGGTTCGTACAACTATTACAGTCAGCAAAAGGGCCTGAAGGAAGCCAGTAAAGAGAAATCTAGGACTTATTCCTCACGTTCCATTCACACAGACAGGTAACTATGTTTTGCTGCCTCTCATCTGTCCCCATGCTGGTCCATGTTCCTTGCTGACACCAGAGATCTTCTGTAAAGCATAGCTCTCATCTGGTTACAGCCCATTATGAAACTGGTCTGAGCTCCCTAGTAACTAACTTAAATATATATGTATATGCATATGTATATCTATATGGTAAATATATTTACATATACACACAGTAATATATGTATTTGTGATATATATATTATTAAATATATGTTAACATATTATATATTATACATATATAAAATAATTTGAGCAATAAATTAGTATTGGATTATAACCCGAAGTATAAAATAGATATCCATGAGTTGATACTGTCATAAAACATAAGATAACTTCTTATCAAAGATGGTGTGTGTCTAGGTGCACTTTTGCATGAAGGGGATATTTTAACAACTATTACCTTGGTGACAACCAGGTGATAGAATTTAAGGCAGTTTATTTTTCTGTACCCGATTCTGTAATGTTAGTATTTTACAGAAAGAATGAACTGTGTTTATAAATAGAAAAAGTAATAGTTTGTTTTTTTTTTTTTAAATAGGAAGGGATATATGTACATAGCCTATTGTTTTGTACTTCTTAACTATACTAGTACACTCTTCAATTTGGAAAGACTTTCATCCAAGACTGGATTTCAGTTATTTTTCAATGAAATCAATTTGAGAATTGCTAGCAAAATCTGAATCAGCATTAACAGAAAGGATACTAGATCTTCATAGATTAGAATAACATCATATATAATATATAATTATCAGGTTTGAACTTACCATGTACTCTTCACTTTCTTCTCTATAGTCATCCAATTCTTTATCCAGACGAGAGAGTTCTTTATTGACCTCATCAAGTTCTGCTTGTAAGCTCTTGTATTCCTGCAGGCCAGTGTCAAAATTTCTCTTGTAGAGTTGTCTTTGTTGATCTGAAGTGATAGGTGGATATTCCCTAAAAATTGAGAAAATGACTACTTATGACTCTAACAGACATAAAATCCAGTGTTTCTTCATCAAAGATAATGAAGCTGGTGGGATGTGAAGAATGACAATCTCCTGTTTTCTTTTGTTGCTTATGGAAAGAGGAAGGTGGGATGCAAATAAGTTCTCTTAAGAAGATTATACGTTACGGGTGCCTGGGGCATCCGACTCCTGATTTTGGCTTAGGTCATGATCTTGGGGTCATGAGATCTAGCCTCTTCAGGCTCCAGGCTCAACATGGCGGCTGCTTAAGATTCTCTCCCGTTCCCTCTGCCCCGCCCCACTGCTCGCACTCTCTCTCTCTCTCTCTCTCAAAAAAAAAAGAATGATTATACATTATACATCACTGCTTATGCTTTTAAAAATACTATGCGGGGGGGCGGGGCGGGCAGTGCCTGGGTGGCTCAGTCAGTTGAGTGGCTGACTCTTGGTTTCTGCTCAGGTCATGACCTCAGGGTCCTGGGATCAAGCCCTGCGTCAGCTCCATGCTCCGTGGGGAGTCAGCTTGAGATTCCCACTCTCGCTCTCACTCTACCCCTCCCCGAGGTCGTGCATGCCCTGTGTCTCTCTCAAATACATACAGCTTTAAAAATAAAATACTATGCTTATATAATTTTTAGAAATAAAATTAAAAATCATTTATGAAATTTAAGGTTCAAGTCATACGAACTCATTTATTCTAAATATACACCACCACATGATAATAGAATATTTATGTTTAAAGTCTTAGAACTGGAATTCTGGAACACAGTATGTTGTCATCGTTACAGCGGCAGAGCGGCTGACCGGCAGCTGGTTGTTTACTGCTACCAACTACAGTTTTTAGATTGTTTTTTCAACTGATTGATCTTGTTTTCCTAAGCAGAAATAGCTTAAGTCCTTTGATTATAAAAGTAGACTTTAATGTACATGTACAAAAATACATGCTCATCGCACAAATAATGTGGCAATGCACTAAACTGAAAATAACCCTGAAATTCTGTATCACTTGTATCTCTCAATATACTAGCTATTCTTTACATATCACCGTGATGCTATTAACTAATGATCCACTGAGGAAATACTCCGAACTGTTTCACAGAACTAAGGAACTTCACAGCAAATGGAATTTCAATTTTTATATCTAAATTGGCCTAACATCTTCATTTTTACAAAAGGGAGAAATTAAATGATTTGCTCGAAAGAAGTAAGAATTCAGGTTTCTTAAAAGTTTTCATTTAAATCTTCCATGATTCAAGTTAAAAAGGTATTTTTTTTTTTAAAGATTTTTTATTTATTTTTTAACAGAGAGAGAGACAGCAAGAGAGGGAACACAAGCAGGGAGAGTGGGAGAGGGAGAAGCAGGCTTCCCGCTGAGCAGGGAGCCCCATGTGGGACTCGATCCCAGGACCCTGGGATCATGACCTGAGCTGAAGGCAGACACTCAACGACTGAGCCACCCAGGCGCCCCTAAAAAAGTATTTTATAGCTAGATGGCTGAACTTGGCCAAGAACTTCTTTTTCTGAAGATTTGTTTATTTGAGAGAGAGAGAGCAAGTAAGCGTGTGGGGGAGGGAGAAAGGGAGAGAATCTCAAAGCAGACTCCCCACTGAGTGGGGAGCCCCACATGTGGCTCGATCTCATGACCTGAGCCAAAACCAAGAGTTGGAGGTTTAACCTACTGAGCTACTCAGGCATCCCTGGCCAAGAACTCCTGTGGAGAGAGGGGAAGGTGAGGTATGAGAATCCCCAGTGAGATTTCAAACTATACTATACCACTCATCACCTCCTTACCCCCTGAGAAGCAATGTTTTGATGAACCACCATTCACACCACAAATGTTTCTGATTTGTGTCCCATTTCTCAGAATACCTGGGCATCAAAGGGCTACACATCACACATGAGTACAGTTGCTAATGATGAACTGTAACTCAACCACCAACACCCAGGAACTTAACCACAACCTTGGCCAGAACACTGAATTGTTAACTTAATTGTTTATATAACTGTTTGCCAAAGTCCTCTGGATTAAACTTTTAAAAGAATCTCTGGTCTTATCATGAAACCTTAAAAGTGAATGCCAAAGAAAGCCATAGCACTGGTGTGGGAATTCTATAATCAGTAACCGGAGTTCCTCTATACTGACGTTTTATTTGTTTGGAAGACCGTTCTTGGGTGACTACTGGTGCAAGAGCACTGGTGAAGTTCATCGGTCACCCTGTGGAAGATGCTCAACATGTTTTTAGGACACAGTCACAGCCAAGCATATCCCCTCCCCGTCCATCTTTATTACCAAAGAGTACTCAGGGGAAAAAAACCTAACAAAAAAATATCTCCAGTCCTGGTTGTCAAAGAATGAAACCGCGCCACCCCGCCCCAGCAGAGCAGTCAAGCAGTCCCCAGGCCGGCCGGCCCAGGCTAGCAATCAGATCCCGTGCATACGAGGCCCCCCACTACCTGATCCAGTCATCCTCCAGCTCGTCGCACGACTCGCCACCAGTTGTGTAGTCTGTCTCGTAGTGGTCCTGCTCCCGCTTGGCCTTGCCCGCCCTGCCTCTCGTGGGGGCCTTTCTGGAAGGCGTCTCGAAGTTCCTGCCACTGCTGTAGTGAGGCTGCCTGAGGTCAGCCGCAGCTGAGGTCACCGGCAGCTCCTGCACCACTTCGGGCACCCTGACAAAAGAGCAGTCAGCGTTCGGGGATCGCGAGGCCAGGAGCGCCCTGTCAGCACAGAGGGCAGCAACAGCTCGCACGAAGAGACCTCCGACCTACGTGCGTTCACGCAAGCAGTTCACCTACTCGACACGAGGCAGATCCCCAGGCCCCTGCGTGCAGGTGAGCACCAGCTCAGACCCTCCGGAACACACCAAGTGGCTGTAAGGTTCCGATGTAAGGGGAGCCCGTTTGTAAGACCTTCTAAGTGAGACGGACCTAAGACTGCACTTTGGGAAGCCCAGGCTGATCTGGAAGAGGTGTTCACCGGACCTGTGCCAGGGACTTACTCCACAAAAGGCCATCAGGAAAATAACAACTCAGGATTCTTTTCTACAGGTTCTTCCAGTTTCATGGAATGCGGAGTGCTGAAGAGAAATGCATGTATCTGTCTACCATCGGAAGCGGACTCTCAGAGGTAAGCATTTTTAATACTAATTTTAGACTCCTATGCATCAATTTTCTTTTCAAGATACAATCTTGGAAAACTAAAATACTCAAAATTTAAACAACTGCTATGTGAATCCTATAGCCATGTAGACTGAACGGCATGGAAGGACTACCGTTAGACTTATTTTCCTAATGCAATAATTTAATATTGCATCAGATCTTTAACTGCATATGTTTCTGCCACAAGCATGAAAATGAAGCCAAACGTGGAATAAAATAGCAAGAGCTGTGGCAACTGTTAAGTACTTGTGAGTAACAGCGATGCAGAACTAAACTCTCCCTAGTAGCAGAGCTAACGGGCAAGAAGAGCACTGAAAGGAAGACAAAGAACACGCCAGGGACTTTCTCACCTCAGCCTTGCTATTCAAATCAACTATTAAAAATGTCTGAAGTTTTTGTTTTCTCATTGCTTTCAATTTACAGAAACTATAATCTTGAGCTATGTCTATGTCTTGACCTATGTCTATTTTCTAGGTGATCCAGAACTGCTTGCTTCTCATTGTTGTCCAAGTCTTCAGATTTCTATCACACTTACTAATGTCTTATAGAAGCCTAAAGCTTTGGGATGTGTGTGCATAGTTGGCGGTGGTAAGTGGGATTCATGCCTTCTTTCTGAATGTATTCAGGTTACCGTGGCTTTGTGTGCTGTTATTTCTACATCTAAAGGAGGGAAAATGTGACTTTCTCCATGAGTCAATGAGTAACAAGTTCCTAGACACTCTGCCAAAATTGCCAGGTATTCTGCTTCTCGCTTTGGGAATGCAGTAGGTGTATTTGAGGGAATAGGAGCTATTGAAGAAGGAAGCTAAACAGCAAAAGAAATTAGAAAAAAAAACAAAACCTAAAACATTAAAAACAGGCCTCCTCCCATAATTATATTAGATACTGATATTATAAATCTTCACTTGGTCAGGCTCCCTGCTCAGCAGGGAGCCTGCTTCTCCCTCTCCCTCTGCCCCTTCCCCCTGCTTGTGCTCTCTCTCCCTCTCTCTCATAAATAAATAAATAAAATCTTAAAAAAAAATAAATCTTTACTTTGGAAGTTTTCCACTTCCCACTCTACTACATACTTTGAAACACTAAGGGTAACATACTCAATACAGCATAAAACCTAAACACAAAATGCTCCATGTGTATATAAATTTAAGACTTAGGGAATATGTGTACTGTCAATAATCTTTGAACCTACTTTTAGATACAAATTCCATTAAGTCATAATCTGCATGACCCTGAAGAGGCAACCAGCTGTATGCTTTCCCTGGTTCCAACTCAGTCTTCAGGTCCCGAAGTTCACCCTTGTGTATTCTTTCTTTTCTATTCATGTTTTCTTTACACACCCTCCCTTACATGCCTTTGGTGCTCCTACCTCCCCCCAACTCTCAGTGTAGCTACTGTGCCTATCTTCTGCCCCTGGTAGATCGCCACCTCCATGAGAACAAGGACTTGGTATTCCCAGGGCACCTAGCCAACTACTGTGTACATGGCAGGTGTTCAAGAGAATTCCTGAATTGAAAACATTCACCCTCTTTTCTGATGACATCCAGTATCCATGAGGGAAAAGAAACAAGGCATGATCAACATCAGTGTCCTGATTATCAGAACAATGTCTATTATGTACATGGTATTTTATTTTTTTATTTTTAATTTTTTTTCCAAAGAATTTATTTATTTATTTGAGAGACAGAGGGGACAGAGAAGGAGAGGGAGAAGCAGGCTCCCCACGAAGCAGAGAGCCCGATGCAGGACTCGATCCCTAGACCCTGAGATCATGACCTGAGCCAAAGTCAGATGCTTAACCGACTGAGCCACCCAGGCGCCCCTACATGGTATTTCAGAACTGTCACTATTATTGGGGGGCATATCTAAGCCTTGTCAGTCAGAGAACCCTATCTCCCTAGCCTTAGGAATGACAATGATCCAAAAAGGGCCAATCAGGAATCTTTCAATATATTTTATATGTCAGCTTTGGGAAAGAACATTCCATTTTCCAAATCCTGTGCTGGAAGGTCAATGCAGCCGGAAAATGTGGAGGGCCATCCTGCTTTCACAGAAGCTGTACTGACAATAGAGCCCACATAGCAACGGGAGTCCTAGTATCTTTCTTCTGAGTTCCTGGCTCATGCCATTCCTGAAGTGAGACCATCCCTTGGTCTAATGCGGACCAGTGAATTCCTACAACTCGTATATAGTCCTTTTTTTATTTTTTAACAGTGGTTTATTAAAACACGGGGACAGGACCGGTGGGCAGAAAGAGCTGCTGCCAACTCGTATATAGTCGTAACAGATTATCCTACTAGCCTCTTTACTGCTACCATACAAAGGTTCATTGGCACTCTAGGGTGTCGGCCTGCCTGGAAAGCTCTGTGACATGTCAACATTCATCTTTCTTGACTTATAAAGATGAATTCACCCTGGATTTGGACAAGATAGAACGGAATGTACCTAATAGGGGGTATCTCCTAAATTTAATTAGAAAAGGTGGAGAAGCAACCATTTTCAATTAAATTCTGCTATCTCCTAACCCAGTATGAATTCTAATTGCCTTGAAATTCTAAGATATAGGACATTATGATGAGCACAAAGTGACAGATGCAACTGTAATTACCATATAACTCCACTTTATAAGAGAACTTCAATAATAAACTCAACTAATAAGTAGTTATAGGCATCAAAATTGTGGATGGGGGGATGGGGATATCAATGAAGAAAGGGCACACGAGGACCTTTTGGAGTGCTTGATGTGTCTCTCGGCTGCTGTGGTGGTAGTTACCTCAGTGTTCACACGTGTGAAAAATCATCAAACTGTATGCTCAAGATTAGGACTCTATTGAATGTGTGTTATGCTTTGGGGACGAAAAATCTTAAGTGTTGAGGTACCTCATCCTTACGATGGATCTCAGACACAATGTTCCCGTTCTAATTCCTTGTCTGTTGACTATGATAGCAAGGAGAGGCGCTTGTGGGCTACTAAGCACCTTCATGAAAGCCTGAGGAGAGACAGCCTGTGACTTAATGTGCATCTCTACCCCATCCAAGTGAATGTGCTCTGAATCTTCCAGGGCACACAGTACCCTGCCATGGGCAACACCTGGAAATTTCTATTATTCCCCAGAGGCTGCAAGTTCCTTCCAGCATTAGTGCATACAAATCAGGAGATAATGCCCCATCACATCCCTTAGTACCATCCCCCTCCTCCCCTTCTTCTGGATTTTGAAACTAAGCATCACATTTTCATTTCCCAGACCTTCAAAAAAGTTCTAGGGTTTAGGCTGGGAATATAAATTGGTACACCCCCTAGGGACTACAATTTGAGTATAAATATCAAAATGAAATAGGAAATTTCTTTCAGCTCAGCACTCCTGCTTTTAGTATTTTTCCTCTAGCTTACAAGTTTATACACTGCAGAGATCTGTAATAACAAAACATTGGGGAAAAGTGTGCATCAATATGGGATTAACAAATTATAGTATATCCATCTGGTGGAGTATTATGCAGCTATAAAAGATATCAGTAAACTCTTTGTATACCGATACGCACAATCTCCAAGACATATGCTAATAATGCATTTAATATGCTAGTATTTTTAAAAAGATTTATTTTTATTTATTTGAGAGAGAGAGAGGAGAGCGAGGGAGCACGAGTGGGGGGCAGAGGGAGAGGGAGAAGCAGGCTCCCCGCTGAGCACGGAGCCCAACACGGGGCTTGATCCTAGTACCCCAAGATCATGACCTGAGCCAAAGTTAGACACTTAACTGACTGAGCCACCCAGGTGCCCCTTAATATGCTATTCTTTTTGTTTGTTTTTTTGTTTTTTTTGTTTGTTTGTTTTTTTATTATTCATGAAAGTCAGAGAGAAAGAGAGAGAGAGGCAGAGGCAGAGGGAGAAGCAGGCTCCCCACCTAGCAGGTAGCCTGATGCGGGACTCGATCCCAAGACCCTGGGATCATGACCTGAGCCGAAGGTAGACGCTTAACCGTCTGAGCCACCCAGGTGCCCCTTCTTTTTTAAAGATTTTATTTATTTATTTGGTAGTGAGAGAATGATCTGACAGAGAGCGAGCACATGAGAGGGGGGAGGGTCAGAGGGAGAAGCAGACTCCACCCAGGGACTCCAGGATCATGACCTGAGCCGAAGGCAGCCGTTTAAGCCACTGAGCCACCCAGGCACCCTGCTATTTTTTTTAAAGGAAGATATAACTAATGTACATTTTGGCCGGCATATTTATTTAAAAATAATTTCTGGAAGGTTATATAAGACAAATTGGTGGGGTGCCTGGGTGGCTCAGTTGGTTAAGTGTCTGACTCTTGATCTCAGCTCAGGTTTTGATCTCAGGGTTGTGAATTCAAGCCCCGCACCTGGCTCCACGCTGGGCGTGAAGCCTACTTAAAAAAAAAAAAGAAAAAAAAGAAAGTGGTAACACTAGCTGCCTCTAGGAATAGGAACTAGGTAGCTGGGGACAAAAGCTATCACTCTGTCCCTTTTAAATTTTACATTACAAATGTACTGGCTTACTCAAGAATAACTAAGATTTTTAAATTGTTCCAAATGATTTTGTGAAAATATCTTGGTTTTCATGAAAAGAGACAGCATGTGGAATGCCATGTGACCATTCAGGCTTTATAATTAATTCAGAGGCACAGCTGGTCACAAGATGCATTATAAATACTTACTATGTATGCACGGAAGTCATGCAAATCATAGCTTTAAGACTGTGTCTCTACTTTGTACACCTCTGCCCCTAACAGCCTCAAGTGCTTTGGATTTTTGTCAAAATCCAAACAGAAGGAGAACAGAGAAAACACTCTTCCTCCAAATCATTCACAACTGAAACCAACAACAAAGTCAATTCTGAAGACCAAAACAAAATATATATTGAGGGTAAGGCAAACTGCCATCTGTTTCCAAATTCCATCCCAGGGTAATAATAAAATCTATTGTCTCAAACTGATTCCATGATTAGCTTAGCTGCTGGTGTCATCTTAAGGGGTTCCAGGTGCCCAAACTACTCAGGAGGGATTTCTATCTAAATTGGACCACTAAGGGACGCCTGGGTGGCTCAGATGGTTAAGCATCTGCCTTCGGCTCAGGTCATGATCCCAGAGTCCTGGGATGGAGCCCCACATCGGGCTCTGTGCTCAGCAGGGAGCCTGCTTCTCCCTCTCCCTCTGCCTGCCTGTCTGTCTACTTGTGATCTCTGTCAAATAAATAAATAAAATCTTTAAAAAAATAAATAAATAAATTGGACCACTAAATGGGAGGGGTGGGGGGTGAAGGAGGAAGTTGGAGATAAAACTTTGAAGCAACACAAAGTTTTCCAGCAGATACACCTTTAACTTAAAACAATCAAAGTAGTTAAAGGGAATGTTTATTTTTTATTATTTAGTCTACAAAGGAATTTGGAGTTCTAGAATTATACATAACAAGAGAGGGTGGCTGCCTGGCTCAGTCGCTGGAACATGCAACTCTTGATCTCAAAGGTTTTGAGCTTCAGCCCCAAGGTGTGTGTAGAGATTACTTAAAAACAGAATCTTAAAAAAAAAAAAAAAAAAAAAGAAGAAGGGGCACCTGAGTGGCTCAGTTGTTAAGCATCTGCCTTTGGCTCAGGTCATGATCTCAGGGTCCTGGGATCGAGCCCCACATCAGACTCTCTGCTCAGTGGGAAGCCTGCTTCTCCCTCTCCCAGTCCCCCTGCTTGTGTTCCTGCTCTCGCTATCTCTCTGTCAAATAAATAAATAAAATCTTTAAAAAATAAAAATAAAAAAAAAAGAAGAGTAATTTATCATCCTTAGGCAAAAATTATATCCAGTCCATAACAGTATTTCTAATACCCTTCCCTCACTAGTCATTAGGTTGAATTAGAAATAGCCTTTAGGGTAAATTAAAACCATAATGGGGATACCATTTCAATAACCATAATGGCACCTACTCTAGGCCAGAAGCTCACTGTGAGGTTATTTACACTACTTGTAAATATACACATACAGGCTTTATCAGTTTCACAGCCATCCCCCAGCAACATGAAGGGTCTCCCACAGCAAGTGAGATCGCAGAATTCCTGATTTCAAACAAAGTCTTCTCAGTCAATAAAAATGTATGTGGCTAGGGAGTGGATCAACCAGCAATCATCCCCTTCCATTAATGAAATCTAGCAGTTATAGGCAAGGAGAGACAGCCCTGCTTTGTATCAGTAACATCCTTCACTCTTACCTCAACTTCAAAACCAGCAACAGGGAAGAGAACCACTTTTTTAGAGCCAAAAATATCAATTTACCCTTTCTCCATTAAACCAGCAAGAGAAAAAAAGCACTTTCAGCTTAGAAGGGGGAAAAGATCCTACCAGCTCACAGTCCCACCCTTCTCCTCTTCCAAGCCTCCATCAACAATGCAAAAGATCAGTCTCTAGCTTTGGGAAACTGTTAAATTTATTTATTTTAAAGCAAATGGTACAACAGGAACTGATTTTCAACATACGCAAATGTTCATTTTTAAGACTCATTCTATCTGAAGGAGGAAGATGCTACTTACGGTGTTGACTTATAGGAAGACTCTGGATACGACCGCTTGTCATTCACTTTACCATTGGAAGAGTAGGCCATGGGACTGTCCACTCTCTCCACATAGTCAGAAGGTGGGGAAGGCATGTCTTGTGTGCCTGCAGACACGTTTTTAACCTAAAGAAAAAGCCCCAAGGAGACACAGTTATTACTGAGCCTGTAATTTAAAGGGGAAAGAAATGGAAGAAAAATATCACATATAAAATTACCTAATACTTACTGGGCTCATTAAATATTTTTAACCTGCCTTGTTATTGTTAGTGTTAACAATCAAATCAGTATTCCTACCAACACACAAATGATACCGTTGTTAATTTAACAAGTCCAGAATTACAAAGAAGGGGAAAAAAAATCCCAATTACCTGACTCTCATCCTGATGTGACCAGGCAGAATGATTATCCATTGCTCTATCCCATATACAAGGACTAATCTCATTTCATCTAGGCTGGGTCTGGGTTCGGGCAAGAATTTTCATTTCTCTCTCTTTTTTTTTTTTAAGATTTTATTTATTTGACAGAGAAAGAGAGCAAGAGAGAGAACAAGCAGGGGGAGTGGCAGGCAGAGGGAGAGGGAGAAGCAGGCTTCCCGTGGAGCAGGGAGCCCGATGCGGGGCTCGATCCCAGGACCCTGGGATCATGACCTAAGCCAAAGGCAGATGCTTAACGACTGAGCCACCCAGGCGCCCCCCCCCTTTCTTTTTAAGATTTTATTTATTTGACAGAGAGCACGAGACAGCACAAAGAGAGGGAGTGGCAGAGAGACAGGGAGAGGGAGAAACAGGGTCCCCACTGAGTAGGGAGGTTGACATGGGGCTCAATCCCAGGATCCTGGAATCACGACCTGAGCCGAAGGAAGATGCTTAACCAACTGAGTCACCCAGGTGCCCCAAGAATTTTCATTTCTAACAAGTTCTAAGGTAATACTTATGCTGCTGTCTGGGCACCACACTTGGAAAACAACTAATCTAGGACAAAAGACACTGGTTCCTCTTAACCCATCCACACTAAATATGGAATGTTAAAACCACAGAAGAAATTAAGAAGCTCAAACTAACTTCTGCTATAGTTCTTTAATAAGAGATTTGTTCATTCTCCCTTAACATACATTCTCAATGGCTCTGTTCTTAACACATGAACTCAGTATCAGAAAAAAACAAATAATCTCATTTAAAATGGGCAGAGGACCTGATAGACATTTTTCCAAAGAAGACAAACAGATGGCCAACAGACACATGAAACCATAAAAAACTGATGAAAGAAACTGAAGATGACACACAAATGGAAGGATGTTTCATGCTCATGGCCTGGAAGAACCAGTATTGTTAATGTCCATACTACCCAAAGCAATCTACAGATGTAATGCAATCCCTATCAAAATATCAACAGAACTGTTCACAGAACTAGAATAATACTGAAATTTGTATGAAGGCACAGACTCCAAATAGCCAAAACAATCTTGAGAAAGAACAAAACTGGAGGTATCACAACCCCAGATTGCAAGATACACTAAAAAGCTCAAGTATTCAAAACAGTATGGCACTGGCACAAAAATTAGGCACATAGATCAATGGAACCGAATAGAGCGCGCAGAAATAAACCCACACTTAACACGGTCAATCTACAACAAAGGAGGCAAGAATATACAACCGGGAAAAGACAATCTCTTCAACAAATGGGGCTGGAAAAACTGGACAGCAATATGCCAAAGAATGAAACTGGATCACTTTCTTACACCATACACAAAAATAAACTCAAAACGGCCTAAAGACCTAACTGTGAGACCTGAAACCATAGAACGCCTAGAAGAAAACACAGGCAATAATGTCTTTGGCATCAGCTGTAGAAACGTTTTTCTAGTTATGTCTCCTGAGGCAAGGCAAACAAAAGCAAAAATAAACTACTGGGACTACCCCAAAATAAAAAACTTTTGCATAGCAAAGGAAACAATCAACAAAACAAAAAGGCAACAAACTGAATGGGAGAAGATATCTGCAAATGATACATCCAGTAAGGGATTAATATCCAAAAATACATGAACTCAGCATCAATGAAAACCAAATAATCTGATTAAAACGGGCAGAGGGGGGGCACCTGGGTGGCTCAGTCGTTAAGCGTCTGCCTTCAGCTCAGGTCATGATCCCAAGGTCCTGGGATCGAGCCCCACATCGGGCTGCTTGCTTATTGGGGAGCCTGCTTCTCCCTCTCCCACTCCCCTTGCTTGTGTTCCCTCTCTCACTGTGTCTCTGTCAAATAAATAAAATCTTTAAAAAAAAATAAAAATAAAAAATAAAATGGGCAGAGGACCTGATAGACTTTTTCTCCCAAGAAGACAAACAGATGGCCGACAGACACATGAAAAGTGCTCAACATCACTCATCATCAGGGAAATGCAAATCAAAACCACAATGAGGTATCACCTTACACCTGCCAGAATGGCAAAAACGAAAAAGAAATAATAAAAAGACAAAATAACAACAATAACAACAACAAAAAAAAACCCCAAAAGACAAGAAATTGGTAAAGATGTGGGGAAAAAGGAACCCTCAGGCACGATTGGATAGAATGCAAACTGGTGCAGCCACTGTGGAAAACAGTATGGAGGTTCCTCAAAAAATTAAAAACAGGCCATATGATCCAGTCATTCCTCTACTGGCTATTCGCTCAAAGAAAACAAGAACACTAATTCGAAAACATATATGCATCCCTATGTTTATTGCAGCATTATTTACAATAGCCAAGATATGGAAGCAACCCAAGTGTCCAATGACAGATGAATGGGTAAAGAAGATGTGATATATACGGAATAATATTACTCAGCCACAAAAAAGAATGAGATCTGGCCATGTGCAACAACATGAATGGACCTAGAAGGCATTATGCTAGTCATATAAGTCTATCTGAGTCAAGTAAGTCAGAGAAAGACAAATACCATATGATTTCACTCATATATGGAATTTAAGAAATAAAACAAATGAATAAAGGACAAAGAAGACAAACCAGACTCTTAAATACAGAGAACAAGCTTGTTTGTGGTTGCTCAAGGGGACGTGGATGGGGGGATAGGTAAAATAAAGGGGATTAAGAAGTGCAAACTTCCAGTTATAAAACAAGTCACAAAAATGAAAAGTTCAGCAAAGAAAATATAGTCAATAAGATTGTAATAATGTTGTTTGATGACAAACGGTGACTATACTTGTCATATGAGTAATGAGTAATGTACAGACTTGTGGAATCATTATGTCATACGCCTGAAACTAATATAACATTGTATGTTAATTATACTACAACTAAAAAAAATGAGTGGCAGGGTCACTGGGGAAACTACTTTGTAAAGTTCTTTTTACAGTCCAAAAAGGTGACAAGATATCATATTTAGCACAGTACTTTGATGAGCATAGTAAAAACTCAGAAGATGCTGGATTCTGAAATTAAAGCCAGCAGATCTAAACAAAGAATTTTTGTAAGTATTTGAAGGTGAAAGCAGACTCTTAATTGGATTATTTTGCTATTACTTACAATTAGGTTCAGCATCAATACAGTGTATTTCCCTGCAACACACACACTTTACGCCTTGTTTTCCATTAAGCATAGCATTAATACATGATCTACTCCTTTCCTATGATTGCAGTAACACATACCAAGATATTTATTTACCCACCATTTGAAGTACATAAGGTATTCTTGATTGTTTTAATAGTCCCTCAAGCCAGAAAGGAATGGGATCATTTCCTTCTGAAAGTGGAGTTTAGCTGCAACTGGGAAACCAGTGGGTGGGTTGCAAGGGAGTGTGCTTGGATGTCCCTACAGCTGGGACGCGGAGGGGTGGGAACCATTCTTGGCTCCCACTGGATTCCCTAGGACCTGACACCACTGCCGAGCTTCACAGGCAAATGCTCTGCCAAGTCAAAGGTCTATTCTTATTCTGGACACTTCATCAGAATTTAAAAAGACTTCCTTTTCTTAAAGACCCATTTAACACTTTTCCACATTTTTCCTCTTCACAACTTGAACAGAGGATGCAAAGCTCTACTGTTCTGGCAAACCCAAAATCAAAACCTTACAAAAAAGGCACCTGGCTGTCCTTGCAGACTCTTAACTGCCTGGAAGGGAACGTCCTTCCCCCTTCTTTGCCAGCTAATACTTAGTTAGGCTTCAAGTTTTGGCTCACTACCAAGTAGTGGCCGTGCCAATACCCCTGGAGGCCTTCCACACGTCTCTGCTGAGTGAGGCAGCCACCTGCCCTCCCACCTCGCTCAGCACCTGTTCACACAAACCTCCCACCGGAGCACTTAGGCACCGCCAAACAATCGTTCCCATCCAGAATAATGGCTTGCTCCTGTCACTCTAACTTCAGGGGGCAGAGGACTATTCTTAAAGCTGCCTGCTTACAATGTGCCAAACAATGAAATGACAGATCATTCGGTAGGCACAACCTTACAGGTAAATACTATTATTCCCTTTTTAGAAATGAAGAAGCTATGACTCAGGGAGCTAGACGCCTTTCCAAGCACCTACACTTAGGAAAAGGTATGTGGAATTGAACTATATGGCTCACTCAAAAGCCTCTGCTACGATCCACCACCTCTCCCTGGGCTGTCTCCTACCTCTCCCTGGGCTGTCTCCAGAGCCCAGCACGGTACCAGGCACAAATCAGGAGCCCAGAACTGGCTGCATAAAGGTGACCTCATTTATTACTGCTGTATTTCTATGCTGTGTATATCCAAACATCTTATCAAATGAGCTGCTCTGAGCGGACCTTCAGCTCTTAGAGTCAGCAGAACTGGACTAGCCTGACCCCTAACTTCACCCTCCAGCACAGGGCTCCAGTTTCTTAAACCTTTTTGATGCATATGTACAGAAAATTCCAAGGCACTGCGTGCTTTGTGCTTTGGCAGAACATATACTAAAGATAGAACAATGCAGGGAAGATTAATTATTAACATGGCCCCTGTGCAAGGATGATATGCAAATCTGATGCACTGCAGATTAAAAAAAAAAAAACCCAGCCAGACTCAAAGATGAGTAAGAATCAGGCTTTGTCCTTAAAAGGAGCTTAACAATCTCAAGGCAGAGGCAAAATATGTTTGTAAAACAAGGAGTAAGGTATTTTTTTCCTTCCTATGCTTCACTTTTCCCGAAAGAAGCTAAATTACTACTTTTCTCATAGTACCAGTGCGAAGTGCGTATAAACCTGCTGCGCCCCAGTGGGGACTGACCAGGAGTCCTCAGGCTGCGTTTCCTGGTGTGAGCAAAGGGATTTCTGAGCAGCACTGGTATTACTGACTGGGTCCCCAGCCAGCCCACAAAACTTGATGATGCAGCTCAAATTCTTGACAATAAGCGAACAAAACCCACCATTCTAATAACTGTAGTAAATTCTTAATATTCAACAGCAAATGGTGAACAGTTTTCCTCAAGTAACTTGAGAAAAGCCCTAAGGGATTAGGGTCAAAAAAAAGCAGAGTGAAAACATGAAATAAAAAACTGTCTTTAAGTACTTTTTTTTTTTTAATATTTTATTTATTTATTTGACAGAGAGAGAGAGCACAAACGGGGAGCGGCAGGCAGAGGGAGAGGGAGAAGCAGGCTCCCTGCTGAGCAGGGACACCCCCCCCCCTTGCGGGGCTCGATCCCAGGACCTTGGGTGTAAGTACTAAGGGGAAAGAAAAGTTTGAGGGCCAGTCGTTGCCAGAGTTGCTACTCTGAAGCCCAGTGGAGCCTCGGTGCCAGGCTGGAGGGCTGACCTCGTACTCCCACCCCAGGGCCTTCAGTAGGGAGGAGACCCAAGTAAAGCAGGGGAAGGGGTGGGGAAGGGGGGAAGGACGCTGCAGGCAGCAGAAATCCACACAGCGGGCCCAAGTGGCTTCCCTTAATTGGCTTCTGTTTGAGGAGGTGCTGGTCCTAGTAGCACCCCATCCCACACCCAGTCTTTGTGAAAGGGAAAAACAAGACAGCAGGAGGACGGGGACACCTGGGGGGCTCAATCAGTTACGTGTCTGCCTTCGGCTCAGGTCACGATCCCAGGGTCCTGGGATCGAGTCCCGCGTCGGGCTCCTTGCTCAGCGGGGAGTCTGCTTCTCCCTCTCCCACTCCCCCTGCTTGTGCTCACGTTCGCGCTCTCTGACAAATAAATAAAATCTTTAAAAAGAAAGAAAAAAAGGAGGGACAGACATGCTAAGAGGCTGAGGAGAAAAAGTACCTCTAACCAACTAAAGAATGACTCAGACTCACTCTTGAGACTAACTTCAAAAAGGCAAGTACTCACACCGACCACGTTTAAAGAATACAAATAGTTAATTTAGGGTGATACATAGGAAAGTTTCACTAAGATTCATACTCCCATCAAGAAAGAACTAAAGTGTTTCTGAAATGTCAAAATGAAATACATTCAAATAAAATAATTTCAAAAGATATTCACAAGAGGTAATTATAGTGAGGACAAATTTTTATTCAAAATTTAATTATACTTGGGGCGCCCGCCTTGGGCTCAGGTCATGATCCAGAGTCCTGGGATCAAGCCCCACGTTGGACTCCATACTCAGCAGGGAATCTGCTTCTCCCTCTCCCTCTCTGTCCCTCCCCCTGCTTCTCTCTCTCTCAAATAAATAAATAAAATATTTTTAAAAACCTCAAATTTAGGGGCACCTGGGTGGCTCAGTCAGTTAAGCGTCTGCCTTCGGCACAGTTCATGGTCCCAGGGTCCTGGGATTGAGCCCTGCATCGGGTTCCCTGCTCCGCGGGGGGCCTGCTTCTCCCTCTCCCATCCCCCTGCTTGTGTTCCCGCTCTCGCTGTGTCTCTGTCAAATAAATAAATAAAAATCTTTAAAAAAAAAAAACCCTCAAATTTAATTATATTTACCAGAAGTGTTCTCATTACGCACTTGTGAAAAAATCTTGGTAACAAATAACATCTAACACTCCTTGCAGAGTTAATAAAAACATCCTATATCCCTGTGGGGCACCAAAAAGCAAACAAAAGGAGTGGCTCCAGAGCAGGTGTCCTCCCAATGCCTGTCCTCACTGCCCCTCCTCACCTGGATCCAAAGCATCTCCACTATCATGTGTGCCTATGCTAGGGCTTCTGAGCAGCCTCCCCACCCCGACTTCAAGTCAGGGACTGCACAAAAAGGTTAAGAACGTTTTAGGTCGCTTTGAAAGAAAACCTTCTCTCTCCCAAAACCAAGTGTGGGGAAGAAACTTCTCTCCATGCAAATCAAGGTCATGTGGAATTAGTACAGCCAAAAAAGAGCAATGACAGCCATCCCCCATTTTCTCTTCGCCCCGTCTTCATTCCTAGTTCACACAACACAGGAAAAAATTCGGGCTACACTTGCATCCAAGTGCTGGTAGCAATGTGACAAAAGTCATCTCCCTCTAAGAACGAAAGGGAAAGTAGATTCATCTGTTTGAGTATCGTCACGTGCCTACAAAACCTGACCTTGTTTGTTGCTCACCACTGCCTGGAGGGATGGGATTATCTCCATTTTCAGATGAGGAAATTGAGCCTTTATGGTTAAATTAATCTGCCCAAGGTCACATGGTAGAGGGAGGATTTGAACCCTGATCCACCTGACTCCAAAGACAAACCCTTTCTGGCACAACTAACTGCCACCTAGGTCACTTAAATATGGCTTGAGGTACTCCTATTGTCTAGGTATGGACTATTCCCTGTAACAAAAGGGACCATTCTCATTGCCGTAACTCCTCACCACACCCTAACGGGATGTGACAGGAATCCATTTTGAAGAGTTTTACTTGCCTATTAGACTAATGTTGTCAGAGCCACCTTCTGAGAGAAAATTACTCTGAATTAAACGGGCTTGAAAATTAAAATGAATACGTGCTTTGTCACTAGGTGCCTCTGTTTAGATCAGAGTGTAGGAACACCCCCCTCAAAAGGGAAACAGAAAGGCTTTTCCTGCTTGGTAAGTTAAGTGGAGAAATACATCAGACATCAGAGGGAAGAGCACCATAATCTCAAAGTACCACCTCCAGTTTTCACCACCTGAGGTCCACCTTCCCTGGCACTACAAATTCTCAGAACAGTAAGTGGTCCAACTTGTTTTTCCTGTTTTCTGTTGTTTTATACTCATAGATCCTCCCTCAACAAGAACCTCAAAACTGCCTCAGAAAGTACGGTCAGATGTTTCTCCACCCTTAGTTGGTTGAAAGCAGATGCTCTCCAATGAACTAATCCCACAAATGAAGAGATGGTGGACCAGGCTTGAGCAAATCTAATTAATTTATCTTAATCAGATGGCTCCGAGGATTTAGCAAACACAAGGCCCCCTACCCAAATGCACGTTGCCCACAGGGAATTATTAACATACACCAGTAAAGGGGAATTCTGCAGCTCCCTAAGTTTCAATGAGTTGTTCGAACTTAGGGAGCGGGAGCAGTGTAGAAACCTCATGCTCAGTCTCATTCAAGGTCCCCTTGTTCTAGAAATGGGAGTCCTAGTGCAGACTCGTGTATCTTGTGTCAGCACACCCCCACAGGTATGCCATAAGGCACACACACCTGTCCTCAGAGCCTGTGGTCAGTCACCATCAGGGGATCCAAATCCCCTTTAAGTTTACTACTCTGTACAACAATACCATTTTCTAAGTATGCTGTGGCATGGAAAAGGCCTAGCCTTCCCTCAAAAGCTCTCTGGGGTCACAGTGTTACAGCTGCAGCTTGGTTCTACAGAACAATGGTTCTCAAAGCATGGTCCCCACATGGGTAACATCAACGGTACCTGAGAACTTGTTAGAACCGCACATTCTCATGCGCCATTCCTGAGAATGAGAAACCATGGAGCTGGCCAACAAGCTGTTTTAACTAGCGCTCCACGTGATCCTGATGCTTGCTAAGGTTTGAAAACCGCTGAGCACACACTTCCTCCATGTCACAGACAACTGTCCCACTTAGACCATGGTAACTACAGTTAACATTCATTGCAGTGCTGGAAACATAGGCATCTCTGCTTTCAGACAGCCACAAAGACACCAACTAGCTCGAGCACTTTCTGCCTCCCACCTCACCATTCATCACAACTCCCTTAACTGGCTCTCCACGATGCCCTGGCCTGTGGTGCTGGGACAGACAGGGCTTTCTGTACTCCACGCGGTCGGGTGCTAAGTCAGTAGACGAATAGGGCACTCCTACTTTTGTTCCATTTTGTTCCCTCTGAGGCCACAGATAAAAGCAAAATCTTTCCTGGGGTGAGAACCTAGGACCCCGATAGTCAGCAGCCCACAGGACTGATTGTACATTAAAGATTCTTGGCCCTGGTTGAAAATTAAAAAGCTGTTCCAGTTTCTTCAGATGTCTAATGCTGATTACCAGCGCCACTCTGTCCCAGTCACCTGCCCCACTCCCACCTGCCTCCCCACTCCCGGGTGCAGGGAGGTAACAGGCAGAGACTGCCTGCAACCTGCAGGAGAGCATTTGCTATTGTATCTCTTGTGGCAAGCTTACAAATCATGGGAAGATTAAGTTAATGAACCAACATTAAATGTATTTATATTTTGGGTACTCTTACCCAAGCTTCCTTATTCAAGCTCGTCATTGCAAACACGGACAAATTATCACTCTAGCTAAAATTTACTGTGTGTTAATAAATTATGTGCTGGTTTCGAGCTAAGCCCTTTAATCAGTACAGCATCAGCTTATCTGTAGATAAAACCTTTATTTTCATTTACATATGAAGAATCTATCAAATGAAAAGACAAAGCCCCCTGGGGCAAGGTGATTACCTTCATCAGAGTCCAAGGAAGCCAAAAGTCACCCAATGGTGATCAAAAAGGACAGGGTCCAAGATCCCTATCAGGGACCCCGTCCCTTTCTCTACGTTCAGCCAGATCATCCTCACTAGTTCCTATCCTGACAAGTAAATGCTGGAAACAATGCTACATAAATGTTGCATCACGATGTCAAAGCCTTAAAAACTTCTAGAAATGAGACTAGCTAGTTAACTAAGTTAGTCTTTAGATTTAAGTATTTCTTACTTAAAAACAGGATCTTATTTAATAAATTTCACTTACTACTTGGTAACAATGGAGAAATGAGTTGATGGCATGTTCTCTCCAAACTTAGTCTATTCTTGCTTCTGATATAAATCAAGTAGCGTAACCAGAAAAAGCGCAAATTAGGAGACATGCAGAAAATACCCGCTGAGAACTGGATATGCTGGTTTGTAGCAGAAAAGTACCTCACACATGGATAAATCTCATTTTAATTTGTTAGTTTTATTATGTAAGTACTGTTTTCCCCAATTCTACTGGCAAAGAAAACTGAGGCTCAGAGGTTTTCAGAGGAAAAACAACAGACCAAAATCTACAAGTTATAAGGCAAATACAACACTTGTCCTGCTGGTTATGAGGACAGGTTTGAGACAAACTGCCGAAGCCCTCGGCAAACCTCAGTTTCTCCTTCTACAAGAAGGGTGCCCATCCTGTCAGGACTGCAGTTAGGATAATAATAATGTATAAAGTGGTTAGCCTAAAGTGAATACTTGGGAAATGCTGGTTCCTTTCTTTTACTGTGATTTTTTTTCTTTGGCTTTGTTGCCAAAATTCAGATGTGATGCTTAAACCTGAGTCATCTTTTTTTTTTTTTTTAAGATTTTATTTATTTATTTGACAGAGTCGCCCCTTAACCCGAGTCATCTTAATGTACTACACTGGCAAGAGCACTGAGAAAGCAGTCTCAGCAAAAGCAGCCTACGCCTGACTCACCAGGTCACCACCAAGCCACCACCTTGGTAGTGTGTCCACAGGCAGACGCACAGCTGCCTGCACGGAAGGTCACCAAGGCAGACTGGAGGACCCCACCCTAAGGTCCCAGACTTCAGTCCGATTATTTCACTTTACCAGAGCCAAATCCAAAATTTATTCACAGGAGCACCTGAAACTGAGGTGCTGAGGGGTGCCTGGGTGGCTCAGTGGTTAAGCATCTGCCTTCAGCTCAGGTCATGATCCCGGGATCCTGGGATCGAGCCCCGCATCGGGCTCCCTGCTCAGCGGGAAGCCTGCTTCTCCCTCTCACTCTGCCCCTGCTTGTGTTCCCTCTCTCACTGTGTCTCTGTCAAATAAATAAATAAAATCTTTAAAAAAAAAAAAAAAAGAAAGAAACTGAGGTGCTGAACTTCTAGTTACTATTGCGCCGGAACACTATAGGTATCAATAAAAATGAACCTCCAGTGCACGCGTCTTACAATCAACGCTTTGATATTTACCATAGGCGTGTGCTTTTCCAACGCCAGGCCCCACTGATAAGTATTTACTCGAGAGAAAATGAGTATGTATGTCTTGATATTTGTTTATGACCTTCTGAAAGCGTAGGAGGGGGGAAGAGAGATTTGAACACAAAGATCAACATGAGATACTCATCTTCATGGGCTACTGAACATTAGTCCTTCCCAACTCAGCTCTGGAACCCAAGCCTGAAGAGTGCCCCCACTTGCATTCTCGGTGTTCTGTCAGGACACGGCTCCTTAGACCATGGGCCCCTGCCCTGGTAAGAAGCCCAACTCAAGCAGGGGCCGGAAGGGATCTGAGCAGCATGACACCCTCCTGGGAGAAGCCGGCAGAGTTCGGAGGGGCACTGGGTGAAGCAGGCACATTCAAAGCTGCTCAGAAACCCATCCTAAGCTATTCAAAAGGCACTTTGAATTTAGACCTGGCCACGTGGCCAGAGCCATCAAGAATCAGAGGGCAATTATAATTAATTCATGTTGTCTACAGAGCACTATTTCTCTAGAAACCACCTCCCTACTCCACACAGTACTGTGGGAAGTACCATCTGCCATACTATGTTACAAGGGTCCTCCCATGAGCACCACGGGTTAGTGTCCCCCTGACCCCAGTCTCATCAGGGCCCCTTCCCCAGGCTAGTCTTAGAAAAGCACTAACATGAAAAGTTCAAGAGCTCTAAGTGGCTGCTTTCTGCCCCTCTTCTCCAATAGAAACATGAAGCCTATCCAGATAGTAGGAAAACAAGAAAACAAATCATAATGGTGTTTAAATCCCTGATCTTAATTGTTCCTGATATCCAGCCATATCCCGGTCCTCTGTGGCTAAGTTGTTTAAGTTCTAAGTTATCATGAGTCACCACCCAAAATCTTGCAAATAAATTCCTCTTTTTACCTATACTAAGTTCTATTTCTGTCACCTGTAACTAGGAAATTGCTAATTCATTCAACATCAAAATTCTTTCTTTTCTGTACATTCAATTGCTTTCAGTATCCCTGGAAGACACACAACTATACTTTTACTGGTCTGCATTTTCTCAGATACATCTCACATCAGTCTTGAGAAAGCAGACGAGATAATATGGCCCAATTTTATAGATAAGGAACCCAGGGTCCAGAGGAGTTAATCTGTTTGCCCAAGAGTGCTGGAATCAGGACTCGAAACCAGAACTTGAAAGTCCTGTGCCGCTGTCCCTATACCAGGCATCCATCTCCAAACCAGACTTCCTTCACATACATATTGGTTAAAATCAACAGAAATCACCTGCCTAAAGTCACAACAAAGGCAGTGAAGCTAGACTCCAAACCCTGGTATTGCTTCTTTTTTATAGGTCCCATAGTTTATTAATTCTTCTGTTTGGAACACATCAAAAGTGTATATAAACTCTATGCAACAACAACAACAAAAAAAATGTTTTATCTGAGTGGAGATGAGCTAATACACTGCTTCTACCAAAGGTAGAAAAGCCACCATTAGACACAAAGAGTAGAAGAAAGCGGAACACCAACAATCCGATCAGGCTGTTTAGAACAAACTACAAATGAAGGAAGTGTCTCCTCTGCTCATGGCAATGCACAAACCCAGCAGTGCCTGATTATCCAGCCTGTACACATTGCTCAGAGCATCAACAAGGAGGTAGGTCTGCTCCATATGAGAACATCTGAGGGGATCTACTCTGATCCCACTGGAACCATTAGTTGATTCCCAGCACTGAGAAGCACCTCAGTCCCAAGGTCAAGACAATAATATGGCCCATCACCATCTTATCTAATTGAAGCAGGGAAGGCACCTTGGAGCTAGTTCACCTCTGGGGGCAGGTGAGTGGGAGAGCAAAACCCACAAAGGGTAATTAACTTACACTTAATAATTCTTGGGTGGGCTGGTGGATCTGTAGGTGTCCATTAGGAAACAAATAAATAAATACAACAAGAAGGCTACGCATGGACCAGAGGTGACAATGTCATGAACCAAGATTTAGGATTAATTTGTTTCTGTGAACCTGAAGTCCAATTAAAAAAGAGAGAGAGAGAAAGAGAAGTAATCATTAAGGTTTCCCTAAGAGCATGCTGGTATGGAAATGATCAATCAGGGTTCTAGCCCTGGCTTTATCACCTACTATGTAACCCGATATATGTAAACAAAAAAATGCTCTCCACTTACATAACAGCAAAGTTCACTTCAACATCGATTTTCTCCATTTTCAAAAAAATTACCATATACTTGAAGAAAATTACCTAATAACTTTTCTTTAAAAGATTTTATTTATTTGAGAGAGAGAGAGAGAGAGAAGGAGAAGCAGACTCCCCACTGAGCAGACAGCCCGATGAGGAGCTCGATCCCAGGACCCTGAGATCATGACCTGAGCTAAAGGCAGACACTTAATGAACTGAGCCACCCAGAAGCCCCGACCTAATAACTTTTTACATAATTATTCTGGTCAAAATTAGTTCATAAAAGGAAGAAAACCCAGAGAACTAACTTTCATCAAAAACATAAAAATTTTAGAGGATAAAAATTCAGAATGGTGGGGCGCCTGGGTGGCTCAGTCGTTAAGCGTCTGCCTTCGGCTCAGGTCATGATCCCAGGGTCCTGGGTTCGAGCCCCACACTGGGCTCCCCGCTCCGCGGGAGGCCTGCTTCTCCCTCTCCCACTCCCCCTGCTTGTGTTCCCTCTCTTGCTGTGTCTGTCAAATAAATAAAATCTTTAAAAAAAAAAAATTCAGGATGACTGCCTGCCATTTGGGAACAAAATTAAATTAGATCTTCTCTCATATCACACTAAGAAATAACTTGGCCAGGGGTGCCTGGGTGGCTCAGTCGTTAAGCGTCTGCCTTCGGCTCAGGTCATGATCCCAGGGTCCTGGGATCGAGCCCCGCATCAGGCTCCCTGCTCAGCGGGAGGCCTGCTTCTCCCTCTCCCACTCCTCCTGCTTGTGTTCCCTCTCTCGCTGTGTCTCTGTCAAATAAATAAATAAAATCTTCAAAAAAAAAAAAAAGAAGGAAAGAACTTGGCCAATCTGAACTGTCTTTAGTTAGTAATTATGAATCAGTATTTACTAAATAAGACTTTACAGTGAAAACTGTGCAGTGTACAGGGAACTCTATCATCTTTGCAACTTTTCAATAAATCTAGAACTATTCTAACATAAAAGTCTATTTAAAAAACTGGATTGGGGTGATGGCTGCACAATGCTACAAGTTTACTAAAAATCAGTTAATTGTACACTTATAATGTGTGAATTTTATGGTATACAAATTATACCTCACTAAAGCTATTTTTAAAAGTTCCTAGGTCTAAAGGTTTAAAATGAAAAAAATTATAAAATCAAGAAACACAAGAGAGGAACTTTACACCAATCAAGGATGAGGAAAACATCATGAACTGACAGGTATGTTTAACTTAACCCTCTGCACACATTCAGTCCACAACAAGGTAAAAAAAATAAAACTTTAGGGGCGCCTGGGTGGCTCAGTCGTTAAACGTCTGCCTTCGGCTCAGGTCATGATCCCAGGGTCCTGGGATCAAGCCCTGCCATCGGGCTCCCTGCTCAGCGGGAGGCCTGCTTCTCCCTCTCCCGCTCCCCTTGCTTATGTTCCCTCTCTCGGTCAAATAAATAATCTTTAAAAAAAAATTTTTTTTTAAATAAAACTTTAAATACTGAAGAAACTATCGAAGACTATTTTTTAAAAAGATTTTTATTTATTTGAGTGCGCACAGGGCAGGGGCAGAGGGAGAGGGAGTCTCAAGCAGACACCTCGCTGAGCTGGGAGCCTGATGCAGGGCTCAATCTCATGACCCTGAGATCACAACCTGAGCTGAAACCAAGAGTTGGACATTTACCCAACTGTGCCACCCAGGTGCCCCGAAACTAGAGAAGACTATTATTCACACCTTGAGGATGTTCGGAAAACTCTCTAGGAACACAAAAAAATACAGAAACCATAAACATACAAATGGAAAAATGTGAGCACTTAAAAAATAAAAACACTGTAAAAAAAAAAAAAAGGTGAAAGACCAACAACAATAATCTGGGAAGAAATATTAGCCACATATAAGACAAAATGATAATATTCACAATATGAAAAATTCCGTTAAGAGTGAACAAACCAGGGGTGCCTGGGTGGCTCAGTCGGTTAAGCGTCTGGCTTCGGCTCAGGTCATGATCCCAGGATCCTGTGATCAAGCCCCACATCAGGCTCCCTGCTCAGCGGGAAGCCTGCTTCTCCCTCTCCCACTCCCCCTGCTTATGTTCCTGCTCTTACTATCTCTGTCAAATAAATAAATAAAATCTAAAAAAAAAAAGATTCTCTTCCTCTCTCTCCTTCTGCTCCTTCACCACTCCCCACCCCCACTCTCTCCCTCTCTTAAAAAAAAATGTATGAAATAAATAATTAAGAAAAGGAAAATGATTAGGAAGACATTGACCTTTTTGATATGGAACAATTCAAAAGTTCATTTGAGAAAATTTTTCAGAGAACATTAAAAAATGTAAGAATAAAATTTATCTGAATTTCCATTAAAAAAAAAAGGATTGGGGCACCTAGGTGGCTCAGTTGGTTAAGCTTCCGACTCTTGATCTCAGTTCAGGGCTTGATCTCAGGGTCATGAGTTCAAGCTCTGTGTTGGGCTCCACTCTGGGCACGGAACCTACTAAAAAAAAAGAAAAAAAAGAAAAAGGATACAAACCTATTAGAAGTCATTAAGCAGGCCCAACGGAAATGGAGAGGAAGGAACTTTCACTTTTTAATTTTTTTCTATATTTGTGTTTTGTTACAATAAATTTGTATTGTTTTCATATTAAGACCTTCTTCCAAAGCACCACAAATAAAAGCCATTATTTTAAAAAGTCAAAAATTGAAAAAAAAAAAAAAACTTATACTCAACAACAGGGATTGGCCAAATACATCTGTGCCATGGAATGTTACTAGAAAAGGTATGTGGAGCCAGAGTTTCAAACATCACTGCTGGTTGTATAAATTGGTACACCTACTTTAAAAGGCAATTTCAGTATTCAATTTCTCAATATTTATCAAAATTATATATATAAATTATACATATATACATATATACACATATATACAAAATTATACATATATATGTGTGGGTGTGTGAATATATATGTATGTTCTAACTCAGTAATACTAGTCTGGAAAATCTATCCTAGAGAAGTATGTAACCAGACAGATGCACAAGGTATACACAGTTTTTAAAATCCTATCATTGACTGTAATATTAAACAGCAAATGTACATGGCACCTGAGTGGCTCAGTTAAGCGTCTGCCTTTTGCTCAGGTCGTGATCCCGGGGTCCTGGGATCGAGCCCCAAATCAGGATCCTTGCTCAGCAGGGAGCCCGCCTGCTTCTCCCTCTCCCTCTGCCGCTCCCCCTGCTTGTTCTTCTTTCTCTCACTGTTGAATAAAATCTTTAAAAAAATAAATAGCAAATGTAACCATCAATGACACTGGTTACATAAAACATGTTACATCCATACCAGGATGAGGCTATGAAGTGGTAAGGAAGTTCATCACAAAAGGTTGTAAAGCTAAAAGGGCAAGCTACAGGCAGAATGGTGTGATCAGTACACTTTTATATAATGAAGCAGGTAATCTATTTTTCTGTGATTTTATTTTCACAAAATAAAACAATGAAAGGGGGTGTCTGGGTGGTTGTCGGTTGAGTGTCCTACTCTTGGTTTTGACTTGGGTTATGGTCTCAGGGTCCTGGGGTTGAGCCCATGCATCAGGATCCCCATTCAGTGGGTATCCTGCTTATCTCCTTCTCCCTCTGCCCCTCCCCCACTCGTGCTCTCTTCAAAATAAATCTTTAAAAAAAAAAACACACACACAATGGAAGGAATCATAAAAAACTAAGAAGAGTACCTACAAGAGTAGGAAAGGGTAGAGAAAGATACCTAGAAATGAGCAAATGGGAATACAAGGATGGAAAAGAGATTTCCCCAAAAACCTGCTTTTTATTTTTTATTATTTTTAAGTTTTAATTTTAATTCCAGTTAATTAACATACTGTATTATATTAAGTGTACAATACAGTGATTCAAGACTTCCATACAACACCCATAAATATAAATTTTGTAATGTAACTTGAAGTCTGGAATTGTGATGCCTCCAGTTTTTTCTTCTTCAAGATTGTTTTGGTTATTTGGGGTCTTTTATGGTTCCATACACATTTTAGGATTGTTTGTTCTACTTCTGTGAAAAGTGCTGTTGGTATTTTGATAAGGATTGCATTAAATCTATAGACTGCTTTGGGTAGTATGGACATTTTAACAATATTTGTTCTTCTAATCCATGAGCATGGAATGTCTTTCCATTTCTTTGTGTCAACTTCAATTTCTTTCATCAGTGTTTTATATTTCAGAGTACAGGTCTTTCACCTCTTTGAGAAAACCTGGTCGTTTTTTTTTTTTTATTGTAATTCTGACCACAGGTTTTTTGGTTTTTGTTTTTTAAGTAGGCTCCACGCCCAGCATGGAGCCCAAACCAGGACTCAAACTCAACAGTCCTGAGACCAAGACCTAAGCCAAGATAAGAGTTGGCCACTTACCAGACTGAGCCACCCAGGTGCCCCATCTTTTTGGTTTTTTATTTTTTTTTTTTTAAGATTTTATTTATTTATTTGACGGAGAGAGACATAGCGAGAGGGAACACAAGCAGGGGGAGTGGGAGAGGGAGAAGCAGGCTCTCCAATGAGCAGAGAGCCCAATGCGGGACTCGATCCCAGGGCCCTGGTATCATGACCTGAGCCAAAGGCAGATGCTTAATGGCTGAGCCATGCAGGCGCCCCCCATAGACTTTTGAAAAGGGGATAATTAGGAAAGTTTCTACCTTGCCAAAAAATACAAAAATTAAAACAGTTATCATACTGACAGCCGCAACAACATAAATGAATCTCACAGATACTATGTTAAGTGGACACAAAAACACACATTACGTAATTTCATTCATATGAAGTTTAAGAATAGGCAAAACCAACTGATGTGACAGGGTGATAGTTATCAATCAAAAAATAATGAGAGGGGTTACCATCCTCCAGGTGATACTGAGAAAGGGCATGAGGAAACCATGGACACTGGAATAAACTGTATCTTGATCGGGGTGAGTTATGTGTATGTATAAAAACTCACCAAGCAAAGCAACTGGTGTACCTACTGTACTTTACTCTGTATATACAGATATACATTGTACTTCAATAAAATTAAAAGTATCAAAAAATGAGGAATATTTAATGATGTGACGAAAAGCTTGTAATATAATGTTAAATCAAAAAGTAGAATTTCACACTGAGAGGGAACATTATCGTACTTCTCCTGATTTAGAATAAGAAGGTCGGGGGGGGGGGGGGGGGGGGATTAAAGAAAATACACCAGAATGGTACCTCAGGGTGGAAGAATTTTCTTTATAGTTCACTGTAGTTTCAAAATGTCTAGTTACCAAACAATAAATTTTAAAAATACATAAATAGGGGCGGCTGGGTGGCTCAGTTGGTTAAGCGACTGCCTTTGGCTCAGGTCATGATTCTGGAGTCCCGGGATCAAGTCCCACATCGGGCTCCCTGCTCAGCAGGGGATCTGCTTCTCCCTCTGACCCTTCCCCTCTCATGCTCTCTGTCTCCCATTCTCTCTCTCAGATAAATAAATAAAATCTTTAAAAAATAAAAAATAAAAATACATAAATATATATAGGTTATTTTTAATTTAAATTCAGTTAGCCAACATATAGTACATCTTTAGTTTTTGATGTAGTAGTCAATGATTCATTAGTTGCATATAACATCCAGTGCTCATATCATGTGCCCTCCTTAATGCCCATCACCAAGTTACACTACATATATATATATATTTTTTTTTTTGTTTTGTTTTGTTTTTTTTTTAAAGATCTTATTTATTTGAGAGAAAGAGAGAGTGTGAGAGCGCGCACGAGTCGGTAGGGAGGGGTAGAGGGAGAAGCAGGCTCTCCGATGAGCAGGGAGCCCAATGCCAGGACCCCGGGATCATGACCTGAGCCAAAAGCAGATGCTTAACCAACTGAGCCACCCAGGGACCCCAATATATATATATTTTTTAATTCAGAAAAAGTACCAACTAGATCTGGAATTTGAGGACATAACAGAAAAAATAACATCTGCAAATTTATTAAAAGAACCTTCAAACATCTAATATATAACAATGCTGGTACAAACTTAAGTGACTGACTACAAAGGACCAGGTTAACACCCACAATAGTGTGCAAACATGGCCTGCTTATTTTATAAAGTACAAGATATCCAGAAAGGGGAAGGGGAAAAAAAAACAACAACCCTAAGACTCCCTAGGAAGGCAAAGAAACCATGGTGCTGGAGATTCAGAGACAGGAAATTACAGAGTTGTACATTTTCCCACACATAATACCTAAGGGCTGAAATCTGCTTAAAACTCTGAAGACACAACTTTTGAGGTGCCTTTGCTCTGGAGGTTCTGATCCTAAAGATTTTAAAAATCCAGGAAAGGCAGTAAGATCTAATAAAATAATGAATGTCCAGGCCTACCCTAATACATAGGGAAGAAGGAAACTAATTTTCAGTAGCTAATTGTTCCTTTAATAAGTTTTTCTCTCCCCCCCCAACAAAAAAACCATTATTAGTTATATGGGGAGTATCTTATCTCAGTTCCCTACAATTCAAATTTTATATTTTTATTTATTTAATTAATTTTTTGAGAGAGAGGGAGAGAGTGAGGGAAGAGCAGAGGGAGAGATAATCTTTTTTTTTTTTTAAGATTTTATTTATTTATTTGACAGAGAGAGACACAGCGAGAGAGGGAACACAAGCGGGGGAGTGGGAGAGGGAGAAGCAGGCTTCCCGCTGAGCAGAGAGCCCGATGCGGGGCTCGATCCCAGGACCCTGGGACCATGACCTGAGCCGAAGGCAGACGCTTAACGACTGAGCCACCCAGGCGCCCTGAGAGAGAGAATCTTAAGCAGGCTCCACGCTCAGTGCAGAGCCCCATGTTGGGCTCGATCTCACAACCCTGAGATCATGACCTAAGCTGAAAATCAAGAGTCGGAAGCTTAACCCACTGAGCCACCCAGGAGCCCCTAGAAGTCAAATTTTAATCCTCACTTAGTACAAGGAATCAATGCTAGGTTTTCTTTCCATTATTTTAAGTGAAGATTATTTTTATGGTATTAATTTCTAAAAACCAAAAGGAAGAAAAATCACTAATCCACTGTCAGGCGCTTCATATGCAGCATCGAACATTGTCACCTGGGCTATCGTTAGGACTTAGCAGACAGGCAGTCAGGGCAGGGTCCCCAACAAGAAGATACGGAGTCAGGACAGCTAAAATAAAACAGCACTAACATCCTGTTCTGCAGCTTACACAGGACCTCACTAACATTCTGTTTTGCAGCCTTTGCAGAAATGATTTCTGCAAAACGACCTAAAATGAGACAATTAACCACAAAGCATTTGTCAATATCGCCGGCAAGGGGCAGTTAAGACATAAGCTTCCAGATGTCAGTGAGTAAAAAAGTCCATCAGCACAGAAACGTTAACCTAACAGGTAGACAAATACGTGACCAAAGCCCTGACTGGCACGACTCAGCAAACCCTGACTGCTTAAGATAGCTCCGTAAAAGAGGTCATAATAACCCCTAAACTTAGAAACTCTGAGGGCAACCCACTGGGCCCCCCTCTCTTTCTGGGAGCTTTATACTCTTGCTCAATAAACTTTGCTTTGCTGCCCACCACTATTCATCTGGTCTACCTCTTCATTCTTGGAAGTGGTGTGGACCAAGAACCACGGGCATTAAGGGGACACAAATCCTGCCACATTATGTTATCAAAGGGACAGAGGTGTTGAGCAGAATGGAGCAAAAGAGCACAGAAAGGAGAGTTGTGGAAGTAAACAGAAGAAACAAGAAAGAGGGACTGAGTTCAGCAAAGTAAACTTGGGCAGGTGAGGGGAGAATGGATGGAAAAGCAAAATACCTGTGGCTAAAATCACCTCCAGATAGCTTATTTCAATAGCATTTCTTAGGCACTGGGGAAGCTAAGGGAAGGGGAAAAGAGATGAGAAGCCAGCCAGTGCTGGGGCACCTGGATGGCTCAGTCAGTGGAGCATGCGACTCTCGATCTCGCATTTGTGGGTTCGAGCCCCACACTGGGTGTAGAGATTACTTAAAAATAAAATCCTTAAAAAAATAAAATGATAAATTTAATAAATAAATAAATAAAAGTAAAGTGCTTTCTGCTTCCTCGTCATTATCACGTCCATAAATTATTATGGCTATCTTTTGCCCAATTATCAAAAGCACCTAGAACTGATTAAAACCACAGGACAGTAAAATCAGATGAGAGGCCAAAGTTCACTGGAACTCTAATATTACCAGCACTAGTCTCTCTAGTTTTTTGTTTTTTTTTTAAGGCTCTCGAAACCTTGAATAAACAAATCCAACAGCCAGTGAAAACTGACACACCCAGAAACTCTCAGCAAAACATTTACATCATAGTTCACAATAGACTGTCCTATTCCATCTACAGGTGGCCTTGCCTGGAGCTAAAGGTCGAAAGAAAACACTTCCCCACACCTTCATGCTTTACGGGGGGGAAAGAGGAGGAGGAAAAAGAAACCAAGCAGGCCTCAAGGCAAGGTCAGGAACATAGGAACTCCACTCTCAGTGGTGTGTACCCACCAGACCTTCTGATGTTCCTAAGACTGTTTCCTTTTGGCTCCTTAACTAACTAGAAGAAAATCTCATCTACAGTTCTAGATTTCTTAAAATCAGACATACACAGGGATGCCTGGGTGGCTCAGTCAGTTAAGCGTCTGCCTTCAGCTCAGGTCATGATCCCAGGGTCCTGGGATCGAGTACCGCATCGGGCTCCCTGCTCAGCGGGGAGTCTGCTTCTCCCTCTGCCTGCCGCTCCCCCTGCTTGTGCTCTCGCTCTCTTTCTCTCTCACAAATAAAATCTTAAAAAAAAAAAAAAAAATCAGACATACAGAATGCCAGAGCTATGGGAGCCTTCAAGATGACCAATGTCTTTATCCCTAACCCTGACCAGCAATCCCCACCCTTAGCGCTCTTTCCTCCACTCCCATTGGCTAGAACAAACCTGTGTCCAGGTTTCTCAACTAACCCTCATGGCAAGAAGTCAGTCTGCTCAAAGAAACCTATGATGGCAGTTTCTGAGGATGCTTCCAACTGCTCCCTAACAGGGTTTCTGAGAAATAAAGTCTCACTTCAGACATCTCTGAAGACATGTTAGGTATCAGTAATATATATTTCCCAGATATTTCTGGAGAGAGGAACTTGCTAAGCTTTCAGCAAATCACATCTACACATACTGGTAGAAATAACAATATATATAAAAAAGGGAATTGCTCTAATCTCTCTCTGCCTCACTGAAGTATTTCCTAAGTATCCATGCAATTAGACACTGTAATTTGCTAGGCTGTTATTGATGCAAAAACTTCAGACGTATGGCACCTACTACCACTCCAAAAACACCCTTCTTAACCCAAGACAGCAAGCACCCTAAGCAACAGTGTTCCCCTCCAAAATGATAACCAGGAAAATAAACGGGGAGGGGGAGGAATGGTACTGTTTTGCATAGACCAAGTTCTTTCTGCATGATTCCTTTAGAAGCCGTTTCTTTTCAGTGCCTAAATACACGTCTTAAAAATGGAAATCTGAGGGGCGCCTGGGTGGTTCAGTCAGCTAAGCGTCCAACTCTTTTTTTTAAGATTTTACTTATTTATTTGAGAGACAGAGAGAGAAAGCACAAGTGAGGGGAGGAGCAGAGGGAGAGGGACAAGCAGACTCCATGCTGAGCATGGAGCCCAATGCCGAGCTAAATCCCACGACCCTGAGATCATGACCTGAGCCGAAATCAAGAGTCAGACCCTTAACTGACTGAGCCACCCAGGCGCCCCAGAGCCCAACTCTTGATTTGACTCAGGTCATGATCTCAGGGTCGTGAGATCAAGCCCCATGTCGGGCTCAGTGCAGAGTCTGCTTGAGATTCTCCCTCCCCCTCTGCCCCTCCCCCTGCTTGTGCATGAACCCCCCACCAAATAATATATAAAATCTAAAAAAATCTGGTTTTCATTTTGCAGTAAAACAATTTCCACTTATCATAGCACCTTCTTTAAAGATCTGAGTAAAACATGAGGGCACAACTTTTGCAACAAACAAAAACAGTAATTCTAAGAACATAGTTTCACAAAGCACTAAAGGTCAGGTTTAGAGACAGAAACCTGGTGTTTTAATAAAATACCGGACATTTGCTGATTTTTTTTTTTTTTTAAACACTTACCCACTCTTCAACATTGGGGGGTTGTTCATCATAAATATGTTCCTTGTCCCACAAAATATTTGACTTGTCATACTGGTTCATCTTTCTTCGAGTTTTCACAGCAAAGAAAATTATTAAAGCAAAAGCCACGATAACCATGAACCCCAGTACAATCGCAATTGCCTAAAAAGAGATTAAAGATATTGACACAGATTTTAATTGTTTACTTTATCCTAATCCACCCTCAGTAAAAACCTAAGGCCCTACACTACATATCTGTGGTTTAACAGATATAAAACTGATACAGTTACATTTTAGAAATATAAAATGTTGGACTGAGGCTAACAACACATACACAGCTTAATTCAATACTCAAAACAGGCTTTAAGTTAGGTACTATCATTCCCTTTTAAATTACAGAAATCTAGTTCCAAAGCTTGAGCGCCAAGTGGCCTTATTTTTATTAACAGATGAAAATGGCCAGTAAATTAACTCAATCATCAGTATCCTTCTAAAGGGCTTGAAAAATGTTATTCTCAGAAATAGCTTTAAATACATAACCATGTTTACAATCTTGTTCGTAACACACACTGGGCAAATGTTTTTACACTGAATGTAAATTCCAGTCTATAGAGGATCTACCTTACCATAAATTATGAGACAGGATCTAACCAAGCTATAAATTAGAGAAAATGGATGAGTGATTCATGTAGTCTGGCAGGTGGTTTCTCTTGGAGGAGTCTTGTGTGTACTCAGAAGAAAGGGCCCTGTGACAAGGAAACCTTTGCCCTGACAGTTCTTCCAGTGTCTGATAAGTATGTTAAGTGGTCCACTGGCCTGGAGACACTTGAAATTGAGGCAGTACCAGGACCCTGGCCTGGATTCTGCTCATCGTAACAGGAGGGTCTCTGTGCAGCCATCTAACAGTGATATCCTTTTTCAGTGATTACAGGTTTTGGGCACACAGAGGACTAAGAGAGATGGGGGTGTGGTAAGAGAGGAGCACCAACCCTCAGCCCTGTTTACCAGAGATACATCTGAATGCCAATAACAAATATTCTGAAATTCAGAGGGAAAACATTTCAGTCTTCAAAATAATGGTAGTTACTGGAGATGATCCCACCCCAAAAGAGTGACTCATTCAGGTAGAAGAGTGAGAATTTCTGAGTCACTGTAAGGAGAGGGAAAAAAAATAGGGAAAAAAAAAATTAGAAATCCATAAGGAAAAAGATTAGCAACTTCACACCTATTAGCATGGATAGAATCAAACAGACAAAACAATGCTGGTGAGCATGTATAAAAATGGAATCCTCACACATTTCTGGTAAAGGTAAAACAGTGCAACCAGTTTGGAGAATAGTCTGGCAGTTCCTCAAAAGCTTAAACACACAGAAGAGACATCATAAGACCCTGCAATTCTATCCCTAGGCATATGCTCAAGAGAAATTAAAACACGGGTTCACACAAGAAATTGTACACAAATGTTCAGAGCATTATTTATAACAGCCAATATGGACATAGCCCAAATGTCCATCAATTGATGAATGAATAAAATATGGTATAGCCATACAATGGAATACTATGCAGCAATAAAAAGGAATTGATATAACATGCATGAACCTGGAAAACATTAATGTGAAATGAAAGCCAATCACAGGGGCGCCTGGATGGCTTAGTCGGGGGTGGGGGTGAGCATGTGACTCTTGATCTTGGGGTTGTGAGCTCAAGGCCCACAGTGGGTCCAGAGATTACTTAAATAAAACTTAAAAAAAAAAGGAAAGAAGCCAATCATAAAAGATCACATAATGTGTGATTCTGTATATATGAAATATCCAGAATAGGCGAATCTATAGAATAAGATTAGTAGTCGGCTAAATCTCGGAAGGATTAGAGAAAGAAGTTACTGCTAATGCATATGGGGCTTCTTTTGAGGATAGTGAAAATGTTCTAAAACTGATTATGGTGATGGCTGCAGAACTCTGAATATACTCAAATTACTGAACCAAACTTTAAGTGGATGAATTATATGGTATGTTAATACTATCTTAACAATGACACCCAGCGCCCCTCTCCACATTCTGATTTAAATACAAGTGAGGCCTTGTCATCAATACTTTTAAAAAGTTCCCGAAGTGATTCTATTAAGCATCCCGAGTGCCTATACCCAAAGCAGGGGCAAGGACGAAAACCACTCATACCTCTTGGGGATCCACCACACAGTAGTGATACAGATACTGATCCATGTAAAGTCCAGAAGTTGCAGATGCATAAAACTGGTTGCAGATGGCATATATCTGTGAACTGTACATAGACCCAGAAGCCTGGGCAGTTGGGTTGACTCCCATTATATAGACAATTGTGGCAATAAACATCATGACGCCCAGGATAGCGCTCAGTATTATGACAGTCAAGTAGTATCTTCTTGTTCTAGATATGTCAGAACGTATTACGCTGGTAACAAATATCACCAATGCAGCAATGAAACAAAAGGCCACCATGGCCAGGAGGAAGCCCTTGGCTGCTCTTGGATCTGTGTAGCCTCCATAGCCATAACCGTAGCCGTAACCATAGGCATAGCCACTTCCGTAGCTCCCGAAGCCGCTGCTGTAAGGGTAGCCTAGACCACCACCCAGTAAGCCAGTTCCGTAGCCTCGATCCCAGGCAAGCGTGGAGGCAACACAGGCAAAGACGGCAATGCACATCACGGTAACGAGCATAGACAGAATCCGGATGACTCCCGGAGGAGAGGTCCATTTGTAGAAGTGAAGAATTTCATCTTCCGGGTAGAACGAATACGCCGGCTGAGAGAGCATGGGTCGAACGTGCATGTCTCCACCGTAGACATCATTGCTTGGTGCATAATGATTGGGTTTGCTGAAATGCACATGAAAACACTTTCAAGTTAATACTGTTTGGAGGAAGCAGAAAGAACACAGAATGTACATGGAAATAATTTAAACCATCTACTGGCAAAAAACAAAACCAACCTTCAGTACCACCCCACTACAGCAGGACACTTTATGTCCCCCCAAATTCAAATGTCAACATCCTAAGCCCCAATGTGATGGTGTTAGGTGGGGCCTAACTAGGTTCCGAGCTGGAGCCCCCATGAATGGGAACAGTGCCTTCACAAAGGAGACCCCAGAGAACCGTCCTGCCCCTTCTACCATGTGAGGATACAAGAAGCAGGCAGTATGCAACCCAGAGGAGAACCTTCTCTAGAACCTGACCACACTGGTACCTTATTATCGTGGCTTCCAGCCTCCAGAACTGAGAAATAAATTCATGTTGTTTGTATGCTAGCCAGTGTGTGGTACTGTGTGATAGCACCCAGAAGCTACTGAGACACCCACTGAAGAGTCAAGGTTTCTGTGTATCAGAATCACCTGGAGGGCTTGTTAAAACATAGATTGTTGGTCCCCAACCCCAGGTTGCTGATTCTGCAAGCCCCGGGTAGGACAAGTTTCCAGATGCTCCTGCTGCTGAAAGTCTGGGAGCCATACATTGAGAATGACTGCTCTAATTTCTACAGAGTAGAGGTTCTCGCATTTTCTCCTATTAGAGTCACCTGGGGAATGTGTATAATCCCCAGCTGGAGCACTCCACGCCAGTTAAACTATAATCCCTGGGGAGGGCACCCAAGCAGTTTAGAACAATGATGTCAACCCTTTGGCTTGTGTGATGTGAGACCAGTGCATTCAGATACGACACCTACAGTGGCCCATCCAGTGTCTCGTCCAATTTCTGGCAGCCTCACTCTCCTGCCTGAGAAAGCAGTCATTCATTTATTCACGTGACAGCTATTTACTGGAGCTGCCAGGCTGGTATGTGTGGGGCAGTGTGCTAAGTACTGAGGATAACCCAGGCCCCCCACAGGTTAGTCTCTTCGAAGGCAGTAAGACATTAAATCACTACGTGAGCTCTAGTTAGTTATGGTAAGAGCTACAAGATAAATCAAATATTCAGTGAGGGCTCATCAGGGTGATGCCTAATTGGATCTTTATAAAAATAGCTTGCCAACTCTAGTGACTGAATCATAAACATCGCTGGAGACAGACACACTAATGTGTGACACACAGAATCTAAGAAATGTGGATCCTGGCAGAGCAAAATTCAATTCCTAAACTGACCTCACCCCCTTTTGTTTTTGCCATTATTTCCTTGGTCCACTTCTCTCTTTCCAAAGCAAGACACCTTACAACTGGGTGCTGCCAACCACAAGAATTCAAGGAAATGGAGAAACTGGAAAGAACCCTGACAAGCCGGTCTTTGAAAATGTCATGTATGAAAATTCTGTAACTCATTCTACTTGGTTACTTGGGACGTCTCCATCTGGAGCTGTCATGAACAATGTAGATCTGGGCATCTTGAACACGTGCCCTCACACACACAAGCACTTCTTTTTCTAAGGTATATATCTAGGAGAATTTTTGAGTCAAATTTTTTTACCTTCAGCTCTATGAGATAATGTTGAAGTGTTTTCCAAAATAATTATATCACTTTTTTAAAAAATGATTCTATCATTTAAAATCCCATTGACACTGTAACATTCACAGAAGCATTGTTTATGATAACCTGAAACTGGAAACAGTCCAGATGTTTACCTAGAGGGGGAAGAGGTAACTGTAACATATCCATAGGATGGAATGCTACAGAGATGAGCTGTCTAATAGGGCAGCCACTAGCCACATGATTTACTGAGCACTTGAAATATAGCTGGTCCAAACTGAGATGTGCTGTTAAGTATAAAATACTTAGTTATCATAGTATAAAAAAAGAAATGAAGGGCAGAGGGAGAAGCAGACTCCCCGCTGAGCAGGGAGCCCGATGTGGGACTCGATCCCGGGACTCCAGGATCATGACCTGAGCCAAAGGCAGCCGCTTAACCGACTGAGCCACCCAGGCGCCCCTGAACTGTCCATTCTAAATGGGTGAATTGTATGGTGTGTGACCTCTATCTCAAAAAAGTATTACTTAAAAAATTAACAATGAGTCAGTGTTAGGATCAGTCACCTAAACAAAGCATTAAATCAGAAGCTTCATACCATTTGTGAAAAAACAAAAATGAATAAATAGACACACAAGTATCAGCCTAGATTATACAGAAGCAAACAATAGCAACAGGTGACAGTAGTTTGCCTCTGCACAGAAACACCAGCATCCTGCAACAGATGGATGAAGAAGATGTGGTGTATATATACCCAATGGAGTATTATGCAGCCATCAAAACAAACAAACAAACAAACAAAACCCTGAAATCTTGCCATTTGCAACGATGTGGATGGAACTGGAGCGTATTATGCTGAGCGAAATAAGTCAATCAGAGAAAGACCTGTATCATATGACCTCACTGATATGAGGAATTCTTAATCTCAGGAAACACACTGAGGGTTGCTGGAGTGGTGGGGGGTGGGAGAGATGGGGGGCTGGGTGATGGACATTGGAGAGGGTATGCGCTATGGTGAGCGCTGTGAATTGTGTAAGACTGTTGAATCACAGACCTGTACCTCTGAAACAAATAATACATTATATGTTAAAAAAGAGAGAGAGAGAGATAGTAGCAAGGGAAAAATGAAGCGGGGAAATCGGAGGGGGAGACGAACCATGAGAAACTATGGACTCTGAAAAACAAACTGAGGGTTCTAGAGGGCAGAGGGGTGGGGGGATGGGTTAGCCTGGTGATGGGTATTAAAGAGGGCACGTATTGGGGGCGCCTGGGTGGCTCAGTCGTTAAGCGTCTGCCTTCGGCTCAGGTCATGATCCCAGGGTCCTGGGATCGAGCCCTGCATCAGGCTCCCTGCTCCGCGGGAAGCCTGCTTCTCCCTCTCCCACTCTCCCTGCTTGTGTTTCCTCTCTCGCTGTGTCTCTGTCAAATAAATAAATAAAATCTTTAAAAAAAAAAAAGAGGGTACATATTGAATGGAACACTGGGTTTTATACGCAAACAATAAATCATGGAACACTACATCAAAAACTAATGATGTAACGTATGGTGTTTAACATAACATAATAAAATAAAATTAAAAAAAAAAAAAAAGAAACACTGGCATCCTGGAAGTTAAGCTTTGGGGGGAAACTCACTTCCACTTTATACGCTTTGTTTTAATCTAAATTTACAAACACACATGTTATTTTGTTATTTTTAATAGCAAACACTTAACAGATGAAAGTTTCAACTATACGTATTTTTTACACGTGACAGGCTTGACAGAAAGAAAAAACCAAAAACTAAAGAATTACTTACAATTCATCAGGTCTATACGGAGGTGGACTTTCAAAAGGCCTCGATGACATGGCTGATGTCAATGATCACCTGATCTTCAGGATGAGCACTGCCCCGCAGCTCCCCAAAATAAGCCAATCTAAGCAACGTAAGGAAGGTAATGGCATTACTACGAAGCTCAGAGTTTCCTTGCATCACTAAGAAAACTAATGATACCAATCTCAAATAACTTCGCACACCATGATTATTCCGCTTGTCCTTCTCACTGCCATCCTTACACATTGGACCATCAATTCCTTGAGTACAGGAAATCACTGAGCATAGCAACCATTCAGTCTGGTGGTCCTCACAGCACCAAGCACCCTGCTCTGCACACCACTGGCATACAAATACTAACTTTAATGACTAAGTTGTAGTAATAAAAATTTCACAAAGTTTTTACAGCATAGGTAAAAAATGGTATTTTTCAAAACCGTTCCTTCAAAAAACAAGAAATGTAAAAAATAAAATTTCTTAAAATGTGTTTTTTTAAGTTTCGGTAACACCATTTTTTTTTTAATTTTTATTTTCTTTGAGAGACAGCAAGCGAGCACATACACGAGTGGTGGGAGGGGCAGAGGGAGAATCTCAACCAGACTCCCTACTGAGTGCAGAGCCTGACGTGGGGCTCAATCTCACGACCCTGAGATCATGACCCTGAGATTAAGACCTGAGCCGAAATCAAGAGTCGGATGCTTAACCTGATGAGCCACCCAGGTGTCCCAATCGACCAGTACTTATTAAGTACTTACACTATTCCATGGAAGTCTGTAGAAATACTACAGAAGGTCACACACAAAGAAAAAAGCAACTACAAGAGGCAGTTATTTAGTTCTTAGGGCTGACTACATTATCAAGTGTAGGACAGGGATAAGCAGAGGAGAAAGACCAAGACTTAAGAAGAGGAAGAAGCTGGGGGTTGGGGTGGGGGGGGGGAGAAGAAAGATCACTTGAGCAAGATCTACAATCTGAGTATACTAAACTGTATACTATTTTTTCCTTTTCAGATAAAGTATGTGCAAAAAAGGTATTATGTTAGGAAAAGTAAATAAATTCAAACTCTCTAAATTGTGTTCTTTAGAATCAATGGCAACTATCCTCCACATCCTTAAGGACAGTCAATTCCAAATTTCTCAGAATAAAATGTTGCCCAAATGTTTATCACATAAAACCTCAAAGATGGAAATAAATTGAATGTTAGGAACACCAAGACAATTAGCATGATTTTCCAAACACAGTGAGGGAAGACAACTTCTTCACATTATTTAAAAACAAAAAAACAAAAAACTGTTTTACTCAAGTATTAACATACCAAAAAATGCACAAATCCTAAGTGTATAGAGCCCTGGAACTAGCACCCAAATGCACATTTAAATGGGCAACTCAGGCCATTAGCACGTTACAGTGTTATGGAAGAGTAAAAGTCCAGACTGGCTTCCTAACTGATGTTCAAAAAAAGAACATTTAAAAAAAAAATGAATTTAAACACTATTAGGGGCACCTGGGTGGCTCAGCCAGTTAAGCAACCAACTCTTGATTTCCACGGCTCAGGTTGCGATCTCAGGGTCGTGAGATGGAGCCCCTAGAGAGCCTCCGCACTCAGCGCAGGGTCTGCTTGAGATTCTCCCTCTGCCCCTCCCCCCCCACTCATGAGCACAAGGGCACACACTCACTCTCTAATGAATAAATAAATCTTTATTTTTTTTTTAAAGATTTTATTTATTTGAAGGAGAGAGAGCACAAGTAGGCAGAGCAGTAGACAGAGGGAGAGGAAGAAGCAGGCTCCCTGCCAAGTAAGAAGCCTGATGCAGGGCTGGATCCCAGGACCCTGGGACCATAACCTAAGCCGAAGGCAGACCCTTAACCAACTGAGCCACCCAGGTGCCTCAATAAATAAATCTTTAAAAAGAGAAAAGATAAACTGAATTTAAACACTATTAAACATAGGACTCCAGTTCTGAAGCTGAATGTCAAATACTGACAAACGGAACTTAGCCCTTTTATAGCTCCGGCTCACTCATTCAAGACTATGACAAAAATTCCAGGCTCCATGTTAGTTTTTTACGTCATCTCTACGACCAACTTGGGGCTTGAACTCACGACCCTGAGATCAAGAGTCACATGCTCTACCAACTAAGCCAGCCAGGCGCCCCTCCATGGTAGTTTTTGGATATTCTAAATTAATCCAGACTCAGGCTGAAGTTTAAATTTTGTCAAAAATCCAGACACCAGAGGCGCCTGGGTGGCTCAGTCGTTGGGCGTCTGCCTTTGGCTCAGGTGGTGATCCCAGGGTCCTGGGATCGAGTCCCGTATTGGGCTCCCTTCTCCACGGGAGGCCTGCTTCTCCCTCTCTCACTCCCCCCTGCTTGTGTTCCCTCTCTAACCGTGTCTCTCTGTCAAATAAATAAATAAAATCTTAAAAAAAAAAAAAAATCCAGACACCAAAATCCCTTTCCAAACTGCTATTTCATGGATTCAGAGTTTAGTTATCATATCCCCTCTAATACCAGAGATTTTATATTGTGAAGCAAGTAATTTTAGGAAGTTTATCAAGAACAAGGCATGCCATATCAGCTTCCTTTTTTGAGGTTACCAAACTGGTAGATGAAGCCCTAGAATCTTCAGCACATCCCCGTGCATAGACATTCCTCTGGGACTGAAAAAATCTAAATAGGATAAAAGAACGGTACATTCATGACCCCAGGGTCCCGGGATCAAGTCCTACATTGGGCTCCTTGCTCAGCAGGGAGCCTGCTTCTCCCTCTGCCTGCCCTTCCCCCCGCTTGTGCTTGCTTTCTCTCTCTCACAAATAAATAAAAATCTTAAAAAAGAACAGAGAGGGAGGTCGTTTTGGTGACCACAGACAAGATGGGCAAGCTTATCCAGATTTGCAGCTGACAAAACACTGGAAAGGATAACCAACCTACCGTCTTCAAGTATATCAAATTCTCTGTGGGGCCAGACTGATGGGCTAAAACAAACCCAATGGTTTTAAAAGCTCACTGTGAGAGAGAAAAAAAAAAAAAAGCTCACTGTGAGAGGACAAATTCTACTTCTCTTCCTTGAACCTCACTACCCTCCTATGCCAAAGGGCAGGGGATAAGCCTGACCTCTAGGCTGGAATAAATAAGATAATATATTAAGGAAGATGAGAAAAGCATTCACAGCAAGGTGGTTATCTTGAAAGTGAGACATTCCAGTGTTTAGGCACTTAGGTACATTGTATCCATTTTCAAATACTGGTGGCATGGATAAATCATTTTATAAAGTCTCGGAGACTCAATTTTTTAAAAGTGCATTTCCTTGGTGAGAATTTCAACAAAGTTAACAAGTTATCCCAAACTTTGGCAGTAGTCACAGACAGCTGCTTCCATCTAGGAATGATACACTTTAAAAATAAACTTCTGCATAACCATGAATCTGTACATCATGTTCCAACGAGGTGCCTCTCCTGAAGGTGACTGACCGTTCAAGAACTAGAAAAACCATGTCTTAAGACAAATGAAAAAAACAGGAAATGTTTGGCCTGGTCAAATCAACATTAGAAGGACCACTACAGCAGCCTTCAAATATCTGCAGAGCTGTCTTTGTAATCCTAGAAACCATTCTTTGAAGAAAAGATACCACAGGATCAGATTTCATGTCAATGTTAGGAAGCCCCTCCCTTACCCTGACTCCACACACCCTTCAAAAATAACAAACAACAATTTTTATCTGAAGCCGTGTATGCAAAGCTTAAGTTGTTTGATATTCTGGGGAGACTGGACTGAAGGAACTCTAATATTAGTCTCCTTCAAGGCAGTCTGGAACTGTGCCTTCAGGTCACAGCCAAAGAAAAAAAGGACCAAGAACAGACTGTTACCCAAGCCCCTGCAGGGCAATATTAACATTATCTGCTCAATAAATGTATGTTGAGTGAAGGACAAAATAAAACGAATGGAGAGGATACAGGACCCGTCCTAAGGGGCTCGGTGGCCACGGTCACAGAGCCTGTACCAAAGCGAGTGAAAGGGAACCAAGTCAAACAGCTGAATTAGAGTCAGGAGCATAAGGGAAACAGCAGACTCTTACTAAATGTATAAGATTGACTGACGTTAAAATATACAAAAAGTTCTCCCCTTATGTTTACTGGCCAAAGCTGTCCTAATAAAAACCTAAGCTAAGACAAAGAAGAAAAGCCTGAAAATACTATGCCCCTGAATAATTCTTTAAAGCAACTGTCATAAGTAAAAGATAAATTTTATCGTATTTAAGGAGAGCTTATTCCTTTTCAATCACATGCAGCAATAGTTAATTTGCCCTCAAGAAGTTTTTAAAAGTTGTGGCTGGTACTAAATGTTTCTATTTATATTTTGGCACATAATTAGTAAGTTGTCTAAAATTTTAAAATTAGGCAGATTTATGCAATAGACAATGGGCTCTGTATCAGAAAATGCATTTCAAATAAGCGCTCCAGATGATTCTTAAGCACACCATGTATTTTCAGCATCACTGCCTAGATTAAAGGTGTCAATCCCAGGAGGGCCTTGATCTTGGCATTTCCTGTCTATAATGGGCAGGAACCAGCTGTTCAGATCTCACCTCAACTATCCCCTCCTCAGAGGTGCCCTCCAGCTCACCCATCCACCAAACCTGTTGTATTTTCAGAGCAAATTCCCCCCACTAATTATTTTTTATTTTTTAACTTTTTAAACTGCCACCATCTCCATCCCAACTGGAATACCAGCTTTACAAGCACCTAGATGTCTGTCTTGACCATCACTCTTCTGCCTGATCCCTGATACAAAGTGATGATCAATCAACGTTTGATTTATAAAACCAACAGCCCATATTACAGTTGGGATTTCAGTACCGCTGTGAATGTCTAAGTTCCTCACAATGCTAGCACTCAGTAAATATAATCCTTTACGTTCAACCAAATTAGTTAAGTGCTTACAGTCTGAAGGAGAGAAGAGAGTCAAACACCAGCCATATGGACATCATTTGGTAGCTTGTTGAAAAGCAGAATTCCAGGCCCCACATCTGACCAACGAATACGAATGTATCTTAATAAGATCCCCAGGTGATTCATACCACAGTCAAGATTAGGAACCATAGGGTTAGGGGACAGCTGCAAACCTAGAGGCTAAAACAAAAGCTGTAACAAAAATCCTCAGGGTCGGGGCACCTGGGTGGCTCAGGCGTCTGCCTTGGGCTCAGGTCATGATCCCAAGGTCGTGGGATGGAGCTGCATCGGGGTCCCTGCTCAGCGGGAAGCCTGCTTCTCCCTCTCCCGCTCCCCCTGCTTGTGTTCCCTCTCTCACTGTCTCTCTGTCAAATAGATAAATAAAATCTTAAAAAAAAAAAAAAAATCCTCAGGGTCTTTTTACCCCAGTATTTCCATTAAATAATAACCTGGATGAAAAAAGCCCGCTAAGGACTCTAATCAAGTAAGCCTTAAAATGCAACTGAAGACAACTTCCCGTCTGGCAGGTTCGTGGGCAGGTGAAAGATTTTATATCAGTTAATTTGTGTGGTCAAAAATAATCTCTTGTAATTTTGAAAGGGAAATAATTCCAACATTATCTTTCAAAGAAAACAGGAAGTTTACCTTCACATCAAACAAGATGTGGAAAGGTTCTATGAGACCAGAGCGACTGGTCAAAAGCAGAGCGTTCCAGAAAAACCCCAAATCCTTCTGGTGCTGGAATATCAAGGCCTGCTGCTTTTCTGGTATACCCGCCCCGATTAGCCGAAGCAGTTTTCAAACCACACCATTTGTAATGTTTTCCCTACCGGTGTTTTACCTTTAAAACGGAGTTCTAAGATCTACCGTTTAGAGTTGTATCACTAAATGATACAAAGTACAAAACTCTTTTAGCACACTGTCTGGCTCTTAGTAAGGAGGCACTGCCCATCATTTCCCTCAACAGCCCGGAAGCTGCACAACTCTCGCCATCCTCCTCTCCATCACTTAACCAAGGCGGCACCTAATAACTAAATAAATGCAAAAAACTACTCAAAAGTGTTGCTTTGAGGAGATACCTACTACCGTGGCTCCACCATTTACAATGTCTATTTTAAAATACCAGAAAGAGCAAATAAAGATTCATTTGTACTGTGCAAGAGCAACACTGCTGTATTGGGAATGGGTAGCTTGAGACATCTACCTCCATCCAGAAAGGACTAGTTTTCAGTTACACCAAGCATCACCAGAAGTGCCTTAACGGGAAGGTTTCTCTTTTCCAGGGATCCCAATAATACACCTATTGTGCGTGAGGGCCACACACTAACCTGGAAGGCTGCCTCTTCCCCGCCCCGGGTCATTTCCCAGGTGGGCAGTTTGCCCAGCCAGCCCCAGGGCCGGCCTGAGGATGCCGTGTCTTCTCGGGGTTATCGCTTCACCTGGGACACAGGGGCTCGGAATTGCTCTTCCACCCCCAAGGAGCAGAGGCCATTTTGGCCCCTCAAGCCCGCTCCCCCCGCACACTTCCTCCGACGCAGGCAACATGTCGGCTGGCCGCTCGCAGGCCGGCCCTTCCCGGTAGGTGTCTAAGCCCCGCGGCAGGTCCGCTTCCGAGCGCTCCGGCCGGTGCGCGCCAGCGCGCGCCCAGCTGGGACCGCCCGGAGGCAGATCCGCCCACCTGGCGGCGGCCTTTGGGTCACGGGTGAGACTCCGAAGCGTGAGCAGCTTCCCTCGAAATACAGCCTCACTCGAAATTAAATCCCCGCCCTCAGGCTTAAATTGACGCGGGCTCGCACAACTCCCACTAACTGGATGCCAACGAGGTGGCCGGCCCACCCCAGGGCTCTAGCAATATTTCCCGGATTAAACCGGCCCCCGCTCTCCCCCGCGATACCCGAGGGGTGGGTGGGGCGGAATCGATGAGGTCCTCCTCCAGCCCCGGGATCCCAGTCGCCCAGGCCAGCGAGCGCCCCCCCACCCACCCCCGGCTCCAGCCCTCAGGCTCAGGACCTTGGAGGAACCGGGCGTGCGCCCCTCTTCCTGAGGACCTCCCAGCATTACAGTCCCGAGAGCTGAGCGCTGGGCTCGCTCGGTTCGGGAACCGCCCGCCCCCCATCAAAGCGACAAGGTGCCCGCGCCACCGGGACACAGGGAGCTCTAAGCGTTTCCGCCGAAGGAGCTGATCGGCGGCTCCAAGTGGCCCTTCGCCGAGGCAGCCTCCAAATTAGACCAGCGCTGCTCCCCCGCAGACCCGCTCCCTTCCCTCTCCCGCCAGTCCCAGCCCAGAGCGAAACCGCCACCGAAACTAGTGCGGGGCGTCCTCCCCCCGCGCCTCCCCTACCGCACCGGAGCCACGATCCCGCGCGGGGACTCTGAGGCTACCGTGCGCCCCCAGCGCCGCGCCCAACTCTCACCTACTCACTGCAGCCCCTGCCCGACCCACCAAGGGCCGCGGGAGCCAAAGAACGCGCTTACTTGGCGAGCGCACCTGACGCTGTGCGGGCCGCCCGCACGTAGCCAGCGACTAGCCTAGGAATTCAGTCAGTCTTCCACTCCTCCTTCTCCTCCTCTTTCCCCCACCCCGGCCGTCCTGCCCCCGGGCATGCGCACCAACGCCGGGCCGGTGCTGGAGGTCCGCGGTCCCGCGCGAGAGCAGCTCACCTGTTGCACCAGCGCGGGCCCTGGGGTGCTCTGGCTAGCTTTCCCTGGAGTCCCGCCGCCTCCTGCAGGGGAAGGAGAAAGGGGTGGGGGGGTGTGGACGCCAGCGAGGAAGCTTGTTCCGGCCGTCTCCTCCCTCAGTGACCCATTCACCTGAAACTCGGAAGGGAGGGGGAAGGGAGCGGTGGAGCAGGAGGCGGGAGGAACCAGCCCTTCTCCGCACACCCTCGCGGCGTTCCCAATTAAAGGAACAGCGCAGCTTTGGGGACCGAGCGTAGAAGAGCCGCCCCGGTTCCCCGAAGGTGCAGGTGGCCCTGGACCACGCTGTGGCGCGCTCCGAGCTCCGCGGGCTTTGGGTAGAACAGAGGAGTATTTGGCGACGCGAGGCCGAGTGAGGTCTGGAGAGGACTGTGAAGGGGGTCCAAGGGTGCTCAGTCCTCTGACACGAAAGGCCCGTCCTTAACACTTTTCTGCTCAGAAAATTTGGTTAAGATTTTGTTGGAAAGGGGCGCCTGGGTGGCTCAGTCGTTAAGCGTCTGCCTTCGGCTCAGGTCATGATCCCAGGGTCCTGGGATCAAGCCCCGCATGGGGCCCCCTGCTCCGCGGGAAGCCTGCTTCTCCCTCTCCCACTCCCCCTGCTTGTGTTCCCTCTCTCGCTGTGTCTCTCTCTGTCAAATAAATAAAAAAAAAAAAAGATTTTGTTGGAAGGAATCAGCCAGAAGTGGGCGATCTCAAAAGTCACTCGTAAAGTAAGGAACTGTTTCTGAATCTCTGGAGCCAGACAAAAAGACCATTACTCAGAGTGGTTAAATGAAGGTGAAGGATGATAGATATTGTTGTTGGTAAATTTGCCATGAAAAGAAAGTTCATACTGTAGTATACATTATGACCAACTCAAGGTCCTTTGCCCGCCCCCCCAAGAGATTTAAACTATTTTAATATTCTCTTGGCTTAGAAAAAAAAAAAGCCCTAGTTCTGTGTGCTATGCTCTTTTTTTTTTTTTTTTAAAGATTTTATTTATTTATTTGACAGAGAGAGAGATAGCGAGAGCAGGAACACAAGCAGGAGGAGCGGGAGAGGGACAAGCAGGCTTCCCGCAGAGCAGGGAGTCCAATGCGGGGCTCCATCCCAGGACCCCGGGATCATGACCTGAGCGGAAGGCAGACGCTGGAGGCTGATTCCATAGGAGTGTTCGCTCAGGAAAATTCATAATCTAACATGTAGCATTGTGTATCCTTTTATATATGCATGTAGTAGATCAATATATATATATATATATTAAAGATTTTATTTATTTATTTGAGAGAGAGAGAGAGCATGAGGGGGGGAGGGTCAGAGGGAGAAGCAGACTCCTCACAGAGCAAGGAGCCCGATGCGGGACTCGATCCCGGGACTCCAGGATCATGACCCGAGCCGAATGCAGTCGCTTAACCAACTGAGCCACCCAGGCGCCCCTAGATCAATATATTTTTAAAATTGTACTCCAAATTCCTCAAAATTTAAAAATAACTACCCTACTATCCAGCAATTACACTACTAGGTATTTATCCACGGGATATAAAAATACAGATTCAAAGAGATACATGCCCCCAATGTTATAGCAGCATTATCAACAATAGCCAAACTATGGAAAGAGCCCAAATGTCCATCGACTGATGAATGGATAAAGAAGATGTGGGGTGTGTGTGTGTGTGTGTGTGTGTGTATGATGGACTATTACTCAGCCATCACAAAGAATGAAATCTTGCCATTTGCAATGGCATGGATGGAGCTAGAGTGTATTATGCTAAGTGAAATAAGTCATTCAGAGAAAGACAGATACCATAAATCTCACTCATCTGTGGAATTTAAGAAAGAAAATAGGTGAACATATGGGAAGGGGGGAAAGAAAAGAAGAGAGGGAAACAAGCCATAAGAGACTGTTATTGAAAGAGAACAAACTGAGGGTTGATGGAGGGAGGTGGGTGGGGAATGGGCTAGATGGGTGATGGGTATTAAGGAGGGCACTTGTTGTGATGAGCACTGGGTGTTGTATGTAAGTGATGAATTACTGAATTCTACTCCAGAAACCAATATTGCACTGTATGTTAACTACCTAAAATTTAAATTAAAAATTTTTTTAAATTGTACTCCAGAATGTTGCAATTTTAGTTCTTGCAATTTAACTATCTGCATTGAAGGCTACAATTTCAGTTTCCTGCTCTACTTTGTATTCCAATCTGGAATGTCGGCATTGCTAATTAATTTTTGTCCAATCCCACCCATTTCTCTGCCTTTAATTACATGGTTAGAGATGTGACTCTCCCATACATTAGATCTTTAGGCACAATTCAATACTTAAGGAAGTAAAAGCATTATATAAATATAAAGTATTTGAAATGATGACAGCCTTAATGGGTAGTTAATCTAATTGTGTCTGTGTGTGTGTGTAAATCATTGCTACAATTATTTTAGCATGACCATGTAGTTTTTGAATGATACAGTTTAAATTGGTGTTCTTAACACTGGGGAAGTCAGGTTAATCCTCTTAATGTTCGCTGTCAGATTACTCAAATCTCCAAACATTCCATTCAGTTTATAATTAAACAAGGGAACATTTCCTAATACTCTCAGACTTTTAAACACACGTCTATTATTTTATAGTGTACTTTGATATGTTCTGAAGAGAACTTAGTTTTCTTCCACTTTTTAAAAATTGAAATATATTTTATATACCATAAAATTCACCCTGAATTTTAAAACATGCACACAAGTCAGTGGTTTTTCTTATATTCTCAAGGTTGTACAATTACCACCACTAACTCCAGAAATCTTGTGTCCATTAGCAGTCACTCCCCATTGCCTCTTGCCTCCAGACCCTGGCAACCACTACCCTACTTTCTGTCTCAATTTGCCCATTCTGGACATTTTATATGAATGGATAATACAATATGTGGCCTTTTGTGTCTGTCTAAGAATAGCATAATATTTTCAAGGTTCAGTCATGTTGTGGTAACTGCCAGTACTCCATCCCTTTTTTCTTTTTTTTAAGATTTTATTTATTTATTTGACAGAGAGAAAGCAAGCGAGCACAAGCAGGGGGAGCAGCAGAGGGAGAGGGAGAAGCAGGCTACCCACTGAGCAGAGAGCCCCACCCTGGGCTAGATTCCAGGACCCTGAGATTGTGACCTGAGCCAAAGGCAGATGCTTAACTAACTGAGCCACCCAGGCACCCCACTCCTTTCCTTTTTATGGCTGAATGTATTCCATTGCATGGATATACCACATTTTGTTTAAACTTTCATCAGTTGATGGACATTTGGTTATTTCTATTTTTTTTCGGCTATTATTAATAATGCCGCCATGAATATGCATGTTCAAGTGTTTGTGTGGACATATGTTTTCAATTTTGGGGGATGAATTAGGTTTTTAAATTAAACTTTTTATCATTTTAAGAGACCAACTTATGCATAGAATGTTATTTTTCTTATTCCCACACTAAACCTAAATCCAAAGGCATGTGTTAGGATAGAAGGTGAGTTGCCATATTTTATTTACTTCCCAAATTCATTCGTTCAACCACCATTTTCCAAGGGCCTACTATATGAACAGTAGTGAACAAAATCCAGAAATCCCTGTCTTTGTGAGGCTTACATTCTAGTTATTGCCAAATTCATAAAGATGAAATAATCAGATTAAGTTGAACTATATGAATTGGTAAGTTTTATCTACATTTTTAACTACAAAATGGCAATTTCATATGGTTCAATTTAATAGTGAGCTAAATTTCTATTGGAATATTATGTAGTATTTTTATTCCACTCAGGTTAATTTCCCAGACAATGCTCACAACGTTGAAAAATCTAAAAACTTTGTTCTTTTAACTATTTCCTAATGGTGTGCATATTAGGTAGTAGTTGAAAATATTCAGAAAGAAAAGCCAGCCTGAAAACCTAAAGACATCATTCTTCAATAGCAAGATAAAGTTTGTTGAATGCTACATGATGCCATGCTCAATGTAATCATATTCTATAACAATAAATTGTAGCAAAGTTTTAATTATTTTTAATCAAATATTCCTTCCCAGCAACTCAGTAGTATTTTCAACCATCATACACTATTGAACATTGTTTGATAAAAATTCTCATGACTCAGAAACAAAGTAAATATTATTCTCAGAAGACCTGTGATTAGAAATTTATTGATTTTACATGCAGCCAAATGAATGATAAGATTTTAAAAACCAGTTTTTCTTCCTTTTTTCTATCTAAAGGAGAAAGTTCAGAGCTCAGAATATGCTGTCAGAAATTTGGGTTCAGATCTCAATGTTGCCACTTAGTAGTTGGATAAGATTAATCCTCCAGGGAAATTAAACTGCATAAGCCTCTGTTTTCTCCACTGTAAATATGGGATGACGGTAAGTAGTACTCTCTTCCTAAGACTGTTGAGCGGCACATGGACCATTCACCAAGACGGACCATATGCTGGGCCACATGACAAGTCTCAATAAATTTAACAAGTCTCTGACCCGTCTGCCCGAAAGAGTCCCTGTCACATGGTTATTCCATAAATATTTGTTGGATGAGCAAATGAATACAACCCTGATTCCCCATTCCAACACACCTGTGGAGCCGTGCCCATGTCTCGGATAACCTCCTGTCCCTGTGAAAACAGTACATTCTTTCACAGCATTTCAAGGCTTACATCCCTAGGACTAGTTTCAGGGGAGAGAAGACGAAGAGATTTAGAGTATTTCCCCTCTGCTCCATCTGCTTAGTGAATGAATTCAGTGATTGGCATTTGTTCAAGGGCAACTCAGTTTGGAGTTGGTGAGGGCCTGGCCTAAAGTGCCTCTGGGTGCCCCACCCAATCACGAGTGGGGAGGCTCCCAGTCGCCAGAGGGCAATTTCCTTGTACAGATTTATGGAGGAATTCTTGGGGAAGTCAATGGGAAGGCAAATTCTGAGAAGATGGTGACACATATTGAACAAAATAAACAAGCCCACCTCCCACTCAAAAAATACAGTATGATTCCATTTATATAAAGTTCAAAAACAGGCAAAACTAAGCTACGTCATTTGGGGATTCTATGCATAAGTGGTAAAACTACAAAGAAAAGCAAAGAAACTATCTTTCTTAAGAAAATAAGGTAAGCGTGAAAGAGAAGAGCAAGCTGTACTTGGGGACGCTGGCAATATTCTACTTTCTTCACCTGGGGACAGGTTACATGGCTATTAGCTTTATAACAATTTACTAAACTGTACGTGTATGTTTTATACACTTTCTGTGGGGATTTTATCTTTTATAATACACATTTTAAGGAATAGAGTTAGGGACATTCTTTTTTTTTTTTTTCTAGTGCATATTCCCTTTCTTTTTTTTTTAATCTGTAATTTTTTATTGTTATGTTAATCCCCATACATTACATCATTAGTTTTAGATGTAGTGTTCCATGATTCATTGTGCATAACACCCAGTGCTCCATGCAGAACGTGCCCTCCTCAATACCCATCACCAGGCCAACCCATCCTCCCACCCCCCTCCCCTCTAGAACCCTCAGTTTGTTTTTCAGAGTCCATCGTCTCTCATGGTTCGTCTACCCCTCCGATTTCCCCCCCTTCATTCTTCCCCTCCTGGTATCTTCTTCTTCTTCTTCTTTTTTTTTTTTCTTAACATATATTGCATTATTCGTTTCAGAGGTACAGATCTGAGATTCAACAGTCTTACACAATTCACAGCGCTTACCAGAGCACATACCCTCCCCAGTGTCTATCACCCAGTCACCCCATCCCTCCCACCCCACCCCCCACTCCAGCAACCCTCAGTTTGT
>NW_022589709.1:55620008-55730282 GCF_004348235.1 Phoca vitulina
TACCCCCCACTCCAGCAACCCTCAGTTTGTTTCCTGAGATTAAGAATTCCTCATATCAGTGAGGCCATATGATACATGTCTTTCTCTGTTTGACTTATTTCGCTCAGCATAATACCCTCCAGTTCCATCCACGTCGTTGCAAATGGCAAGATCTCATTCCTTTTGATGGCTGCATAATATTCCATTGTATATATATACCACATCTTCTTTATCCATTCATCTGTCGATGGATATCTTGGCTCTTTCCACAGTTTGGCTATTGTGGACATTGCTGCTATAAACATCGGGGTGCACGTACCCTTTTGGATCCCTACTTTTGTATCTTTGGGGTAAATACCCAGTAGTGCAATTGCTGGATCATATGGTAGCTCTATTTTCAACTTTTTGAGGAACCTCCATACTGTTTTCCAGAGTGGCTGCACCAGCTTGCATTCCCACCAACAGTGTAGGAGGATTCCCCTTTCTCCGCATCCCCGCCAACATCCGTCATTTCCTGACTTGTTAATTTTAGCCATTCTGACTGGTGTGAGGTGGTATCTCATTGAGGTTTTGATTTGGATTTCCCTGATGCCGAGCGATATTGAGCTCTTTTTCATGTGTCTGTTGGCCATTTGGATGTCTTCTTTGCAAAAATGTCTGTTCATGTCTTCTGCCCATTTCTTGATTGGATTCTTTTTTCTTTGGGTGTTGAGTTTGATAAGTTCTTTATAGATTTTGGATACTAGCCCTTTATCTGATATGTCATTTGCAAATATCTTCTCCCATTCTGTCCGTTGTCTTTTGGTTTTGTTGACTGTTTCCTTTGCTTTGCAAAAGCTTTTTATCTTGATGAAGTCCCAATAGTTAATTTTTGCCCTTGCTTCCCTTGCCTTTGGCGATGTTTCTAGGAAGAAGTTGCTGCGGCTGAGGTCGAAGAGGTTGCTGCCTGTGTTCTCCTTTAGGATTTTGATGGACTCCTGTCTCACATTGAGGCCTTTCAACCATTTGGAGTCTATTTTTGTGTGTGGTATAAGGAAATGGTGAGTTAGGGACATTCTTAAAAGTTGGTTGGAGACCGACATTTAGTTTGTTTTGTGAATAACATTCCTCGATTACAAGCAGAAAATAACTTTCTAGGGTCAGAATAAGTTGAGACCATCGTCTAAAGAGAGAAGGGAAGGGTTTCAGTCTGGGACAGACTGCAGCCACAATTATGTAGATGATGCAGAGAAAGAGATTTGGGGCTGATCTTTGTTTTAATTATATCAGTCATCCTTGCAGTGGAAAATTGGCCTTGTAGGTTTTTTCAGGAACTGAACTTCCTGAATCTTTTAAGCTCAAAAAAAAGAAATAGGAAAAGGTAAACATTAACCAAATACTGCAAATACTGTGTTCTTATATCTAATTTTAACTTGATGGGGCTCTTTAGCTCCTGTGTCTCCAAACTTAAAAAGTACTAATAATAGAGGCGCCTTGGTGGCTCATTGAGTTGGGCTTCTGACTCTTGATTTTGGCTCAGGTCATGATCTCGGGGTCCTGGGAATGAGCCCCACGTCGGGTTCCATGCCCAATAGGGAATCTGCTTGAGGATTCTCTCTTTCCCTCTCCCTCTGCCCCTCCACCCACTCATGCTCTCTCTCTCTCTCTTTCTAGGATAAATAAATAAATCTTTAAAAAAAGTACTAATAATCCTTAACTTATCACAAGGAATCCTGACCCAAGAAAAATCACTTGAACTGGGATGGTATGAAACTCATATACTCCTAGCAAACCACAACCTTCTCTTGACATTTTGTTGGGTATGAATTACAATTCTCCCGTCATTTGTTAAAGGGGTTTCTGCTTGGCAGCTTTTCTGACTTCATTTGGAGATTATTTAGGAGAAAGTTTAGGAGCCTGCAAAGGGAAACTAACTACAGCTCCTGAAATGTTGACGCTAACCCACACAGGGTGTGGTCTGAGTGGCACATTTGAGATCTGTACATGAAAGGGAATATTTAGTCACTCAAAAAATATTTACTCCGTACCAGCTCTGTACCAGACCCTGTTCTGAGCCCTGGAGATACAATGGGCTCAAGACAGACAGGGTCCCTCACGGAGGCTTATACTTTAGTTGGGAGAAGACTTACAACAAAGATGATTAAACTGAAAATGAACAAGATAATTTCGAATAGTGATGAATGACTTAAAGAAGTGAAACCAGCTGGGGCGCCCGGCTGGCTTAGTCAGAGGAGCATGTGACTCTTGATCTCAGGGTTGTGAGTTCGAGTCCTGATTTGGGGGGTAGAGCTTAAATAAACAATTTGGGGGTAGCGCTTACTTATATAAACAAACAAACTTAAAAACAAAACAAGTGAAACAGGCTAAGGAGACAGAGAGGGCGGGAGAGGCAATGGACAGGAACTACGTAGGGTAGAGTGGACACCCATGGCTGTCTCAAAGAGGTGATATTTGAGCTGAGACTTTAATGATGGGAAGGAGCCAGTCAGGCAGAGATCTGAGCCAAGAACATCCTAAAGCAAAATCGAGGGCCACTTCAGGCATTTAAAGAACAGGAGGCCAGGAGAAGGGGAGTTGAAGTGTGTGGGAGATGAAGTCTGAGGAAGGTGGAGGTCAGGCCTCGGATGCCCCATCACCTGCATGTGTGTTTTCATCTAACAGAATGGGAAGGCTTTGGAGGGGTTTAGGCCTTTCATAGTAATGAATTTATGTTTTAGCATTTTGTGGAATTTTAACTGTCCACCTAAGCATTTTCCTGTTTTTTTAAAATAATTTTTGATAACACTGAGGACTTATCTTTTGAAATTTGTAGCTTCTGAACAGAAAGGACTAAACCTGAGCAAGAGAGCCAGGGTGATCAGAAACCAATTGATAGGATCTTGAGAAATGCAAACTGACTCCTATTTATCTTTCTACATGCATCTTCATTAGAAAGGTTGGTCTCTGTGCCTGAGAGGTACAAGCCGCTGGAGGGGCTAGAAACGGAGGTGGTACAGGGATTTCTGCAAGTCATAGGATTATTTTTCATGCTTTTTCTATGTTTTCTAAAATTGCTCAGTGAATGAGCGTGTATTCCTTTTTTTTTTTTTTTTTAAGATTTTATTTATTTATTTGAGAGAGAGAGCAGAGAGAGAAAGAGAGAGCACGAGCGGGGGTGGAGGGGCAGAGGGAGAAGGAGAAGCAGGCTCCCTGACAAACAAGGAGCCCAATGCGGGGTTTGATCCCAGGACCCCAGGATCATGACCTGAGCCAAAGGCAGACGCTTAACTGAATGAGCCACCCAGGCGCCCCCAGCATGTATTCTTTTTGACAATTAGGAAAAACATAGGTTTTCATTTTTCACTTTCATCCTAAGTTACTGTGCTGGAAAATTCAAACTTACAGAAAAGTCGAGAAGATAGCACAATGAGCTATATCCTTCACCCAGATTCACCCATTGTTAAGACTGTTGTTGACATTTGCACTTGCACGCACGCACGCACACCCACACACTAACATACACGGTAATTTTTTTCTCAATCATTTATACTCATTGATATCTTTTTTGGTTCAGCAATTTAAAACTTACTTGCAGATGTGGGGGGGGGTGACACTTCACCCCACATACTTCAACATGAATTCCTAAGAACTGAGACATTCTCCTACACAGCCACAGTCAGGTTGTGCTGCTGTCACAGAATACCAGCGACTACCCAGTGTTATAAATAATAGAAATTTCTTTCTCACAGTTTGGAGCATGGAAGTCGGAGATCAGGCTGCCGGCACGGTCAGGTTCTGGTGAGAAGCCTTTCCCGGGATGCAGATAATAGTTTCCTCCTTATTTGGTGAAGGGGGCCAGATCTCTCTCTGGGGTCTTTTGTGAGGGTAGGGCACTATTCCCATTCACAAGGGGTCCACCCTCATGACTTAATCACCTCCCAAAAGGCCCCACCTCCTAACACCATCAGATTGGTTAGGATTTTAACAGAGGAATTTGGGGGGATACAAACATTCAGACCATAACAACCACCATAACATTAACAAATCCCCAAAAATGAACATTAATATATAATCATATCTAATATGTAAGGACGTACTCATGTAGCTACAGTTGTTCCAAAAATGTCTTTTATGGTCTATTGTTGTTGTTGTTTAAATATTTATTTATTTGAGAGAGAGAGAGAGCGTGCACAAGCTGGGGGAGAGGCAGAGGTAGAGGGAGAGAAAATATCAGACTCTGGCCGAGCATGGGCCCAGGCCGGGCCCCATCTCACGACTACAAGATCAGGACCTGATCTGAAACCAAGACTCAGACGCTCAACCGACTGAGCCCCCCGGGCACCCCTGTTGTTGTTGTTTTAAATCCAGGAGCCAGGGTGCCCAGGTGGCTCAGTTGCTTAAGCGTGTGCCTTTGGCTCAGGTCATGATCCAGTCCCCGCATCGGGCTCCCTGCTCAGCGGGGAGTCTGCTTCTCCCTCTGCCACTTCTGCTTGTGCTCTCTCTCTCACACACAAAAATAAATAAATAAAAGCTAAATAAATAAATAAATAAATAAATAAATAAATAAATAAAATCCAGGAGCCAGTCCAGGATCATTCCTTGCATTTCGTTGTCGTGTCTCTTTAGTCTCCTTAATTCTTGAACAGTCCCATTACCATTTTTGTCTTTCATGATATTGTCATTTTTAAAAAGAATCTGGTCCAATTGTCCTGTCGAATGTCTCACCATTTGGATTTGTATGCCCCCTCCCGCCTGCCAAATGTTAGAGTTAAAGCAAACCCATTGGCAAGAACACTGTATAGGGGATGCTGTGGACTTCTTATTCCATCACATCAGGAGGCTGACACTATGAAGTTGTCTCAGGACAGTGATGCTAACTTTGAATCAGGTGGTGCCTTACCCTTTATAATCAAGAAGTACTCCGTGGGGTGATACTTTGGCTGTCTTATTCTCCAGCAACCTTTCATCCGATGAAAGCTTTCAAGTATTGCATCAGCTCGTACATGTTATCTGCTAGTACTATCAAGTATTAGCATCAACACTATTGAGTGCCACCAAGAAAAAAAAAAAAACACAAAGAATTTCCAAAGTGAAACACATTCTAAGTCATTAACATGTTGACCTCACATTCAAAAAGTTTCCTTTTTGTGATACAATTTTTTTCTGTGTTGCCTTTAAAAAGTCAACCAATTCCCAGGACACCTGGGTGGCTCAGTTGGCTAAGCATCTGCCTTTGGCTCAGGTCATGATCTCAGGGTCCTGGGATTGAGCTCCACATCAGGCTCCTGGCTCAGTGGGGAGCCTGCTTCTTCCTTTCCCCCTGCTTGTGCTCTCTCTCTGAAATAAATAAATAAAATCTTAAAAAATAATAAGTCAACCAATTCCCTTACCTGCATAATATGTATGAGTGTTTATTTACGAAGGAGGGCAGGTGATGCGGGGAGAATGCAAAGCCTACTTTTATACAGCACTCTTCCCTCATGCAGCCTAGGAGATGAGGTGTACATTCATTCATAAAAATAAAAAATAATAAAACAAAAGGACAGGTAAGTGCTGTGTGAGTAGTAAAGATAAGAACACTCTCTTTTCTGACTAAGTGCACCTGCAGGTGAACAGTTCTCTTCCTGGTCTTCCTACTTGTGTCTCTGCGCCTTGCCCTTTGCTCATACTAATTCCTCTACCTGGAATGTTCTCCTTCCACCTTTGCATCTGCAGGCTCATGTCTTAAGATATTGCCACTGCTTCAAGACTGAGCTACCCCCTCTTCTGTTAAAAAAAAAAAAAAAAAAAAAAAAGGCAACAAAAACGGTTTCTCGGGCGCCTGGGTGGCTCAGATGGTTAAGCGTCTGCCTTCGGCTCAGGTCATGATCCCAGGGTCCTGGGATCGAGCCCCGCATCGGGCTCCCTGCTCAAGTGGGGAGCCTGCTTCTCCCTCTCCCTCTGCCATTCTCTCCACTCTGGCTCTCTGACTCTATTTCTCTGTCAAATAAATAAATAAAATCTTAAAAAAAAAAAAAAAAAAGTGGTTCCTCCCAATTCTGCACAAATTCCAGAATCAATTTACCTAATCTCTTGGCTGTTCAGTCTTACACCACTTTCTAACTTGGATTATGTAAGTGGGTGGCTCCTCCTTCTCAGCTACACATTGACTGCAGGTGAGCTCCCCTTCCGCCTTGCCGGGGCTCCCAGTGGGCCCCGCTTTCTGGTACTTTGCACTTGTCTTACTTTGAGTACATGAACAACAGTCAATGCTTCAATAAACCGTCCCTACGTTTGTTGAGGTTGAATTATGCTGGTAATAATCTTGATGAGAAACTCTACGTTTCCCCTCTGTGCTTACTTCTTTCCAAACATGCTCCTTACAGTAGTAAGTTAACCAGGAAGTTTCCTTTACTCCCTTCCTCTAGACAGAGGGGAAAAAATAACAGGAAACCAACCCGCAGCAAACAATGAAGATGAATATCAAATATTTGTTCCTTTCTGTACAAAAGGTGGGCACAGTATTAGGTCATCATAGTACCACTTGAAACAATCAAAGTTGCTTTGAGCTTTAAGAATTTTCAGTAGAGCAATTTGGCTGTTTTTATTGAAATGAGGTCACATTAAAATACAGCCTCTTAACAGAAATCAGTAGATATTATTCCAAGTGTCCACAAGTGTCGCCTGGAAGCTGTGCTTAGTCTCAAAGCTGTGATTCAGGAACTCGGCCTGAGGCTACTGGTAGATAACTTCCGTTCTTTCTGTGCTCCCATACATTTTGGACATCGTAAGAAAAGAAATAGCAGGTATTATCAAGTAACTTTCCTGTGTCACTACAACATCACAAGTTAAATATTAACTCCGTCTTGTAGATAAGAAAACTCAGTTTCATAGATGATAAAAATTTGCTTCCAATTACGCAGCTAGAAAAGGATAAAGAAAAAAAATACATGTCTTTCAGACCCAAATCCATGCCATCATCATAAGACTGTGCTTTTAAAAGATTTTTTAAAATTTATTTGAGAGAGAGAAAGAGACAGCGAGAGACAGAGAGAGAGAGAGAGAGAGAGCAAGAGCAAGGGGGTAGGAGGAGCAGAGGGAGAGGGAGGAGGGATCATGACTCCAGCCCAAGGCAGCACTTAACCAACCAACCAACCAACCAACAAGCCACCCAGGCGCCCCAGGACTATGCTTTTTAGATGCCTGCCCCCTCTACCAGACTGTGAGGTCCTTAGGTCCACGATACCTACGTGGTGCATCAATACTGAATACGATCGAGTATGTACCAGTTTCCATGTCCCCTTTCCTCTGTCTCACTGAATGTCAATTTCAGTCTTATATTCACCCTCCCCATGCAGCCAGGGGGCTTCTGGAGAAGCTGACTCCACCCCAGCTCCAGGGGGAGTGGCCTGGTGGCTAAAGATAATCCTAGTCCCTTTGCCAGTGATTGGCTCAGGAACTCACCCCTAACGCCATCAGCACAAAACTGGACACGCTGCTCCACTGCTGTTGGCAGCCATCTCACAACCACAAGGGGAACCCGCATAGAGATCAGGTCCACACCGGACAAAGCAGAGACAAGAGAACCAAGAAAAACCAGAGCCTAGAGCCCACTCTGGATTTCCACTTATGTAAGATAAAACATTGCCTTATTCTTTAAACAACTTCAAAAATGTTTATTGTTGTTGCATTGAGCGCTGAAATGGTCCTGATATAGATGATACACGCACTTAATAAATATCCATTGATGAATATTTTCTTTTGTGCCAGGAATAACCCTTCCAAGGTGGGTATCATCACCCTCATTTTCTAGATAAGGAAATAAAGCCTCAGCAAGTTAAGTGATTTGCTTAAGGTCACAGAACTGGGAGGTGAAAAATGAATTTGGAACTCTAGAAACTAGGATCTTTTGATTCTGTGGGTCCCTTACCTACCATACAAATGAGGGGGGTGAAGGTCCTCACTCTGTGACACCCTTTTGCTTAAGGAAGAACTCACACACAAGAAGTGATAAAACCATTTCTTGGCAAGATTAATTTTTCTGCTTCTTTTACTAAACAGACATTTCCACAAACTTTCACTGACATTGACCAAAACATCCATGTCCAAAATGGCCAAGCAATCATGGTGATTCAATCAACATAGTCTAGGTTGCGCTGAATTAACAAACACCTCACAAAATCTTGGTGACTAAACACAACAAGGGTACATTTTTGCTCATGTTCCATGTCTAAAGAGAGTTGGTTAGGGGCACTGCGTCAGAGTTTTCTTACTCTAGGACCCAGGCTGTCAGAGAAGCCACCATTTCAAAGGTTAACATAGTAAAGGAAAAGAAAGTTCTGGAGGCTCTCACACTGACAATTAAATGTCTTAACTCAGAAGTGATGCAAGTCACTTTCATTAACCGTATATTGCCAGAACTAGACCTATGGCTCCATCCAGCCACAGTCTTCTGTGTGCCTGGAAGGGGAAGAAAACTGGGGATCTAAGTGGTGAACAGCGGTCATGACCACATGATTGCTTATACTGATGCCTGTGTTAATGTTTGTTCTTAAAATAAGACAAAATAATGTAAAATGTAGAGCTTACAAATTTCACAGAGCCCTTCAAAGCACTTTACCAAGGTAGTTTTACTAACAAGACCTCATTTTATCTTCACCACAACCCTTGAAGTAGGCATAGTAGATAAATGTTAGTATTAAACAATTTTATAGCACATTGAGGCTCATGGAGGTTTCCCAGCTTGTCCAAGATTACAAGTACCAAAGCTGAGAATCAAGAGTTGGACTCTGCATCCTATGTTACTTCCAGTACACTACACTATCTTTAAGGAGTCATCTTCAGGAGAGAGTGTGAACACATCAAAGTGTCATCAAACACAGGGACAAACATTAGCCTTAGAAACAAGACAGTATGTGAGGTTTCCTTTGGCAGATTCCACAACTCAATAAATTAATAGTACACATGGTAAGAGTCATCCATTATACACACATATAATTAGGCTGAAAGATAGAGGCAGCCTAGTTCCCTACCAGCATCATGGCCTTCTAGGGACAAAACCATATCAAGCCTTCTAAGAAGTAGTGGAAGAATGACCAAAATGTCTCTCTCCTCTTTCCTTCCCCTGTGACATCAGTCATGGTAGCAAGAGAGAAGAAAAGAGGAAGACTTCCTAAGGGAACTGGACCAGAAGCCAGGAGACCCAGTTATACTTGGGTCTGCCAGAAACCAGCTATGTAATATTTTTTCTCAGTTTTATTTATTTATTTATTTATTTATTTATTTATTTATTTGAGAGAAAGAGCAGGAGAGCTGGGGGAGGGGCAAAGGGAGAGGGAGAAGGAAAGAAGCAGATTCCCCGCTGAGTGCAGAGCCCGAAAGGGGGTGGGAGGGGTGGACTCTATCCCAGTACCCTGAAATCATGACCTGAGCCAAAACCAAGAGTTGGTTGCTTAACCAACTGAGTCACCCAGACACCCCAGAAATTAGCTATGTAACTTTAAGCCAGTCATTTCATTTGTCTTTACCAGTGACAATAAAATAATGTCTATTATTTTAAAAGGTTTTATTATACATTTTATCATATATTTACAATGTCTATTATTATTATAAAAGGTTTTGAAAATATAAAGTGCTATAAGTAGTTAATCATTCAGTATTTAATACTAAGTTGCTCTTTGTGCTTCGTCTTGGGGGAATACAAGAATAATAAAGGCATGATTTTTATAATAAAGGCATCTGATATTTTTGTATGTCTAGCTTATGTTAAGAACACACAGCTCTGGGGCGCCTTAGGCTCAGGTCCTGATTCTGGAGTCCCAGAATCGGGATAGAGCCCCACACTGGGCTTCCTAATCAGCTCAGAGTCGGCTCTCCCTCTCCCTCTGCCCCTCCCCCCACTCGTGCTCTCTTTCTCTCTCTCTCTCTCTCAAATAAATAAAATCTTAAAAAAAAAAAAAAAGAACACACAGCTCTTCCTTTGAAGACTTGTCCCTTCCCCCACTTCATGAGGTCTGACAGAGCTGTGGGTCAGGATGCTTTGTCCCCACAGTGGTGGGTATGCTAATAAGATGTGGCGATTGGTTCAAAGATGGACATAAGACCCAACCAAGGCCTATCAGAGGCTTCCCAGAGATGTGGTAGAGGATTGCTGGAAGAGAATCTCCTTAATCCCTGGGCATAAATATGGTGCTTATGGGAGCTGAGCCATCTTCCTCAGTTACACAGAAGTATAAATAGAGGAAGATGAGACTAATATGCTGTGAGAAGCAGAGAAGACAGAAGGATGGGCTGATAGGGAGCCAGGGAGGCTGAAGCCAAGTCAATTCCTGAACTGTTGTGTTCTCTAAATCAGTACATTCAGTCAGTCTCACCTTCTCACCCTGCTTTGTAAACGCATCTCAGGGCTCAACTCCAACCCTACCTCTTTATCCAAATATTCTCTGGCCATTCCAGCCTACTGTAGCCTCTCTAGAGCTCCCCTCCCCCTCCCCAGAGTTCCTGGCTCTACTGGGGTCTGTTAATCCTGAGATAAGCTCTATAAAAGTGCTTAAGAAAGAAGGATTAAATAAATGTAAAAGTAAAGTAAAAGTAAAAATGGTATGTGTTGAATTGTTAAACGTATTCCCTCATGCTCAGCTCAGTAGAACTAAAAATGCTTTTCAAACTGCTTTAAATTCCAAAGAGCACTCTACTTGCTAATACCAGCGCACTTCATCATTCTCAAACCCTGTCTAGCCTTCACATTCTTTCAAGCTTGCCTCAACCAAGCTCTGTTTTTACTGAGAACATCTACAGTACTTCATCCTTCTTGAAAGGTCTCTAGAGTCAACCCTCTTCTTCTCTCCTCCACTCCCTCCCCCTCTCCCCACATTACTCACCCTCTCAGAGTTAGCTTTTCTCTCCAAGTGCACCTCCTACGGGGCTTTCCACTAATCCCAAATTGGAAGTCCTTTCCTTGGTTCCTGTGTTCAAAAATGCAGGAGTTCCTTTTTTCTAAGGAGTAAATTTTTGTAAAACACCAAGTCATTAAAGTTATTAAAGGTAACTCATCTTTGCCATTCATAAACCAGAGTATTGGCCCTTCACTCAAGTTCACACAGAACTTGATTCAGCCTTGTGCTGAGAAGTTGAGTTGCCAGCAACTTTGCAAAGGTCCCACTATACAATTACCCGGATAGTTGGAATTCCTTAGTTTTCCAGCTAGAAGGCTTTGCTAAGGTGCATTATCAGTGTTGACTCAAGTTGGTCTTTAGGTATTAGGTTAGCTTAGTCTTTCCTTGAAATGTCAATTATTGTTAGTCTAGCTTTATTATTGTCCTTTGGTGTGTTGCTTTGCTAACCATATAGTTTTTTTTGTTTTTTAATTTTATTTATTTATTTGACAGAGAGAGACACAGCGAGAGAGGGAACACAAGCAGGGGGAGTGGGAGAGGGAGAAGCAGGCTTCCCGCGGAGCAGGGAACCCGATGCGGGGCTTGATCCCAGGACCCTGGGATCATGACCTGAGCCGAAGGCAGACACTTAATGACTGAGCCACCCAGGCGCCCCTAACCATATAGTTTTTTAAGGCTTTATTGTATCACTAGGATTTTGAAGCCATAATTTTCAAGGAACTAGATTTTAAGATGTGTATGGTTTGTATCCTAATAGAACTCTTATATGCCTGTATGGCTAAATCAGATGTTTTTATAATTCCCTAGAAATGTGCTCACATCTTGACACCTCACTGTTTATACGCTTTTCATGAATTTGTGCTACTTATATAACATATGACCTGGAATCCAGATGAAATGTAATGAAACCACTGGGTTATTTTTATAAGACATGTTTTATAATATAAAATCATGTGAACAAGCTCATATCCCTCTGTTATCAAGTAAATGTTGAGTGATTTTATGTTATGTACCCAGCAAATATCTACCTTCATTTGTGTATGAGGAAAAGCATATTCATGATATCCCTAGTCTATAGTGTGGTATCATGTTGTGATGCAATATTGACATTTATTGTTTTGTTTAAAATATATTGCTATTTTATTTATTTATTTATTTTTAAAGATTTTATTTATTTATTTGACAGAGAGAGAGAGAGACAGTGAGAGAGGGAACACAAGCAGAGGGAGTGGGAGAGGGAGAAGCAGGCTTCCTGCTGAGCAGGGAACCAGATGCGGGGCTCGATCCCAGGACCCTGGGATCACGACCTGAGCCGAAGGCAGACGCTTAACGACTAAGCCACCCAGGCACCCCTAAAATATATTGCTATCTTAGACAAGTGTGCGAAGACTATTCAGTGAGGAAAGGACAGTCTTTTCAACAATTGTTGTTGAGAAAACCGGATACCCAAAGGCAAGGAAATGAAGTTACATGCCTACTTTAGACTATATAAAAAAACTAACTCATGGCACCTGGGTGGCTCAGTCAGGCAAGCGTCTGCCTTCTGCTCAGGTCATGACCCGGAGGTCCTGGGATCGAGCCCCACATCGGGCTCCTTGCTCGGCAAGGAGCCTGCTTCTCCCTCTCCCACTCCCCCTGCTTGTGTTCCCTCTTGCTGTGTCTCTCTGTCAAATAAATAAATAAAATCTAAAAAAAAAAAAAAAAAGAATGCCAACATAAACAGGAAGCCACGGAAGAACTTTTAGTCTCAAAGTAGGGAGGGCCTTTCTAAGAATGAATTAAAACCCCCCAAAGACCAATAAATTGGACTCTATGAATAAAATGTCTTCATGGCAACATCTGACGGACTAACCCCCAGTACCTTAGAATGTAACCTCATTTGGGAATAGAGACCTTGCAGATATAGTTAAGACAAAATGGTATCGTACTGGAGTAAGGTGGGTCCTGAATCCACCATGACTGGTGTCCTTATGAGAATAGAAGAGACAGAGAGAGACGCAGGGAAGACACCATGTGACAATAGAGACAGAGAGCCATGTGCTGCAGCTAGAAGCCAAAGAATGCTGAGGGTTGTCACAAACCACCAGGAGGTAGGAGAGAGACGGAGAAAGACTCTCTCCTCCGGGTTTCGGAGGGAACAACTGCCCTGCTGTCACCAGAACTGTTTAACAATCTATTTCCGTTGTTGTAAGCCACCCAGCTTGTGGTACTTTGTTACAATATCCCTAGGAAACTAAGAGACCCAGCTTCCTTTCTGGCCCGTTCAGACAGCTAGTCTGATCCTACAAAAGGTTTTGCTCTCAATCACTCTGGGAAAATGCATGGAGGTATAAAACACAAGGTACATTTACGGAGGCTCCAGAGGTTACAAGTGGCCTTGCCTAGAAGTATACTTACCGTGATGAGCCCTGAGCAACGTATAGAATTGTTGAATCACTATATCAAACACCTGAAATGAATATAACACTGCATGTTAATTACACTGGGATTTAAAAAGTAAATAAATAGAAGTTTGTTAAAGTGGCCTCCCCTGACCCCCCAGTTTTAAGTAGCCATGCAGCTCCTCTCTTTGACATCACAATTCCTCTCTGATACTATTCTTATTTATCTTTGTCTGCTTCATGAGAATACAAACTGCATGACATCAGGAGCCTTTTCCTTCCTGTTCACCACTATGTCCTGGGGAGATGCCTAATAGATGGTAGACAATCAATACTCTTTGGATGATGAATGAATAAAAATTGTAAAGAATTCTAGCCCATCACCAACTCTGTGACCTAAGGCATGTTCTGGAGCTGTTCCAGCTCTATGGGTCTTCATTTGTAAAATGGGGAGACGGGTCCATGCTGCAGGCTGGGGGGCAATGGTGGGTGCCATGGGGAGTGGGGGTGTTTTTGGTTTGGTTTCACTGGGCAGCAATCAACCAGACTGGGTTCTCCACCAGAGTCTGACTTACTGCCGTGTGCCCCGTGGCTACTGTGGCCTGACACATAGTAGGTGGTCAACAAATTTACTGAATAAGTGAATAGAAGGCCTCTGGAGGTGAGGGTTTTGAGAAATATTTAGCATGAAAAACCTGGTACTGAACTGGATGTTGGGAAGATTAAAGTAGTGACGCCACATCCTCTCTTTAGCCTTGGGAACTGGTGTGAGCTGTCCACAAATTTTAAAACTTGTGAAGAAAAGGAAATAACACCCCTCCAGGGCTTTTGAACTGGCAGGCTGTACCCTCTGATTTCCACCACCCCAGCCCCTCAGAGAAGAAAAGGCAGACTTTCAAAGCTGGCAAAATAACAAAGTTTGGTGTTTTAAATGGAAACAAAAACAAACATTGACAAACCTTTTTCCACTTCTCAGCCTCCTCCAGGCAAAAAAACCCACACCACTTTTCTCTTTACAATTTAATATATTAAATTAAGTGCATATGTGATATTCAAATATATATGATTCCAGTCCCTTCTTAATAGTTATTTTATAGATTAATAACACCCAGAAATTTAAAAATTATTTATTTATTCATGTTACATAAAGGTTTTATTAAGTGATTTTGGTAGAATTTTTTAATCACTTTCCCTCCTCTTGTTTGGACCATATGTTGAATAATTATAATGAAATGGCTAGATAAAAATCATTTTCTATAAAATTAGATATAACCAATTTTTGTGTTGCTATTTTGAAAATGTCCATTTTTGTCAGCATGGTGCTTCAGTTATTTGTAACATTCATGCAACTGTCTCAGCACTTAAACGCTTGTATCTTGTCTTCAGTCTAAAGGCTTAACCTAGACTCCAAACAAGGCAAAGGTTACAGTATGAAAGTAAATATTGCACTGCCTCTTAAAATAACTCTGCCAACTGCAATATTCCCATAAAACAGTGTTTCTAAAACCAGCTCCAAGGGTGAAAAGCATAACTGGGTGTTTTTAAAAATTTTAAAACTCGGGGCGCCTGGGTGGCTCAGTTGTTGAGCGTCTGCCTTGGGCTCAGGTCATGATCTCGGGGTCCTGGGATCGAGCCCGACATCGGGCTCCCTGCTCCACAGGAAGCCTGCTTCTCCCTCTTCCACTCCCCCTGCTTGTGTTCCCTCTCTCGCTGTGTCTCTTTCTCTGTCAAATAAATAAATAAATCTTAAAAAAAAATTTTTTTTAACTCTATCCCCAAATGTTTACTTCTGAACAGTTACTTCCTATTCTCTTAGCTAATATTTATATATCTAAATGTCCATTCCTCAATGTCTCTGAAAGTGCTCCGCCACAGTGTACTCCCAATTTCGTTCTTATGTCTTACAGTATATTCACCAAGTGTATACTCTATCTGCTTCAGACCCTTTTGACTGAGTGAATTCAAGGATGATACACTGAATGATACACTGGAGCACTCCTTCCCCCACTACAAGCCAGGAACACCTCTGAAACTTCTCCCTTCATTTCCCACCAGTTCATGGACACTCAGGCTTAGAGTACAAAGGCCAGCAGCAGGCTTGGGCACCATGGTACCCAGAAAACACAGGTCTGAAAAGAGCCTTCACTTTTGTTGCTTGCCATTTTTGCGTGTGTGACCTACTGTCCTTACCTAATCTGGCCAGGCCAGCCAGCAGTCTATCTGTCATGCCTGTTGACTGAAGTACACATACCCCCACAACATTAAGTCCCCATCAGATTCTACTATTTTATATTATACTTCTGAAGATAATCTAATTAAGATTATTTTCTGGAGTCTGTATTTATAGATTTTTCTGATAAACAAACATGGATTTATTTTTTTATTTTTATTTTTTAAATTTTTTTAAAGATTTTATTTATTTGACAGAGAGAGACCCAGTGAGAGAGGGAACACAAGCAGGGGGAGTGGGAGAGGGAGAAGCAGGCTTCCCGCCGAGCAGGGAGCCCAATGCAGAGCTCGATCCCAGGACCCCGGGATCACGACCTGAGCTGAAGGCAGACGCTTAACGACTGAGCCACCCAGGCGCCCCTGAACAAACATGGATTTAGTCAAGTTCAAAACTAAACCAAGTCCAGAACATACAAAGAACTTTAACAACTCGACAATGAAAAAAAAACCAATAAAAAAGGAGGCAAAGGCCTTACGTAGACATTTCTCCACAGAAAATATGCCTGTGACCAAATAAGCACATGAAAAGATGCTCCACATTACTAATCATTAGGGAAACATACATCAAAACCATAATGAGATATCGCTTCACAACCACTAGGGTGGCCATTTAAAAAAAAAGAGAGAGAAAGTAACAAGTGTTGGTGAGAATGTGGAGAAATTGGAACTCTCATGCACTGCTGGAGGGAATATAAAATGGTGCAGCCACTGTGGAAAATAGTTTAGTGGTTACTCAAGAAATTAAACAGAGAATTACCCCATGATCCAGCGATTTCACTCCTACGTATATAAACCATAATAACTGAAAGTGAGGATTCAAACATAACAATATTCATAGCAGCATCAGTCACAATAGCCAAAAGGTGGAAACAATCCATATCCATCAACTGATGAATAAATAAGCAAATACCCTATACAGGCAAAGAGAATTCACTGGCATAAACCAAACAACCATGTTAGAAAAAAAGCATATTTTGTGAAAATCTGCTAATCATTTGCAAATGTTTGCTCCGCTGTTGTGTGCTAAGACACTGTCCTAAGTGCGCTTTACATGTTTTAGTTCAATTAATCTTTTTTTTTTTTTAAAGATTTGAATTTATTTACTTATTTGAGAGCAAGGGGGCGGGGCAGAGAGAGAGCAAGAGAGTGAGGAAGAGCTGGGGAGAGGAGCAGAGAAAGAAGCTGGCTCCCCACTGAGCAGGGAGCCCGATGCGGGGCTCAATCCCAGGACTCCGGGATCATGACCTGAGCCAAAGGCAGATGCTTAACGGACTGAGCCACCCAGGCGCCCCTAGTTCAATTAATCTTTACAAAGGCCTTAGGGGGCAAGTGATATTATTCTCATTATACCATAAGAAACCTGAGGCACAGAGAGATGAAGTCACTTGGCAAAGGTTACACAGCACATAAGTGGCATTGCCAGGATTTGGACCCAGAGAGGCTGGTCCCAGAGCCAGTACTCTCGGTCACTCCACTCCAACTTCCCACAAAGTTCATGAGCATATGGGATGCAAACAACTTCTGTGAGAGAAAAAACAACAACAACCATGTTTACATCTCATGCGTAGTTTAAGCAAAGCACCTGCTTTGTACACGGGAGGTGCTCAAGTCACAGTCAACTGACATCGCAAAGGGGAGATGGGTAGACCAGGCAGGCACTGCAAATCATTCCAGCCTAGATGTGAGTTGATGAGGACGTGAGTGTCACAAAGATGAAGAGGACTTTCTATGGTCCAGTCGTGCAGTACCAATTTCTCATCATGAGAAGAGGGGAAAATCAAAGAGCCCCCTGCAGGGAAATAGTGGCACGATGCAAGCGACTCCTGAAGAATCACTCACTCACGCCGGCATATTGACAGCAGACACCAACAAGCACCCTCTCACAGTATGTGATCTCGCCACATCCTCTGCTTTCAAGCCCTTAATCCCCAGGGTTTCTAAGAAAATCCAAGATATCACCACTAATTGTACCAACAGCTGCAGACCGTTTCCACCACTCTGTTGCATCTGGGCGGCTGAACCCCTTGGCGGGCACCTTCCAAATACTTTTGAAGCAGTTCTGCATAGCTTTGTCTCACTGCTTAACTTGGGCTTGCCCTTCGGCAAGAACGAGCCACAGAGTACGCTTGAATATTAACAACGCTGGCAGGCTTCCTGGTCATGAACACTATTTAAATAGGGAAGGGTTGCTGCTTTTCACACATTACTAAGAAAGAGTATTTTCCTCACCAACCATACATCCCGCAGCCTCTTGCCCTATGCACAAAGACGGTTCACAGGCATGGATACAACAAAGTTAGAGGAAAAACATGTCAACAGGTAAAAATAATTTTCAGGTTCATTCATTTGTAAACTTTCTGTTTTTGAGCCGCTCACAGAGGAAAAGGTGAAGAAAATGGTTAGAATCTGCCGTCTCACATGTGGGATTCGGTTCAAAGTCACAGACACAATCTTGGGTTTCAAGCAGGACTCAGTAAGCCAACAGTTCTAAGACTGTTGTGTTGCTCTAGCTATCAGTGTTCTCCAGAGACTACTAGAACAGTAAGCAGTTTTCAATTTATGAAAGGGTTATGTTCCTAAATTTAAACCAGGAACATATTTTTCTTCAAACATATATGGTTGTTAAAAATTGAGGGATTACATATGTACAGTTAAAAAGAACTAATTTTAAGTGTTCAGCTTGGTGAATTTTCTTCTATGTACATACCCAGGTAACCAACCGGATCAAGGTATAACACCCAGGAGGGCCCTCCATGCCCCTTCCCAGAGGTAACCTCTATTCTGAATTCCACCAGCAGAGATTAAATTTTTTAAGTGATTATTTTTATTGATATAGAACAGACATATGTTAGGTGCAAAAAGTGAGTGAATCTCGGGCGCCTGGGTGGCTCAGTTGGTAAAGCGACTGCCTTCGGCTCAGGTCATGATCCTGGAGTCCCTGGATCGAGTCCCGCATCGGGCTCCCTGCTCGGCAGGGGGTCTGCTTCTCCCTCTGGCCCTAACCCCTCTCATGCTCTCTGTCTCTCATTCCCTCTCTCTCAAATAAATAAATAAAATCTTTAAAAAAAAAAAAAAAAGTGAGTGAATCTCAAGGGTAGAGTGAAACAAATATGTAAATATGTATATGTATATATCTCAAGGGTAGAGTGAAACAAATATGTAAATATGTATATAACTACCACCAAGAACAGTATATAGAACATTCTCATATCCCAGAATGCTCCCTCATACCCCTTCCCAGTTAATAACTGGCTCTCCTGAAAAAAAAAGAAAAATTTAAAAAATGGGAGCCTGGCTGGCTCAGTCAGTAGAGCATGTGACTCTTGATCTCAGGGTCCTGAGTTCAAGCCCCATGTTGGGCGTAGAGACTACTTAAAAAAATAAATAAAATAACTGGCTCTCCTGAAGTCATCCCTATTTGTAGGTCACCCTTGCTTAATTTTGCATGTTTGGGGGCTTTAGATAAATCAAATTGTTTAGTATGCATTCTTGTCTGGCTTTTGTTCAACACTATGTCATGTTTTACATATAACAGCAATTTGTCCTTTTTTTATTGCTCTGTTGTATTCTATGACTGTATCATAATTTAATCTTATTTCTACTACTCTTTTTTTCACTCTACTGTTATTTTTTAATAAAGATTTTATTTATTTATTTATTTATTTATTTATTTATTTATTTATTTTAGGGAAAGAGAGAGAGAGAGCGTGTACGAGCAGAGGACGGGGCAAAGGGAGAGGACCCCAAGCAGACTCCCTGATGAGCCAGGAGCCTGAAGCGGGGTTCGATCTCACGACCCTGAGTCGAAAGCAAGAGTTGGACATTTAACTGACGGGAGCCACCCAGGTGCCCCTCTACAACTCTACTGTTGATGGACATCGGGGTTATTGCCTATTTTGGGCTATTATGTGTAAAGCTGCTAAGAACATTCATTCATTCATTCATTCATTCATTCATTCATTTATTTGACGGAGAGAGACACAGCGAGAGAGGGAACACAAGCAGGGGGAATGAGAGAGGGAGAAGCAGGCTTCCCGCGGAGCAGGGAGCCTGATACAGGGCTTGATCCCAGGACTCCGGGATCATGACCTGAGCTGAAGGCAGATGCTTAACGACTGAGCCACCCAGATGCCCCAAGAACATTCTTGTACATGTCTTTTGATAAACATTTATACTTGTTTCAGGAAGAGGTACAGGTGTATTAGAGCATATAATAGGAAAATTTGACCTGTTCTGGTAAGGCCAGGAAATTATTGCACTAAAATGCTTTTTGGGTAATAATGTTTACTGAATCTCAAACCTGGAGGTCAGGAACACATCTCCTATAACTAGGAAGTTAGTCCTGCCTTTTCTTTCAGTCCTAGAAGTGCTCAGGTTAAAGATGTTTGGCACTGGCTGTCACTTATGTATCTGGACTATTCATAAATGAGTAAGATAAAGCCCTGACTACACTCACAATGAGGACAACTACTATTCTGTAGGTGATATTTCTTTTCCTTTTGCTGTCAGCATCCCGATCCCTTCACACGCTGCGGAAATCCCCAAGTGATGACTCTCAACTGGAAGGCCCAGCCCAGGTACTGAAGCTTAAAAGGCCCTTGCTACCCCAGTCTCCTTTGTAACCAGATCACGGCAGGTGACCTGCTTGCACAAATGCACCTGTCGCTCTGAGTCACCTGAATCTGAGTCAGGAGTGCTTCCAGTGTCCAAGCCTGGCAGAGCTGGTGGTGCACCTGGCACACGGAGGGCAGCAGGAGCGGCAGAGCTGTTCCCAGCAGACGGGACTGTAGGTGTCATTTTGGACACTGCTCCTGCTGCATAGCCTCCAACTCAGCTCCTCAGCCAGCCCCGCCATGCTGTAAGCTAGACAGCACATGCTAATACATTCCTCTTGTCCTTAAATCAACCAGCTTTGGTTTCTGTGGCTTATAACTAAGAACCCTGACTGCTAAATCCTCCTAATGAAATTCTCCCATTAATGATGATTACAAATATATATTGTCTTTATAGAACTAGAACAAAAAAACCCTAAAGACTGTATGAAGTCACAAAAGACTTTAACTAGCTAAAGCAAACTTGAGAAAGAACCACCAAGCTGGGGGCGCCTGGGTGGCTCAGTCAGTTAAGCGTCTGCCTTCAGCTCGGGTCATGATCCCAGGGTCCTGGGATCGAGTCCCACATCGGGCTCCTTGCTTAGTGAGGAGCCTGCTTCTCCCTCTGCCTCTGCTGCTCCCCCTGCTTGTGTTCTCTCTCTCACTCACTCTCTCTCTCTTTTTCAAATAAATAAATAAAAACTTAAAAAAAAAAAAAAAAGAAAAGAAAAGAACCACCAAGCTGGAGTTACCGCAATACCAGATTTCAAGCCATACTACAAAGTTATAATAATCAAAACAGGAAGGTACTGGCCCAAAAAACAGACACGCAAATCAGTGGAACAGGATGCAGAGCCCAGAAATAAGCCCACCCTTCTATGGTCAATTCATGTACAACAAAGGAGGCAAGAGTATACAACGGGAGTAAAGACAGTCTCTTCATAATGGTGCTGGGAAAACTGGAGGGTTACATGCAAAGAGTGACACTGGACCATTGCCTTACACATAAAAATAAACATGAAGTGGATTAAAGACTTAAATCTGAGACCTGACACCGTAGAACTCCTCAAAGAAAACATAGGCAGTATACTCATGGACATTAACCTTAGCACTATTTTCCTGGAAATGTCTCAGGAAATATGTTTCCCAGGAAAGGGAAACAAAAGCAAAAATAAATAACTGGGGCTACATTGAACTAAAAAACTTTTGCACAGTGAAGGAAACCATAAACAAAATGAAAAGGCAACCTACTGAATGGAAGAAGATATTTACTAAAGATATATCTGATAAAGAGTGAATCTCCTAAATACATAAAGAACTCATACAACACCAAAAACACAAATCATCTGATTAAAAATGGGCAGAGAACCCGAATAGACATTTTTTAAAAGATTTTTTTATTTTTAAGTAATCTCCACACCCAACGTGGAGCTCAAACTCACAACCCTGAGACCAAGAGTCACGTGCTCTAGTGCCTGAGCCAGCCAAGTGCCCCTGAATAGACATTTTTCCAAAGAAGACATACAGATGGCCAACAGACACATGAAAAGATGCTTAGGATCACTATTCATTAGGGAAATGCAAATCAAAACCACAAGGAGCTATCACCTTATACCAGTCAGAATGGCTAGACCCAAAAAAAACAAGAAATGACAAGTGTTGGTGAAGTTGTGGAGAAAAGGGAGCCCCGGTGCACTGTTGATGGGAGGGTAAATTGGTGCAGCCAGTGTGGAAAACAGTATGGAGATTCCTCAAAAACCTTAAAATAGAAGTACCATATGATCTAGTAATTCTATTTCTGGGTATTTATCCAAAGAAAGCGAACACACTAATTTGAAAATATATATGCACCCCTATGTGTATTGCAACATCATTTAAAGTAGCCAAGATATGGAAGCAACCTGGCTCCTTCGATAGATGAATAGATAAGATGTGTGTACATATATAATGAAATATCACTCAGCCATAAAAAAAGAATGAAATCTTGCTATTTGCAGCAATCTGGATGGACCTGAGGGTATGATGCTAAGTGTACTAAGTCAGAAAAAGACAAATACCATACAATTTTACTTATATGTGGAATCTGAAAACAAAACAAACAACAAAAACTAATAAATATAGAAAATAAAATCTTGGTTGCCTGAGGGGCGGGGGGCGAGTGGATAGGCAAATAGGTAAAGGGGATTAAGAGGTGCAAACTTCATTATAAAACAAATAAGTCACAGGGATGAAGAGTACAGCATAGGGAATGTAGTCAATAATACTGTAATAACTTTGTGTGGTGACTACACTGATCATGGAGAGCTTCCCACAATGTTTGTAATTGTTGAATCACTATGTTGCACACCGGAAACTAATATAACATCATGTTATATGATTAAACATATATATATTTATATATATGTATATATCTCATTTTAATTGGTAGCTCAAAAGGGTCTTTGGTGTAAAAAGAGAAACCTTGTATGCTACTTATAATTCAAACTGTCCTGGTGAATGCCTAGGAGGGGTCCAACATCTTGCAATAACTATAGTTTCTTCAAAGCAATTAAATGGTAGGGCTATCCATTAAACAAATTACAGGGCAAGCAGAATTACATCTTTAAACACATACCTGGAGGCGAGGTGCGTGATAAGCTGCTCCCAACTGGTAGCCTTTTCCCCTCTCCTTGTAAAGAAGAAAGTTAAGGTGCCCAAATCTGCATTTTGTTAGCTGGAAACTGTCTCTCCTGTTCTCCAGCTTTCTCTTCTCTTTCCTCCTTTTGCTTTGCATCTGACCTTGTGGCTTTGCCAAGTCTATCAGTTGAAATGGAAATGTTATTTGAATGCGTCAAAAGCCATTGTGGAGACAGTAGGCTGCACCAGAATACACAGACTTCCAAAGAAGCCCCGATTATGTGATAAATGTACTCATTAAGAGCTCGAGTTATTCATAATGAACCGCACTTCTGCTAATGAAAAGTTATCGATTACATTATCAGAACCAAAAATGTAAAATTAAATGTAAGCATTTTCATAGAGAATTTGTTTACGATATGATTGAAGGTATTTTTTTTTTTCTCATATGCTCTCATTGCTCAGAAGAATTAAGTGACTTGTCTGAGGCCACACAGTTTGGACCTAGATTTAACTCCCATTCCTTGCTTTTTATAATGTGAACATCAATAACTTTAAAACAGGGACACCTGGGTGGCTCAGTCAGTTCAGCATCTGCTTTCCGCTCAGGTCATGATCCCGGGCTCCTGGGATCAAGCCCCTTGTCGGGCTCTCTGCTCAGGGGGGAGCCTGCTTCTCCCTCTCCCTCTGCATTTTCCCTCATCCCCCCATTCCCCCTGCCTTGTGTGTGCTCTCTCTGTGCCTCTCTCAAATAAATAAATAAAATCTTTAATGGAAAATAACTTTAAAAAATTATGTAACTGAATTGCATTAAAATGAAACAGAGAACATAAAAGCTCTAAATTCAGAAAAATTAAATGATCTAGTTTTAGTTAAAACACAACATACTATATAATAAAAAAAGTGTTGTGAATACCAATGCTCTTCTTTATGTAAGAAGTACATGCCTGAGCAAGATGAGAATGGAGGGATATGCTCCAAAATGTTACCAGGCACTATATCTGCGGGGTGGAATTATGGGCAATTTTATTTGTGTGTGTTTGGGAGGAAAAGTATGAGCTTACCTTCATTTTCTAAATTTTCTGCAATAAATGCACTACCTATATACTTTCTGAAAAATCCTTTTATTACTATTATTATCAGTGATTTTGATATTGTACCTTTAAAATAGCCAATTATTAACTCAATGAAAAGTATATTTTGAATATCTAGTCACCAGTTACTGAGCAAGCATCTTCCTGGTATGTTACATACATCATGCTGTTTTAATTTTTTTTTTTTAAGATTTTATTTATTTATTTGTCAGAGAGAGAGAGAGAGAGAGCACAAGCAGGGGGTACAGCAGGCAGAGGGAGAAGCAGGCTCCCCGCTGAGCAAGGAGCCCGATGCGGGACTCGATCCCAGGACCCTGAGATCATGACCTGAGCCGAAAGCGGCCGCTTAACCGACTGAGCCAAGCAGGTGTCCCTGTTTTAATTTTTTTTTTAAGATTTTATTTATTTATTTGAGAGAGAGAAAGCACAAGCAGGGGGAGCGGCAGGCAGAGGGAGAGGGAGAAGCAGGCTTCCCGTGGAGCAGGGAGCCCGATGCAGGGCTCCATCCCAGGACCCTGGGATCATGACCTGAGCTGAAGGCAGATGCTTAACCGACTGAGCCACCCAGGCGTCCCATCCCCCAACCCCCCCCCCCCCCCCCCGTTTTAATTTTTACAAAAGTTTCATCAGGTAATAGCGGTATCATCACGTCACAGATAAGGAGGCTGATGCTGACAGAGGTTCAATGGTCAAGATCACACAGCAAATAATGGAGTCTTGGTTGTGGCGAGCTCAAAGTCCACCTTCTTCGTCTGCGGGGCTGCACCAACCCTCCTACCTTCTGACCACTCCCAGCTTCGCTAGTATGGGAGAGTTGCTCTGTCCCAGGCTGGTGTGGCCTCTCAGATACTCTTCTTTAAAAACACATTGAAGGTATTAAAGTAGACAATGTAAAAATGATTATACGTATCATAAGAAGACTGGAAGGATATGTTCCAAACAGTATATATCGCCAAGGAGTGGAATTGATAGTGGTGGGACTTTTATTTACTTATTTTTTAAAGTACTCTACCCCCAACATGGGACTTGAACTCAAGATCCCAAGATGAAGAGTCACATGCTCTACTGAATGAGCCAGCCAGGCACCCCAATAATGGCGGAACTTTTATTTTCTAAGCTTTTATACTTACTGGTATTTTTTCCTAAAAAATTTTTCTGCAATATTTTTTTTAAAGATGAGAATCAGAAAAAAATTATAGATTTTTTCCTATATTGCCTATCTTTTGAACATTGGCCCGTCTCAGTATCAGGTTCAGTACACAAACCATTTCTAGAAATGTGCATAACAAAAACGTGTACGTCATCACCAAGCCCTGGCCTTCTCAGTCAGATCTCCTCTTGGACAACAGCCTCGGGTTCCCTGCTTCACTGACTACTGTACTTTCAATGCTAGAACAGTGATCTGACCAACAAAAGCCTTTGGCACATGACTGGCAAATGCATGACTGAAGAATATGTACTTTCTTCTAAGTTTTAGATATATTGACATATTCTCCTATTAAGTTTCAAATTAGGATATATGTTAAAGTCATCTGGAAGAAGGAAAATGTACAGGGAAATACCTTTGCTTCTGGATCTCACAACTTGCTAAAGGTGGCTGTTATGGGTTGAATAGTATCCTCCCCCCCTGCAAAAAAATGTTCTAACCTCTGGTACATCAAGATGTGATGTTATTCGGAAATAGGGTCCTTGCAGGGGTAATTAGTTAAGACGAGGTCATAGATGAGAGGGTGGGTCCATAATCCAATATGATTGGTGTCCTTATAAGAAGATAGCCAAGTGAAGACTGAAACACAAGGGAGAAGGCAATGTGAAGGCAGAGGATTGGGGTGATAAACACACAAGCCAAATATCAAAGATTGCCAGCAAACCACCAAAGCTAGGAAGGATTATCCTACTGGTTTGAGAGAGAGCTTGGCCATGCTGACACCCTGATTTCAGACTTCTGCCTGCAGAACCGTGGGACAATAGATTTCTGTTGTTGTAAGCCACTCAGCTTGGGGTACCCAGTGGCCTTGGCTTTGAATTTTTGCAAATAATGGGGGAGGAGGAAACTGGCAGCTGAACATCATGACCTACAGGTTTTCAATGACTTTCCAGTTTGTTTTCTGATAATGGAAAATATTTTCAAGAACATGCCCAGTCAACCCAGGAATGCTAGAAAAACAAACAATGAAGGGCACACAGAAGAAACAAGTAGTTGAAATTTTAATATGCCTAGGTATTGACATAAAAAATTTTAAAAGTTAGTGTTACAACATTGGTTTTCAAAGATTAACATTTACGATTATAGTAAAATTAAGTTTCACAAAGTTAAATTTCTTTAACACTTCATTTCACAATGAATCTAACTCCTTACAATCTATCAAAATGGTATTATTTCATGGGTTTTTTTTTTTTTTTTTCCTTTTTTTAAAGCATTGGTGTGCTTCTTAAGTAAAATGTTAACATGGGGCCCAAATATATAAAACAGAAAGTGAAGCTGTTCCAGTTAAGGGGGGGGCTTCGAGAGGGACCTCACACTTCCCCACATGTCACCTCTTCAGACACTTAGGGCGTTAAGCATACTCTGGGAGCCACGGCATTAAAATATTAACAATAGACACTAAATGAGATTTCAAAGATAAAAGAAAAACTAGGAAGTCCATTCAGTATCCGACGCTTTTTAAGCCTCTGCTTTTCCACATGCTTTTCTTTAGTTTCACTGCTTTAGAAAATTCTCTGAACGTTACCCGTCCGAATGGCAGCTATGTGTACTTCTGCACCTAGGAAACTTGCCACAAGATAGACGCTGCTAAATAGGATCCAAGAGCAATGATATTTAAACACATTTTTTTAAGGTAGTCCATTGTTTATACAAATAAAAATAAAACACTTCTCATGGATAAAGCCCCACAGCCAAGAGAATGGTTGGGAAGATGAAGCATCACAATAAATCAAAAGGAGATTCTAAGTAAATGTAGGATCATGGGGCCTTAGCCAACAGGGCAGAAGAGGCAACAATGGTTACACAATCCTTGCACTGGGCATGTACAGGAAGGGCTGGGCTGCAGGGAGGTGGACCTCTGTGCACAGTGATAGCGATTCACGATAGGAAGGGTGTGGTGGACCCCAGTGGGCGCAGAACCACAGGGAAGCATCTGCTTAAGGCTACATGTGGTAAGAGTTATTCACTGCAAAAAAGGAAATCCATGAGACACGTGGGCCTTCTGGTTACCTGGTTGAGCGTGCTCATTAAAAGCCTTTCCTTGGCAGTTTGTTCATGTCACAATCACTTCTACAGAATGCACGCGCTAATGGACTGCGTGTAACGTGCCGGGGTCTCTTCTAAGTGCTTTACAAACATTACTCATTTCATCTTCATAACAACCCTACAAGGTAGGCACTATGGTTAGCTTCAGTTTTGCAGACAAGAAAATAAGCACAGAGAGATCGAGCAACTTGCCCGAGATCATTAAGACTTGAAAATGTTGATCTCGGGTTCAAGGCCCTTTCAAGAGAAGGCAGGACACCTTGGCTAGGAAGAGACACGTGTCCTAGAAAAACCCCAGGAGTCGGCCTGAGTTAAAAAGGGAAAAGCAGCACCAGAATGATACTCCATGTGTTCATCACACTGTGAGGCTATGATCTCTAAACGAGTTTTACCTCTAACAGGATAAATATAAAGTATACACAGATGGACACAGCATTTCTTCCATTCTGAGTAAAGGTCCTTGGTAAGTTTGAATTTGTTTTGAAATGTCTGAAGTGAAGTCATACCATCAAAGCATGGCATCCCAGCTAAGCCAACTAGACGCTGATGCAGAGAGCACATACTTCTCTATCACTGACTAGCATGGAAAAGACGGTAAATAAATATTAAGTTTAATATAAAAAAAGTGGTTTCAAATAAGGTTTTAAGAATAACCTTGTACATTCCAATTCATTACTTTATCATATTCTTGAATTCTTTGCTTTATGTGAGAAAGTTTATTCTTCAGATAATCACAGCGTTCTTTTTTTTCCAGAAATGTGGGATCCTGGAGGAGAAACACAACCAATATTTTAGCTTCTAGTTTCCTCAGTGAAGAACACAGAAACGTATTATCACCTGGAAAATGACCCTTCATAGCAGATTTCCTGCAACAGATTTTAAAATCTTCCTAAGAAGAATAACAGCTCTTTACATTTTTAAAGATGATTTTATTTTTTAGAATACTAAAAGTTTCACAGCAAAATTGAGTGGGAAATACAGAGAGCTGAGACAACTTTAACTTTAGTAGTTTAAAATATATCAAAGAGCAAATAATAAGTACAGAAAGGATTAATAAAAGCTCTCTCCAGCCTCTACTGATCTGTGCAATTACAGATGGAGTGAAAAATGTAAATCAACTTAATTTTTTTTGAAGGAAATGTCAGTGAAAAGTTCTATATTGGTGCTCATTTCTCTAGGTTGCTAAAAACCAGGATGTAACAGAATGTGTTCAGGACAGAGAAGAGAAGAAAAGGCATTCAGGAGCCACTCATGTTCTCTAGTAAGTAGCATCTGAAGAAATATTAAAAAAGAGCTACTTTAGCTGAAAGAATCTAAGGTCTGTCAGCTGTCACCACTGTACCTGGATAAGAATATACTTTGAAGAAGAAAATGGGTTTACTCACATTCTTTTTTTTCTTAAACTCTTCATGGATTCTGGAAATTCTCTCATGTTCCTAAAAATAATATATTGTACACTTCAATTAAAACACCTGCATTTACTCAAATCATAGCTCAAGATTATCTAAGTACACTGGGAATTAGAACAGAAAATAATTTTTATCTAAGACGATAATTAAAGTATTCACACACTAAAATTCAATTCACTGGACAAAGATTAGAGGGCTTACCACCTGCCACACTCATTGGGATCTAGGGGTGAACATGAGAGAAAGGCCCCCGCCTGCATGAAACCAGCACCGAGTCCCAGGGCCACTACACACCAGCTGTGTGACCCTGGGCAAGCCGTTTATCCCAGCACTCCGCTCTCTTACCAGTAACCCCAAGTACCTCATTAAGTTATGAGAAGGTTCACATATTTGAAATGATCCTTGTAAAGTGCTTGGTATGTAATAACCACATTACACACTGGGATTAAGAGGTTGAGACTATTCGACTTTCAAAAATAACTAAATAAGGTTCCTTCGAACTAAGAACATATTTATAATAAATACGAAATTTGTTAATGGACTGAACAGTCTGTCCACAGGGAACAGATTACTAAGGCAATTTATCCATGTAAAACCTGTGCTTTAGAGTTGTCAGACACTGTAAACCTAAGACATAAAATATAAAATATAATGTTTAGTTCTAAAAGCCTCCCCTGAGAACATTTCTCATCACCCACCCACATTCTTTTCGTGACATATTTTAATTCTTCTGTGCCTTTCACATGAGTTTCATTTGTGCTTTGATCATTGGCCAGCATCAGGTGACCAGCTAATTCAGTTGTCACCTGTCTGAAGAGGGCCTGGACTGGAGGAAACTAGCTGCCCGGGGCCAGTGGTGCAGTGATGGAGATGCAGGCAGGGATAAGAACAGCAAAACCTATCCTAGAGGCTGTCTGAAAAACGGAATTTAAGACACTGAGGACCGGACAGATTATTTTGAGCAATATTCCTATTTTATAGGCTTAGAAAAGTCATGTGATTAATTTTTCAAGGGCACACAAGCAGGTCTTTGAGAGAACCTATACCTCCAAACCAGCCCGCTGGGCTTTGGAACACCGCCCTGGGGACCTGCCAGGAAATGAATGGGCCTTCCCTCAGATTCCCGTCCATGGCAAAGCTCAGCCTGTGGCCTACGAGAAGTTAACTTTTTGTGATACAATTAATATTTCTACTTTAGATAGGGACTTGAGGAGACATGGAGACTAACTGTGGCCTCGTCATTTGGCTACTTACTTACCATGCTGTGTACAAACCACAGGAAATGATTATTGTTGATATTGTACAGAAATATCATGGGGGGAGCCAGTCTTACCCCGTACTATAATCAGGCCCTTCCCACCCATCAATTGCAGACCCACACAGCTGAGCCCTTGCCCATCCACACAAAGCCCATAAACCAGAGCCCACTGGGTCCAGGCTCAAAAGACTACACGATTGGATTGTCAGCATCCTGTCTGTCAACCAGCTTGCTCTTCCCAGCCTGTGCCCAGCCAGTCTCCTGGGGCCTGCTCAATCCTTCCTGCACTCCTTCGAGGGCTATAAATTTGGGCGACCTCCTGGAACTGTGGACCCTGTTTATCTTTCAAATGGTATTAAGTGACTCTTGACCTGCAATATTTGCTGGATTTTTCCTGCTTCCTGGTACTGGCATCTCATAGGAAACACCATTCCTTTGCTCCAGGAGTGGGAAATTGTTACTGCTCTAGATATTTTGGCTTAGAGAGCTCATAATTATAACTGATTTAAATGTACACTTAAAAAAGTCTGTGGTCAAAACAAAGATGCCCAGTCAATATGGATCACAGCAGCAGAATACATATATATAAAATACGTATATATATATTAGTTATATACATACATTAACTTGCTTGACATTTGTTAAAAATGCTGTGAGTTTTAAAAATTTGAATTATAGGGGCGCCTGGGTGGTTCAGTCAGTTAAGCATCTGCCTTCAGCTCAGGTCATGATTCCAGGGTCCTGGGATCGAGCCCTGCATCAGGCTCCTTGCTCAGCGGGAAGCCTGCTTCTCCTTCTCCCCCTCCCCCTGCTGCTCCCCCTGCTTGTGCTCTCGTTCTGTGTCAAATAAATAAAAATTTTTATAAAAAATTTTTGAATTCTACAAATAATAGCTTAGATTAATACATCGTCTTTTAAAAGGTTAGGATATTACAGACAAATGTTCATAGCATTATTCATCACAGCCAAAAAGTGGAAACAGCCGAAATGTCCATCAGTTAATAAATGGATAAACAAAATGTGGTATATACAAACAATAAATACCACAAAAAGGAATGAAATGCTGAATCTTGCTACAATATAAATGAACCTTAAAAACATTATGGAAAGGGGTGCCTGGTGGCTCAGTCGGTTAAGCGACTGCCTTCGGCTCAGGTCCTGTTCCCAGTGTCCTGGGATCGAGCCCTGTATTGGGCTCCCTGCTCCGCGGGGAGCCTGCTTCTCCCTCTGCCTCTGCCTGCTGCTCTGCCTGCTTGTGCTCTCTGTGTCAAATAAATAAATAAAAATTCTTAAAAAAAAAAAAAGTTATGGAAAGCCAAACACAAAAGGCCACATAGTATATCATTCCATTTATATGAAATGTTCAAAATAAGCAAATCCGGGGTGCCTGGGTGGCTCAGTCGTTAAGCGTCTGCCTTCGGCTCAGGTCATGATCCCAGGGTCCTGGGATTGAGCCCCACATCAGGCTCCCTGCTCCGCGGGAAAGCCTGCTTCTCCCTCTCCTACTCCCCCTGCTTGTGTTCCCTCTCTCGCTATGTCTCTCTCTGTCAAATAAATAAATAAAATCTTAAAAAAACAAAACAAAACAAAACAAAATAAGCAAATCCATAGAGACAAAAAGTACATTAGTAGTTGTCAGTGGTTGGAGAGGGGCAGGGATGGGGACTATGTGCTGATGGGTATGGGGTTTCTGGAGTGATGAGAATGTTCTAGAATTAGGGAGTGGTAATGGTTATACAACTTTGTGAATGTACTAAAACCCTGTGAACTGTTCAATCTGAATTTTATGGTATGTGAATTGTGTCTCAATAAAAAATGTACATCTGATAAAAAATGCCACGGATTACCAGGGCATCCTGATTCCAGAAATATTAAAATGTGATCCCCGCCCCCCCAACCTTAAACTCCAGAACATTACAGAAAGCGACTGAGTCCCTGGTGACTGCTGTGAGCTCTTCCCTGGCTCCCTCTGTCACTATCACGGTTATCAGTCTGTTGTGTGTGCCCAGCGGCTCAGATCTACTCTCTGTCCTTATGCACTGTGCTCTTTGGACCTGGGGTGCTAACTGCTTGGCTGTTACTTACCCCTGGAGAATCTGGAGAATGCATGACCCCTGGTTGCTCCCCTACACGCTGCCCACCCCTTTGTGAATAAATCTTTTTTGAATTATCTTAGTTTGAGTGTGCCATCAGTCTCCTTCGGGACCCTGATGGACTCAGTATGTATCTTAGGCAAATTTGTATTTCACTTAAGTAAGAAAATAAAACAATTGTTTTATAACTGTTTAATAATTGAGGGCAAAAGACACGAAACTATATAATGTGAACTGTAATCCTGATAGTGCCCTTGAAGATCTCAAATAACTTTCCTAGACACAGACAGCAAATGCACATGGTTATTACACCCTCCCCACATTTACGTGAAGGTTGGATTTTATCCTTCCTTTTTCAGGGCTCCTCCTAGGCAGCTGCAGGCACTGACCTGTTGGTTTTCTGAACAACGTGGCAGTCTGCTCATCACTGCATCCAGCTCATCAAACTTCCTCAAGACGGCCTGGACTTCTGCAGAGAGCTCTTTGTACTCTGAAAACTGGTCTTGGAACACAGCTTTATAGCGTTCTCGTTCATCTTCTGTCTGAATCACAGGGTATTTTCTGATGGAAAAAATTAACCAACGTTGTGACTTCTTCACTAAAAATAGGCTGAATGGAAAATCAGCCTAGCTTATTCCTCAGTGACCGTGCCGTATCTTCAATTCAATATATTACCTCTCCAGGAATAAACAACTCTTTAAATATAAATGTTATTAAGCAGAGAAAATGAAATGCCCAAACGGGATCTCTCCATTTCTACCTCAAAGGAGGATTTAAACAGACACTCACGCTACATAGTCGGGCATCACGATAGGCTTAGGGATGTGGCCTGGCGGGATGTGCCCACTCAGAAGTTCAGGTTTCATTTTTGTTGGTCTCAATTCTTTGAAATTAACTTCTTGGTCTCTCTGTCTGTCAGCACCGGTGGCCATATCACACTACAGTTTGGGAGAAAAAGAGGATTTATTTGTAAACAGAGGCAGAGGAAGAGGGCAAAAAAACCCCATGAATTTATCTTAGAAGAAAATGGTGGGGAGAAGCAGGAGGAAGAAAAGTAGAAGCAGCAATTAACATTTCACTTGAGAATTACATCTTTTATAGTCACAAAATTGTTCCGAATGTCTGTAATAGCTAAGGGGAACCACACTGAGGTACAGGAAGGAGTACACGACAGGTAAAACAATCGTGTGTATGTCAAATGTGGATGATGAAATGCTAAATGTGGGGTCTTAAGTACTTTATTTAGCATTTATGCCCCAACTAGCTATAAGAGAATACAAAATGTAGGGCGCCTGGGTGGCTCAGTCGGTGAAGCGTCTGCCTTCAGCTCAGGTCATGATCCCAGGGTCCTGGGCTAGAGCCCTGCATCGGGCTCCCTGCTCAGCAGGGAGCCTGCTTCTCCCTCTGCCCCTTCCCCAGCTTGTGATCTCTCTCTCTCTCTCTCAAATAAATAAATAAAATCTTAAAAAAAAATACAAAATGTAGTTCAAAATAAGAAATTCAGGGGAAAAAATGGAACAAGGCTACTTAAATGGAAAGGGAAAAAATGTCACGGGGAACTTGAGATGAATCAACCACAAGCAGCCACCGAGTAGGTCAGAAAGGGAGACGAGTTACATTGTTTTCATTACCTGAAAAGGAAAGCAAGCAAACACAGAAGAAAGGTGGGGGAGGCCTTTCAGCTGTCCAAGAGTTCTGAGCCTGTGGTTCCCTGGTTTAAGTCACCCCGGTTTCTCAACTGGAAAGTTCTTAGAGGTGTTTTTAGCAAAAAATGGTACATTCAAAAGAGGAGAAGTAGCACAAGATGAAACGGCCTGGAAAGGAAGTAGCGGGGCACAGGCCTCCAAGCTCTAAAATACTGATGCACGGGAAGCAGGACCGTCAATGCCCAGGGAAACCCACTCTGGAATGGGCAGGCTCACATGGACGTGCAGCATTGGGGAAAGACCATTCAGGGGCCCCAATGGGCACTGCCCAGAACACCAACCACACTGGTGAGGCAGGTGGATGCCGGGAGAGGAGTTTCCATTTTACACGGGAACCAGCCAGGTTCAGAGAGATTAAGTAAATTTTCTAGGGCCTCACAGCTGGGAAGTGGAAAAGCCATGATTAAAATCCAGAACTTTCTGGGGCATCTGGGTGGCTCAGTCTGTTAAATGTCTGACTCCTGATCACAGCTCAGGTCTTGATCTCAGGGTTATGAGTTCAAGCCCTGCCTTGGGCTCCATGATGGGCATGGAGCCTACTTAAAACAAACAGGGGTGCCTGGGTGGCTCAGTTGGTTGAGTGTCTGCCTTTGGCTCGGGTCGTGATTTTGGGGTCCTGGAACTGAGCCCTACATCAGGCTCCCTGCTCAGAGGGTAATCTGCTTCTCCCTCTGCCGCTCCCCCCAGCTCGTGCTCTCTCTCAAACAAACAAACAAACGAAACAACAACAGAACTTTTTGGCTTATTGATGCTTTAAATGAATAACACGAGGAAGGTTTACTTAAATGCATACTGTTCCATCCTAAAGTGCCCTGCAATTCCGGCAGCTCCCTAGAAATGGTTGCTTTCTCATTAGAGCAGTAAGCCCCCCCCTCCACTGGCCCCTTGGGACTTCAGCACACACTTGTTGAATTAAACTTCTTGAACTAAACTGAGAGCAGCTTAGCAGGGCTCCCACTTGGCTGAAAACAAATGACACATTTTAAAACTTTGCTCTTTAGCTTGCCAGGCAGAGCTTTAAAATCCTTTTGTTTCCTGATTTCCCTATCTCTGAGGCTGCCTCTTGAGGTTTGGCTTAAGATTAGCTCATCCTAAAAATCACAAGCTTTTAACTCCCCAAACAGCGCAGCCCACACATTAGCCGCGTCAGCGGGTGAGGCAGCTAACCAGCCCTGGGGAGGGTTATGAAGAGAAGCACGGCCCACGGCACCCAGGACCACAGCAGGAGGGGAACCAGATGGCCTCAGCGCAGGAGGCGCGCTGGCCACTGGGTCCCAAACAGCAAGAATGCAACTGAGGAGCAGGAAACCCCGAGGAAAGGAGATTAAACTGGAGTATTTCAGGGAACACCTTCTGAGGTTAGTATTCATTCTCCTCTGTCTCCACTATTTAAGATGCCATTTCTTCAAACTAAGGAATTCTTACCTGTTTGATCTTGATAATGAACCACAGTATTAAAAAGAGGGGAACGGGGACCCCCTGGGTGGCTTAGTCAGTTAAGCATCTGCCTTCAGCTCAGGTCATGATTCTGGGGTCCTGGGATCGAACCCCGCATGGGGCTCCCTGCTCAGCGGGGAGTCTGCTTCTCTCTCCCTCTGCCTTCTAGCTCCTCCCGCTTGTGCTCTCTCTCTCAAATAAATAAAATCTTAATAAAATAAAATGAGGGGAACCTTTTTTGGCTTAAATAAATGGATTTCTATTTTATGGCATCCTTCTTTAGCTTCTAAATATTTTTTTAATTTTTAAAAAGATTTTATTTATTTGAGAGAGAGAGAGAGAGCATGAGAGGGGGGGAGGGTCAGAGGGAGAAGCAGACTCCCTGCTGAGCAGGGAGCCTGATGCAGGACTCGATCCTGGGACTCCAGGATCATGACCTGAGCCAAAGGCAGTCGCTTAACTAACTGAGCCACCCAGGCACCCTAGCTTCTAGATATTTAACAATCCATTTGCCACACAGCTGGCTGAGGGAGATGCTATGGAGCATGCTCACCCTTCAGAGCTTAACAGCAGCCCCAGGTTCAAAATTCCGGGTTAAAATCATAAATTCTGCCCAGGTAGAATTTTTTCCCCTAGGTAAAGTTTTTCAAGCAGGAACTATCATTTTCCTTATTTGCCCATCCCTAATTCCAAGATTCACTTTTTAATTTAAAAAGGGAGCTTTAAGAAGTCAGAATATTTTCAGAGACTATTTCATCTGCTTTAAATTTTTCTGTTTTTATGCTCTTAACATTTTCTTCCACTGTATTTGGGTGAACCTCACTGATCATCAATTCAGAAAACCTTATTGAGAAAAAAAAAATCTGAAAGTACACATAAGACAAAGAATCAAAACATCGTTAGGCTCTTATCAGAAGGATGAGTTGGGCTCCAGCCGTGGGACACACAACTCTCAAACAGTATTCCTGACTACAAACACACGGCCCCAGATTTCATATGACCTTTCCTTGCTTCTAGCGAAAAATGAGTCTCGTCAGCAAATATCAAAAAAGCTTTATTGTGATGCAAGAGAAAGTAATTAAAAAACGGGGTAAGTAATGCTATGGTTATAATTATTAAGCTTTTCAAATTAAAAAATGCACTGATGAGGGGGGTGGGGGATGGGCATATGGGTGAATGTGAATGGGAGGTCCCCTTCCAGTCAACTTATTCAAGGGGATTAAAGGCACAGCATAAGGAATACAGCCAATGTAATAGTGTTTGGTGACACATGGCAGCTACACTTGTGAGCATAACATAACGTATAGAGAAGTTGAATCACCATGTTGTACACCTGAAACTAACGTAACAGTGTGTGTCAACTAACTTCAATTAAAAAAATGCTTCAGATAAAAACGGACTGAATGTGCTGCCAAGTTAGAAGTAGTGTGCATTTGTCCAGATGCTGAGCCTCTCTCCCTGAGCACACCATGCACTGATGCAGAGGCCCCGATCCCAAACCCACACCACCACCGTCAATGCTCAGATTGGATTCTGAGTTTTCTAGCTTGGAAAAAAATCTGTCCAGCACTTAGGGATTTATTAGAATTTGTTTCTATCTCTGTTTGATCTTACTTTATGTCTGTATATTTCTTTTTAAAAATGATCTTATTTGCTCTTCAAAAAGTGTATTTGTTAAAATACAAAATAAGAAGTTACAGCCCAGTAAATAGTTCCAAACAAGGGACAGGAAACTTAAGTTCAGAGAGGGTAAGTAACTTCCTCAGAATCCCAGAGCTAGTAGTGATCCAATTCAGATTTGCCTGATTCCAAACTTCATTTTGTCTTCATCATACTACGCTGCCTCTCCTGTGGCAGCCTGCCAATCCCTCCCTACGAAGAACTGGGAAGGAAGCAGGTGAAAACGAATGAGAAACTGGTGATCCAACCTTTTCTAAAAGGTTCCTAGTAGGTAAGTCCAATAGAGATGCCCCAGTTAAGTCACGTGATTCCCTCACAGAGGTCTGCCTCTAGAATACACCTAAATGTTGATCCACTGTGATTCACTTCCCAGGGAAAGAGCCCTGTGAAAGGGTGCCCTTTGCATTCAGCTCCCTTATCTTGAAAGACTGTAAATTAATGGGATTGGTATGATTTTCAAAGCAGCCCTAAGAATAGGGGTTCTAACTCTGTTAAGATTATTCCTGACTATTCCAGGACCTCTTGGGAGCTGGGACCCTGCAACACACCCTGGACATGCTGGTACCAGTTTTCCAGGTCAGCCTAGCACTTGCTGGCAGATCTCCCTAATCCTGTCCTACCTATGGAGCCTGCTTCAGCCACATTCTCACCAAACAATGACGCTGACCACCCTAGCATTCCCCAGTTCACCCAGGCCTTTCAGGCTGACTCTATTCTGCACTTATTTAGGACTCTCACCAGGCTGTGATGCAGCCATGATGGTCATTCCTGGCCAGGGTGGGGTTCACGAGTTTCCCCGTCAGTCCCTCTGAGGGAGTAGGACTTATGAAAGGGTTAAGGCAGTACTGGCAATCTGGAGTAAGAGTATTGGCAATGATCTGGCCAAACAACTCGCATGACTCCCAACTGGGAAGAGTGCTCTATTCATTTGGTCAAGGTCACCAACATTGGAAGGCAGCCCATGGGGTAAGTTAGGGAAGCTGCACTTAAATCTCAGACAAAGGGCCAGTGTTATTAATTATTTAATTATTAATTATTTAAACATCAGCTCTACGTTGCTTATGTCAATTTTATTTGAAGTATTTATTAATTTAATTTGTTAAAATCTTAAAAATTTTTTAATAGGTAATATATACACATGATATATAATTCAAAAGTCCAACAGGGTACAGAATGAAAAGTAAGTCTCCCTCTCCCCCTGTCTTCCCACAGTTAAGGCACTGGCCCTCCTAAAGGCAACTACTATCTATCTATCCATCTATCTATGTAACAGTTTAAAAGTGAGCATCCATTTCGCTTACTCTGATTGTGAGTACCCCTGAGTTAACAAGTCTAACTGAAATGCACATCCTGAAAGCAATAATAAATAAATATTTAAAACTAAAGCACAAGGGAATTAGGAAGTTAAAACAAAGTACAATAAAAGCAAAAAAAAAAAAAAAACACCCACAGGTACACAGTCATGTGTGTGACTAATTCTATGAACAATGTTTCAAGTGCATAGGTTTGTAGCTCTAGGTCCACCCTGCCCTGTGAAAGAGGAACTTCAATATTCTGTAGACCAACCAATCCCAGCCTCATTTATCCCATGCCTGGTTAGTCAGGGCTGCTCAAGCATCTCATGATTTCTAAAGATTTATGGATCCTGGCAAGGTGCAACTGCAAACTGCAATTCAGATGACTTAACATACATGTCAGAAGTTATTTAAGACAACTGACCCATTAAAAACTGTGGCTAATTACAGATCCCAATTGCTTTGACCAAGTAACAATGTTGAATTTGAGACATTATCATCCAGAAATTGATTTCCCCAGGAGATAGCAGAGAACACAAATCTCTCTCTCTCTCTTTTTTTTTTTTTTTTGAGAAACACAAATCTTTAAGCAAGTTTAGTTTTATAGTTCTTGGTCACTCTCTCTTTCACACATACTAACACTTTGGGGTTTTCTTTTTCATTAGATTTGTAAGCCCTTGGGAAATGGAGATGATGTACCTTGTAGTATTCATATCACTAGGCCACAATCTAATTGGGACATGTTTGTTCACTGAATGAATGATGACACTGATGTATTAATCACAGTCCCTTGAACAAAGTGTCATTTGTCCACTTCATAAACCCCTTACTTTACCAGGAGCAAAAAATTTTCATACTGTATTTGTGTTATAGAGAATAAAGTTAAAAAAAACCTATAAAAGGTATTTTCAAAATGCATGCACTTAAAGGACTTGTATAAATTAGCAACTCAAAAAGTAGACAGGATACAAACAGTTAACAGGGAAGGAAAAGCAAACATAATATGGGAAAATGCTCAATCTCACTCTTTATAAGAAAAATGCAAATTATAACTACCTTAGGTATCATTTTTCACCTATCAGGTTGACAGATGTCAAGAATTTTCCTAACACTGTGTTGGTCAAGGTGTAAGGAAGCCTATAGTGCTCCTGGGAGTGGAAATTGGTAAAACTTCTACCGGGCAATTTGGCAGTCAAAATAGACATATACGTTCATACAATGCAATACTGTAGCTATAAAAAGAGAATGCATAAGTTCTTTATGTAGTAATAAGTAAGTATCTTAGAAATGTATTGTTAAGAGAAAAAATAAGGGACATAACAGTGTGTGTGGTATGCCAGCATTTGCGTGAAAGGGGGAGTAAAGTGTGTGTGTGTGTATACATGTACGTTACATAGACAGATAATATAAACACACGTCTGAAAGGAAACACGTGGCACTGCTAACAATGGTTCCTTCCAAGCGGGAGAACTGGGAAGCTGAGGCATGAGGTGTGAGAGAAGACTTTGTTATTAGAGACCCTCTGAATTTGAACCAAGTAAATACACTCCCTTTTCAAAGAAACAAATCCAAAGGTTGGATTCTCAACTTCTTGCTTAGAAATAATGCCCAATATCTTAAAAAAAGGACTTTTCAATGAGGTAAAATTATGATTATTAATATATATTAGTTTTCTTTAAAGATTTTATTTATTTATTTGACAGAGAGAGAGAGAGAAAGAACGAGAGCACAAGCAGGGGGAGCAGCAGAGGGAGAGGGAGAAGCAGGCTCCCTGCGAGCAGGGAGCTTGATGTGGGGCTGGATCCCAGGATCCTGGGATCATGACCTGAGCTGAAGGCAGATGCTTAACTGACTGAGCCATCCAGGCATCCCAAAATATATTAGGTTTTTACATATATGTAAATAATTATAATAACATATCATTTAATCCTCTTGGCAAATATGTGAGGTAGGAATCAATTATTTTTTTTAAAGATTTAAAAAAAAATTTTTTTTAGGAATCAATTATTATTATTTTTTTTAAAGATTTTTTTTATTTTTATTTATTTGACAGAGAGAGACGCAGCGAGAGAGGGAACACAAGCAGGGGGAGTGGGAGAGGGAGAAGCAGGCTTCCCGCTGAGCAGGGAGCCCGATGCGGGGCTCGATCCCAGGACCCTGGGATCATGACCCGAGCCGAAGGCAGACGCTTAACGACTGAGCCACCCAGGTGCCCCAGGAATCAATTATTATTATTCCAATGTTACAGATGAAGAAATCAAGGCATGGAAAGGTAAATACCTTGACTACTGCCATGATGTTAGTCAATTCTGGGCATAGGAATTTTCTTTCTCCACAACAAAATTTAACATCTGAAAGCAAGGTGAGAAGGACAGAAAAGAACAGCAAAGAACTGTAAAAAGACTAAAGAAAGTTTGAGAGAATCCCCTTGACTTAAAAAAATTTAATTTTTTTAAAATTTAAATTAAACTTTTTAATTTAATTTTAAACATAAGGAGAACCTTGCATAATCTTTTAACTAACAAAATGAAAAGAAGCTATAAAAACTATAGAACTGATAGTTTTGCCCAGTATACACCATATGCATGTCCAATTTGGTCCTTTCATTATGAGAAAAAAGCTAAAAGTTGAACTGGATATTCAGTCAGGAACTCAATGTAACAGATACACTTTCACAGACAGATGATCTACTCTGTAAACAGAGAAGGGAGAAAGTATTGAACAATCTAGACATAAAATACAATGTGAACTTTATTCTTACCATTTTCCTTTTGGATGGCAAAGATGGCTCACTTATCTAGAACAAAAAAAGAGTTAAAATGACTTTTCAGAGGGGTGTGAGGCTACTTTGTAAATATTTTCATCCATTTGCATTTATAGCCCAATCTCAATTTCACAGACATTGATTCTCTACTTGACAGATGTTCCTCCTCCTCATCTGGGCAACTTTCGATGGGCTAGTGGAGAAGCAGACGATGTGGGTTAACTGTAACTCCCTGTCCGTCAGTCAGGAACACACGGCAGGGTTGGAGGTACAGACATGACAGAGACTATTAGGTAATTGCTTTGAATTACCCAGAGATTTTTATTTATTCTTGGCTCCCATTACCTTGTGCAATTAAATAATTTGAAACAGTTATAGTTATAAAATTAATAGAAAAAAACCCACAGGCCATTATAGCCTCTAACTTTTAAGAAGTTACAGCAACATACAAACTGGCACAACCTCCTACATGAGAGCTAATTCAAGTCTAATCAACCATTATAAAAAGTCTTATGGAGGCGCCTGGGTGGCTCAGTCGGTTGAGCGTCTGCCTTTGGCTCAGGTCACAATCCCGGGGTCCTGGGATCCAGCCCCACATCAAGCTCCCTGCTCGCAGGGAGCCTGCTTCTCTCCCTCTCCTCCCCGCTTGTGCTCTCTCTCTCTCTCTCTCAAATAAATAAATAAAATCTTTGGAAAAAAAAGTCTTACGGAAACAAGTTTTGAGAAAGGAGAAAGAAAGGAATGTATTATGTTGGTAATTAAAGTCATACTCATGTGGAATTTTGAAATGACATTAAGAAGTCTGTTGTTGGGATGTCTGGGTGGCTCAGTTGGTTAAGCGTCTGCCTTCGGCTCAGGTCATGATCCCAGAGTCCTGGGATCGAGTCCCACATCGGGCTCCCTGCTCAGCGGGGAGCCTGCTTCTCCCTCTGCCTGCCGCTCTCCCTGCTTGTGATCTGTCTCTCTCTGACAAATAAATAAATAAAATCTTAAAAAAAAAAAAAAAGTCTGTTGTTATTAGACTTACAAAAAATCATGAGTAAGTGTATGTGTTTCATATCTGCACTTCACATTGATTAAAATTTGAAATTATTTTGTATACACAGATGTAAATTTAAGAAATATGCTTAATGTGCTGAGATAAATTTTTAGAAATAACTTGAATCTATGTTCTAGTAAGTTCTAGCAAGATTAATATATTTTGTGATGAGACAGTATGGATCACAATGAGACATGCTGAGGTTCTTTGTGTAACACATAAGGTACCTGTTAGAAAATTAGTGAAGTTTTTTGTTGTTGTTATGTGTAAGATTCCTATGAGAGATTAAATACAAAATATATAGGTGAGTAAATAAATAGGTTACTGAGTAAATAAGGGCAGGACTTCATTTTTACCTATAGTTTTGCCCATATATATAGTATTTGCAATTATATAGTATCTAGGAAATCTTTTAAAAGTGGGAAAAGAGGGCGCCGGGGTGGCTCAGTAGGCTAAGCGTCTACCTTCTGCTGAGGTCATGATCCCAGGGTCCTGGGATCAAGTCCCGCATCGGGCTCCCTGCTCAGCGGGGAGTCTGCTTCTTTCTCTACCCTTCCCCATGCTCATACTTTCTCTGTATCTCACTCTTTCTCTGAAATAAAATATCTTAAAAAAAAAATGGGAAAAGAAAAATGCATAATAAGTTGACTCAAAATTAAGAAAAAATTAGTAAGACATTGTTGGTAGCATAGGAAATTCTACTACACACTTCTCTGAAGAAAACAAAACATTAACTTATTTCAGGGTATAATGAAGCTAAAGGAACATACTCTAACATTTTTGCTACTGTTCAAATAAAATAGTTTTAAATATGGCTTTTATATAACCTTATCCTCCAGGTATTATTATTAATAATAATAATTCTCCTTCTCCTTCTTCTTATATTTAATTAGTTAAATCCTAGAAATAAAAACAAGTGCCAGGCTCCCATTCTAATTTGGGAACACACATCTTCCCAAAATAAGAATGAAACATCAAAATGCCTGGGCAAGTTTTCACAGAGTATGTTCATTACAACTCAGCCTCTCAATACTTAAAAAAACCAAACATGGTTCACTCTATTCTTACTTGACTTTATTTAAGTCACTGGAAGAAAGCGCTGCTCGTCGTTAACATGTATATGAGCACTTTCCTCCTATAACTGAAAAGTTTTGTTCTTTATTAAGCTTTACCACACTAAAGAATCAACCCTGTTCTCAAACTTACTTTAATGAGGAGATATTTATTGTACTGAAAGTGGTGTTATTCTTTGTTGCGGAAATTTGGTAGCTGTGTCTCCCCTTAAGCATCACAGACGTAGCGCAGCTGACAAACTCTGTGCTGTGTTCCGTATCTGGTGCCCAACGCAGTGCTATGCAGCGGTGACACGCCACGGTGGGTTATCCCACCAAAAGCAGATCGGACACTGAGCTAGGACTTTCGAATTTCAGATCATTTAAGAAACAAAAATGGCTTTTATAAAATCTTTGTTTCGACAACTATACATATCTAACAAGGGAGAAAATAACAGGAAAAAAATGAAGGATGGTGAATGAATGAAGGATGAATGAAGGATGGTGAAATTCCTTACCTCCTGTTGTTCCATGTACTCCCTATGTCTCCGAGCTGCCTCGTGCCTCCATAACTTTAGGCAAACCAAAGCACTAATGAGATAAACAATCATGGTGACAAACAGGAAGATCATCGCTGCTATCTGTCCTCCTTCCACCCGGCAGAACACTGCATTCATCGGCGTATTAAACAACGGATAGTAGCAGAGTCCACCTCGGTTGGTATCATTCACATAGACTATGGCCGCAGCCATATACAAAATAAACAAGGCAACGTTAACTCCAAATTCAGTTAGAGGCCACCAATTAGAATCCAAAAGAATGGTCCGGTAATACATGGACATGCCGAGAACCAGAATAATAACGGTGGCGATCCAAGCTAATCCAGCAACCACGAGTACAAACGGGGTTTTGGGGCCACTGTAGTAATAGCCCCCATAGGTGCTGCCCAGACCACCAATACCTCCCATGCCATAGGGCTGTGAGTAGCCAAACAGGTTATACCACTCGCTGTCCTTGTAAATGTAAGCTGTGACGCAAGCGAAGACACCAGCCCCCAAAAGCAGCTCCACCACACCCAGAATTCGCAGCAGGCCTGCCCACGACTTCATGTAGGCGTACCTCAGGTTATACTCTTCCACCTTCTCACTGTACGTTCGGGCGGTCTGGGTGTGTCGGCCTAGTGAGCCATAGGGGTCGTGGGGAAACATCGCCTCAGCCTCTTGCGGGGAATTAAAGGTTCCTTCTGGGCCTCCGCAAGGATCCTTGTAGGAGCTGGGGGGTGAGCGGTGGTTTGGTCTTGCGGGAGAAGCTGGGGGCGAACACTCCACTCCATCCGAGATGTAGCTGATGTCAGATACCGGCTTATCCCATCCCGGGTCCTTCTTCTTCCCTCTGAAGAAGTTCTTCCAGGACTCAGGGACAAAGCGCCTTACGGGTTTGAGATCTGGTGCTATGGCCGGTTCCTCGGTGTCACTTGAGTAGAAGTCTGGGCCGAATGGTGGCTGTAATGGGAGAGGGGGTGGTGGCAAGGGATCAGCGCTCACGGCCAGCTCACTGTCACGAAGAGTCTGGAGGGTTCCTATGGTGCCATCTTGACAGGGTGAGTCCCTTGGGACTTCATCATAGTGCCTGTCCCAATTCCTGGATCTTCCATCATTTGACGACATTTGTGACTTTCACACCTGTGGCCAAGATTAAAGTTATCACTTATGCCTAGTTATTTATTCTTTCAATGATGCTGGGATTTTATTCACTTAATGGTAGATGATTGTATTTAGGAAACCAATATGGTCAGGTCTAATTATCATGATATGTAAAAATCATAATATAAATATTTTAAACATATACAACATAATAACCAGGGATAACATCATCATTCTATATGATTTTAAGGGCAATCAAAATTAAAATCTTAGTTCTGAATTAAAACATTTGTAAGTCTAATTTATCTATGAGCACAGTAAACGTGTAGAAACCACGTAAGAAGCTAAATTTTAATCATACAGGATACTAACACATCCCAAGTAGAATCCTTTCCTCAAACACCTAAATCAAAATATTTAATAGTTCGAGCATACCAAAGTTTGATGAGCCAGCAAATACTCTTCATTTTCATTACCTCAAATCTCCTTTGGAATGGCGTGGGAGAAGCAGTCTGTTAAATACAGGGATTGAAGAGCCCCTTTCTTTCTCAAATCAGGGAAGTCAGTTTAGGGGAGTTGCTTCTTCCACTCTAAAATATTAATACTTGATACTCGATTTTAAAAATTGAGTTCTCACAGCGCCTCGGTGGCTCAGCCGTTAAGCATCTGCCTTCGGCTCGGGTCGTGATCCCAGGGTCCTGGGATCGAGCCCCGCATCGGGCTCCCTGCTCGGCGGGAAGCCTGCTTCTCCCTCTCCCTCTGCTTCTCCCCCTGCTCATGTTCTCTCTCTCTCGTTCTCTGTATCTCTGTGTCTCGAATGAATAATAAAAAAAAAATCTTAAAAAAAAAAAAAGGAAATGCATTTCTCTTTAAAAAAATTGAATTCTCGGGGCACCTGGGTGGCTCAGTCGTTAAGCGTCTGCCTTCGGCTCAGGTCGTGATCTCAGGGTCCTGGAATCGAGCCCCGCATCGGGCTCTCTGCTCAGCGGGAAGCCTGCTTCTCCCTCTCCCACTCCCCCTGCTTGTGTTCCCTCTCTCGCTGTGTCTCTCTCTGTCAAATAAATAAATAAAATCTTTAAAAAAAAAAAAATTGAATTCTCAGAGAAAAAAAAATCACTGAAGGTTAAGATTCCCCGAAAGTACAACACAGAGCAACTGTGTATATCATGTGTAGCACTCTTCTCAGAGTGGCCACCTAAAGGCGATTTGCTGTTGCCATAACGACACTCAGTATCTCAGAGGGGATTTGATCCACCTAAAAAATAAGGCAGAGAAAAAGCACTTTCACTAAACCTGTTAATTTCCTTCACAAAATCAGTGAACCTGGACATGTATACAAAAAGGACACTACTCACTAATGTAACTTAAACAGGCACAATAAATTTCTCCCTCACATTGCTTATAAGCGAGTACTTACTGAAAACTCACATACGGGCATACAGCATGTACTTGGCACTATGAAGGTCTCTAAGTTTAAATGGAGAATCCCACCTTTGTGGTGTTGAACCATTTATAAACTCCTCAGGCTTTGTTTTTTTGTTTTAGTTGAGAGAGAGAGAGAGAGAGCAGAGGGAGAGAGAGAATCTTAAGCAGGCTCCACACCCAGTGGGGAGCCTAATGTGGGGCTCGATCTCATGACCTGAGATCATAACCTGAGCCAGATGCTTAACTGACTGAGCCACCCAAGTGCCCCCCTAAGGCTTTGTTTTATTTCATTTTGTAAAATGGAGACCTATTGTTCAACAAATTTACCAAACATCTGCCATGCACCAGGTATGCTAAAAGTGTTATCAGTGAACAAAACCAACTGAAATCCCTGCGTTCATGGAACTTAAGTCTCAGTGGGGGGATTAGAGAGGACAGATAAGGGAAGTGAAATATATCAGATGCTAAGGAACAAAGTGAAGAATGGTGATAAGGAGCACTTTGCCTGTCAGGTGTTACAATTTTAAATAGAATGACTGGGAAGTCTTCACAGAGAATGTGACATCTGAATATAGAAATGAAGGGGGTGAAGGAGGAAGCCAGACAGCTATCAGGGAAAGTGGTTCAGGCAGATGGAACAGCGAGTCAAAAGCCTTGAGGCAGGAGTGCCTGGCAAGTTCAACAACTATTAAGTCATGGAGGCCAGTGGGGCAGCAGCAGAGTGAGTGAGAGGGTAAGCAGCAGAATTAAGTCCGCCTGAATCATTAGAGAGGGCCTTGAAAACCACTGGAAAGGATTTTGGCTTTTACTGGGAGTGAGATGAGAAGACAAGGGAGCATTCTGAGTAGAGCACTGACGGGATCTGACGTGTTTTAATGGGATCACTCTGGATGCTATGTTGAGAGTACACTCCAGGAGACAAGGGAGACAACAGAGGCCACGGACTGAATCCAGTGGACCACGGTGGTAGCAATGGAGATAGAAAGAAGTCAGATTTTTTAATACGGGGAATTAAAAGTTTTTATTATAGAAAATTGCAAACATAATAAAAAGTGAAAAGAATAGTATCATGAACCCTATGTACCCATCAACCAACTTCAATAATTATCAATTTATGACCAATTCTGTTTCATCTATCCCTCCTACCTATTCCTTCTGCCAATCAATTGCTTTGAAGCAAATCTCAGACATCCAATAATTTCATATGCAACATTTCTCCACCCCTCCAAACTGGAGATAGCCCTGGGACAAGCAGCCTGAAGAGTTTGAGATACCCATTAGAAATCCAGGTGGAGACGTCCAGGCGGAAATGTACACACAGAAGGGTAGGTACTACCATAGAGTAGATACTGTCACCCACGGAATGGGTGAAAATGGAGAGAGTTCTAAATTTCTGGGTCTTCTAATGGGGTATCCCAATTTTAGACAATTACTGTGCTAGTTCCAGCATGGTGCCCAGTGCAAAGTAGGAGCTCTATAAATGATAGCAATAAGCAGTTACTTTTGTCTCAGTCATTTATCTCATCTGCATCTAAAAACATTTTATTTTACTTTTTAAAAGACTTTATTTAAATTTACTTGACAGAGAGAGAGCGCACACATAAGGGAAGCCGAAAGCCGAGGGAGAGGCAGAAACAGGTTCCCTCAATCCCAGGACCCTGGGATCATGACCGGAGGTGAAGGCAGAGGCTTAACCAACTGAGCCACGCAGGCGCCCCTGTGTCTAAAAACATTTAAATTCTAGAAATGCACAGTACGACTACAGTTTTGAAATACACTTTCCTAAGAAAAGTAGAAAAAAAAGCACATAAATAACTTCAGCAAGTTTTACATAACTCAATATCCCGTTGCTTAACACACTGGTAAAAAAAAAGTGTGCTTCACTGTAATGGATTCACTTTATCTTCACCTGTGTAAAGTGGCTCATTTGAATTAGAACACCTTACCAATGTTTACATAATAAGAATTTTTAAATAAGCAAAAAAAAAACAGATGTGGAGAATCATGGAATAACAAAATACGTGATTTTAGAAGGGAATGGTGAGCGGTATTTGACCACATCGTCGTTATCTGGTACCCCTTGTGTATCTTTGAGGGTGTCACTGAGAGCCCTCTTGGATTCAGCACGCTGAGGCACAGTGGGGTCTTTGTTTTGGACAAGCCCCGGGACTCTGGCTCCATTCTGTAGGAACACACAGCTCTGAAAGCCATAGCGTGGGAGGATAAATGGTTTCCCCCAAGAAAGTGACACGGGAACCTTTCTCGGTCGCCTTTACAGAAACAGAAGCCTCGCTTTAGCGAGCTTTAAAGTTTTGCTGGGCCCACGAGATGTTTCCGGGCTCCTTGGGAGCAGGGAAAGCCCCGAGGGTTTTAACTCAACCCACGCGTGAGTGACAAGGGACACCGAGCATCTGCGCTGGGGTCGCTCCCGAGCCCGCCGCTCGGCGTCCGGTCCCACCCATCTCTCTCAATCATCGCGTCTGCCCACCCCAGGGAGCACTCGGTCTGCGCGTCCGACAGAAAACCCACTCTCGGTCCGTCGAGATGACGCCCCAAAGCGGCCGGAACTAGGTCCATGCGCAGGTCGGGCTCAGAGGATCCCGGCGCCGGGGAAGGGCGGCGGGCCGGGCGCGCCTCGCCGCGCACCTGTGTCCCCTGGGTGAAAGCGGGCTGGCTGAGCGGCTCTCCTGACGCGCAGGCCCCGCTCTCCCCGGGGCCCTCACCTCTTCCCGCGCCGCGGTCCGGCCTCGGCCGCAGGTTATGGCGGGGCTGAGTGGCGCGCGCTGCGGGGCCCGGAGCCTCGCTTCCGCACCCGCGCACCTGCCGGGGGGCCGCCGGGCCCCTCCCCGTCCACCGCCGCCTCACGTGCCCCCCCCCCCCCCGCCCCGGGCCCACTCACCTGCGCGGTGGCGGGGAAGAGCGCACACGCCGCCCACGGGACTGAAACCCGGCTCAGCTCCCGGGGCGGAGCCCAGCCAAGTTTGCCCCGCCCGGCTTTGTCAGGCCCGGGCTCCCGCTCCCGGCCCGGGAGGGTCGGAGCCCGCCCCGCACCTCGGAGCGGCGGTTACAAACCCAGCTCCGCCCGCGCCACGGCGCGCGCACACAGCTAGGAAAGGTAGTAAGAGGTGTGACCAGTCCGCCGGAGAGTTCTCATCACAAGGTTGCCATTTCTTCCCTATTTTTGAAAAGTTAACAACGGATAAAGGAGAGTCATGTACTACGCCCAATGATACCTGGCCGACAATACATGTTAGGAAATGGTAAAAGAAGAAACGAAAAGAAGTTCAACATTTTAATTTTGATATAAATTAAATACTTTCCAAAAAGCATCTAAAATAGTCCACTGTACAGCATATAAAAATGGTATTTGAGAAGTTAGAGACCAGAGAGAAACTGTGGATAAGGCACAAAGTTTATTTACACTCATAATTGTATACTAAACTGTTTCATAATTCGTATTTACAACCCCATAAAGTTTTAGTATTCTGAATTATTCCTTCACATTCTTTGATATTTGGCATAATGTTCACTCTTCATTCACACTGACCTCCTCTCCCAACACCACTCACAAGACTAAATAAATACTAGAGAAAAAAATTAAGATATTATTTGAAGCTTGATCTGTTTACTTCAAAATGACAGAGAAATCAGGTTTTTGTGCTACAAGAGTGAAGAATTAAACTGTCATTCACTTGAAAAGTATATTATCTCTGTTCAGATACCACTGAATAAAATGCACATGAACCTGCCAAGCAACAACATGACCGGCAGGCTGGTTTCTAGGTCCCATCGCTCTCATAGTCTTCTATTACCAGCTCTTCTTCCTCCATGTCTCCTTGCGCGGAAAAGGGCTGAGGCTGGCTGGCAGGCAGCTCACTCCCACTATTTTGACTCAAAGGCAGACAGCAAGTTTCAGGTTCGGCGGTTTGTGTGGGTTCACCCAGAGCTTCCTCTGCAGGCTGCCCTCCATTAAGCAGGGCTTCATCTCCACTGTCGGGGTCTATCAATCCAGGTTCCCTGTCCGTCAGGGCTTCCATTTTCAACCTGCCAGATTCATAATGCAGGCATCAATAATAACCAAAAAGACGGATACCTTTAAGTTATACCATGCGTGTGAGAATTACGAAGCCATCTCTTCACTTACTTTGACGTGCTCACTGTTTAGCCAAGCCATTTGGTTTATTTAATGATACAAACAAAAGTACAAGGTAAATGACAAAATGTGAAAAAATCATTGCAACTTACAATACAAATGACTTAATTAATGTCTTTGCTAAAGAGTTCTTACAAATTAAAAGAAAAATTAAATAGAATAGAAAAATGGGTAGGGCACCTGGGTGGCTCAGCTGGTTAAGCGTCAGGCTCCTGATTTTGGCTCAGGTCATGATCTCAGGATCGTGAGATCAGGCTCCACACTAAGAGTGGAACCTGCTTATATTTTCTCTCTTCCTAGCCCTCTGCCCCTCCCTCACCTTGTGAGAGCACATGCATGCACTCTCTCTTAAAAAAAAAAAGAAAAATGGGCATAAAACATGGACAATTTACATAAAAAATACAAATGGTAACTAAATTGTTCAACCTAATTAGTAATTTTAAAAATTGAAATTAAGGGGCACCTGGGTGGCTCAGGCGGTTAAGCGTCTGCCTTCAGCTCAGGTCATGATCCCAGCGTCCTGGGATCAAGCCCCGCATCGGGCTCCCTGCTCAGCGGGAAGCCTGCTTCTCCCTCTCCTACTCCCCCTGCTTGTGTTCCCTCTCTCTCTCTCTCTCTATGTCAAATAAATAAGATTAAAAAAAAAAATCTTTAAAAAAAAAAAAAAAAAATTGAAATTAAAATAATGAACTACTACCATCATCTTTAAAACTGGCAAAGACCTTTTATTTATTTAATTAGTTATTAAAGTTTTATTTATTTAAGTAATCTCTACACCCAACGTGGGGCTCAAACACACAACCCTGAGATCAAGAGTCGCATGCTCTTCTGACTGAGCCAGCCAGGTGCCCAAGACCTTTTAAAAAGATTTTAATAAAACCAGTGTCAAGAGCTAGGAGAAAAGAATATACTGATACACTGTAAGTGGACATAAAATTGGCAAAATATTCCCGGAAGTAATCTGGCAATATAGAGCAAAAGCTTCAGAAAAGTGTATATCCATTGATTCTGCAAGTTTTTCGGAATACATCCTATGTAAATAGCATTTGATGTTCACAATGATTAAAGCTATGAGGAAAACTGTGATAAAGTTGGAAATAAGCTAAATATACAAAAATAAGGTGTAGGTTGTATTACAGGAAATTAGAGAACTATTGAATATTAACTATCAAGCTGAATATTAATATTTAGTATTGTCAACATGAATCAATGATAATGTTAAATATGGTCATCATGATTACTGATTTAAGTAAGCTCTACACCCAATGTGGGACTCGAACTTATGACCTTGAGATCAAGAGTCTCATGATCTATCTCGACTGTGCCAGCCAGGCATCCCTAAATATGGTCATCATGAATGACTGCAATAAGTAGCACTGATAAATCCTGTCTCCCAAGTTAGATCAAGTAGTTGAACCAATAACAACAGTTAAAAAGCCTTTTTAAATAAAATGCCAAGTACATAATTTGACCTTACAAATAAGTGAAGTGGAAATGAAATACAGGTGTTGTGTTAATCACTGATATTAGCCCAGAAGTGATTTTGCAATAAAAGGAACAGCACAGATAATGATTTACCTCTCTATATCTAAAAAAACTACATTTTTAAAAATTTGTCTGAATCTTCTAAGAGAAGGAAGTTTAAAAAAAAAAAAAAAAAAAAAAGAGTGCTTTTGTGGTAGTTCCTGGTCACTGCAGCCTTTAAACACAGGCTAAGAACACCTCTGGGCAGGAAAGGTGAAAAGGGGTTTTCACATAGGCAAGATTTGCTAAATGGAGGATTTTAAAAATGCCCTTGCTTTTATGATTCCATATGTGAGCTAGTGAAAATATACTGTTATATGTAATAAAATGGTGGATCTACAATGCAATCATATGACCATTAATCACTGGGAATTATATGTATCTCTTGGATTTTACAGATAAATTTTACTGGCTGTATACTGAATAAATTAGGTAACATTCAGTGGATGTTTCAGTAATAGGTCTTGAAACAGGTTTTGAAAATTAAAACAATCAGCTTACCTTCCAAAGTGTCGTTTCAGAGGAAGCCTTCCAATATCTTGGATAAAAGAAATTTGAGCTGAAACAGAGATTTTAAAAAAGCTTTAAACAGACAATTCTCTGAAGATAAACAAATGGACAACAAACACATGAAAGGATGCTCAAAATCACGAATCCTTTGGAAAATTCAAATGAAAACCATGGGATACCATTTCACATCCTTTAGGATGTCTGTTAGAAAAAAAAATAGAAAAAAAAAAGGTTTCACAAAGATGTGGAGAAACTGAAACCCTTGGGAACTGCTGGTGGAAATGTAAAACGTATAACTGCTTTGGAAAATGGTAAAGCAGCTCCTTAAAAAATTAAAGACAGAATTACTATATGACCTAGCAATTCCACTTCTGGGTATATACCCAAAAGAACTGACAGCATGGTCTTAAAGAGTAATTTGTACACCCATGTTCATAACAGCATTGTTCACAATAGCCAAAAGGTGGAAGCAACTTATGTGTCCATCGGCAGATGAATGGATAAACAAAAGGTGGTACATACACACAATGTGATGTTATTCAGCCTTAAAAAGGAAATTCTGATATATACATATATATAATATTATATATATTTATTTTATTTTATTTTATTTTATTTTATTTTATTTTATTTGGGGCAGAGGAAGGGGCAGAAGGAGAGGGAGAGAGAGAATCTTAAGCAGGCTCCACACCCAGTGCAGAGCCTCAAGTGGGGCTCAATCTCACGATGCTGAGATCATGACCTGAGCCAAAACCAAGAGTCAGACGTTTAACCAAGTGAGCCACTTAGGCCCCCCAATACATGCTATAATATAGATATACTTTGATGACATGCTGTGTGAAATAAGTCAATTACAAAAGGACAAACACTGTTATGAGTCCACTATGTGAGGTACCTAGAGTAATCAAATTCAGAGACAGAAGATAGATGGTGGGCAGGGAGTGGGAGGTAGTGTTTAACATGTGTAGTTTCAATTTTGCAAGATGACAAAGTTCTAGGGATTGGTTATACAAGGTGAATACGCTTATCACCACTGAACTACATACTTAAACATGGTTTAAGTTGATAAATTATATATTCCGAAGAAACATTTATTCAGGAAAATCTAACTGCAAGAGTCTGTGGCATTTGAACCAGGACTCACTCCTTTGCTTCCTCAGCTTTAAGGAGACTTCACGCCAGGTGGGTGCAGCCAAGGACCCATAGGACTCCCTCCCTCCTGTGGCCAGCCAAGAATTCAGGACTCCCTTTCTCCAACCCAAACCATGGAAGCTCTATCCTAGTAGCTCAACAGGCTGAGAATACTGCCTCCTCCTTGAACTGCAATGGCCCTCGCCCAAGTTCATCCATAGGGCAGAGGGCCCATGCTGTGAGGGGCCCAGCCATGATGATCAGAGGCTACCTCCACTTGAGCACTCACCCAGAACAGTGACTCACTACAGGGGCTCAACAGTAGATCTGAACTGGCAGAAGAAAGAATAAGTCAACCTGAACAAGACTGATAAATATTGCAGAATCAAAGAAAAGGGAGAAAATGAAAGAAGAGAAATAAACAAAGCTATCAGAGGTCTGTGGGATACCTTTAAGCATTCCAACAAACACTAACAGAGGACCACGATAAAAAACAAAGAGAAAGGAGTAAAAAATAAATAATGTCTAAAATGACATAGTAAATAAAGAAATGGGGGAAAAATGGTAAGAAAAACCAAAACATCTTTTTTTTTAAGTAGACTTCACACCCAATGTTGGGGCTTGAACTCCCACCCCAAGATCAAGAGTTGCATGTTCTTGGGGAACCTGGGTTGTGCAGTGGGTTGAGCGCCCAACTCCTGGTTTCAGCTCAGGTCATGATCTCAGGGTTGTGGGATAAGAGCCTAAGGGCTCCATGCTCAGCGCTGAGTCTGCTTAAGACTCTGCTCCCTCTTCCCCTCATCTTCCCCCCCCACCCCGCCCCTCTCGCATGTGCTCTCTCTCAAATAAATAAATACTAAAAAAAAAAAAAAAAAAAAAAAAAAAAAGTTGCATGCTCTAACAACTGAGCCAGCCAGGCGCCCCCAAAACATCTTATTTTTGACTGAATTTTATGAACCCTTCAAAGTTTGTAAACCAACACTATGAGAGCTCTTGGATACTTACCTTTTTAAAGATCCACTACAGAACAGAATCAGGATTTTTTTAAAAAACAGCTTTTTGATATGGAAAACTGAGTTTGTGATCCTGTAATCTGAATTTTTAACTAGTGGACAAATGATTCTCCAGATAATTTCAGTGTAAGTAGTCTAAACCAGTACTAGATACTAAACTGGGAAAGGTTAGAATAAACTCTGCTGTGTTAGGCTGAAATTCAGTGTATTGGTGTGAACTCATGGTTTACACACACACACACACTTCCTAGCTCTGTTCCACTGAAACAGCCTAGACACAATGATACTCCAGTAGCAAGGACCATACCTAGTATCCAGACCCTAAATTCTTTTTTTTTTTTTTAAGTAGGCCCTACGCCCAACATGGAGATTGAACTCACAACCCCTAGATCAAGAGTCACATGCTCTATCGACTGAGCCAGCGAGGCACCCCCAGATCCTAAATTCTACATACTATTTCCACTATAAGGAACCAGGGCTCCTGAAGTATAAAATGATCCTGGATTTCTGATATTTATAAAAGGGACATCAGAGAGAGCTCTCTCTTTGCTCTGCTCTCTGCCATGTGAGAATATAAAATGGCTGGATCTGCTTGTATCTTGATTTTGGACTTTCCAACCTCCGGAGCTGACTTAGTACTTATTTATAAAATATGGAGTGCTATCCATGGTAAGTGCCATTTGCCAATTAAAGCATATGCCTAATATTTGTATAGGCACAGAAAAAAGTCTGGAAGAATTTACACCAACCTTTCAAAAGGAATTACCTGTGGTTATAGGAAACTTTTAATTTTTACTTTATATACTTCTGTATTGCTTTATTCCTTTTTAAATCAAAAACACGTATTCTGGATCAAAAAGGGAAAAAAACTTAGCTCACTAGAATATAGCAACGAGTTGACCTACAGAAAGATAAAGTTATAAAACACTACTTCTTGGGATAACTAAAAACCCATGTTATTACCTGGATTTCTCATTGGTATGGTTAGCAAGGTAAGGTATGGCAACAGCTGAGTTTGGAGGCATAAAGCTGGTAAGCAGAAGTCAGAAAAAAGTGCTTTTGCTGCCAAGCAATTTTCCCGATACTGTATAGAAAAAAAGAAAAGATGAAATGAAAACTAAAGTAAAAAAATATGGAAATGTATCCCTAGACAAACTAAGTTTACTATATCACAAATTGTATTTATATACCACATACTTTTAAGAGTTTATCTAATTAGTTTTTTATAACTGTCCTAGCCTTACCTAATAAAGCATTTTACCTATAAAACTATTTCATATTTGACATAATAGCAATAAGAATATTTTTTTAAAAATTTTATTTATTTATTCATGAGAGACAGAGAGACAGAGAGAGAGGCAGAGGCAGAGGGAGAAGCAGGCTCCCCGCAGAGCAGGGAGACCAATGTGGGACTCGATCCAGGACCCTGGGATCATGACCTGAGCTGAAGGCAGATGCTTAACAGATTGAGCCACCCAGGCGTCCCAGCAATAAAAATTTTTTAAGAGACCTAAGGTAGAAAGAAAAAAAACCTTAAAAATGAAAGGAATTTTGTTTATGAGCATACATCATAAATTATGTGAGGATATTGTTTCTCAGTAAAAAAATTTATATTCTTCAGTTAACATGGGTACAATGCTAGGCTGAGGAGGAGAGAAGCAATCTGCCTTCAAGGAGCTTACAGCTTTACAGAGACAATCTGTATGTAACTATAAGGCAAAATTAATTTTCATGCTATAAAAAGCAAAGCAAGTCAATAAGGGACATAAATTGGTTAAAAGTCATGAAATTCTCCAAGAAATCTGTTGGGAAAAATGTCTTAGGTAACGAATTACAGGCTCATATTTAGCCATATGATTTACGAACTGGAAGACATCTTAGAGATAATGTAGTCCAGAGACCACAAATTCAGATGCTGTAGGAGACAGGCGGGTATATAAATCAGTGCAGTGAGACAGCTGGGGAAAACAGTACCCACCACTCCCATCTTCAAGGGGCAGATGCTACTTGGCTTGATCAGATTGCTGCCATGTAAAAATATAGGCCAGTGCTGCCTTACTTTGCATTCTTTTCAGGAGAGTCCAGGAATTCTGAGCCAGAAATCCATATATGAATTTTAATTACCATACTCATTTTTTAAAAGACTGGAAATTCATGAAAAAAAATCTTTTTGTGTGCAGTATTCAACATGGGGGGCCATCTATTTTTGATTTCTAATCCAATCCTCCACATTTAAAGCTGTGGAAACTAAGTGCACATTAGGTAAAATAACGCATCCAGATGGTGAGAGGCAAGTCAAGGATTTATTTTTCCTTCCCTTTTTTTTTTTTTTAAAGTAATCTCTAGGGGCACCTGGGTGGCTCAGATGGTTAAGCATCTGCCTTCGGCTCAGGTCATGATCTCAGGGTCCTGGGATCGAGCCCCGCATCGGGCTCCCTGCTTGGCGGGGAGCCTACTTCTCCCTCTCCCTCTACTGTTCCCCCTGCTTGTGCTCTCTTGCTCTCTCTGTCAAATAAATAAGTAAAATCTTAAAAAAAAAAAAAAGTAATCTCTATACCCAATGTGGGGCTTGAACTCACGACCCTGAGATTGAGAGTCACATGCTCTTCCAAATGAGCCAGCCAGGTGCCCCTATTTTTAATTAAAACTAAAAGATAATTATAATGATACTGTGAATTCAATAATCATCATCTAATAAATATGATATGTGTTTTCAAATTTTGAGTGTTTTCCTTAAAAATAATGAGGCATTTAAGAGCATCCTTTTTATGTCTTACTATAATTCTAAGAAAACTGTGGCTGTTAGCAACTACTTCTTACTCTAATAAAACACTTTTTATTTATAAAACTTATAAACAACAGCTTTATTGAGATATAATTCACACACCATAAAGTTTACCTATTAAAAGTACACAATTCTTTTTTTTTTTTTTTTTAAAGATTTTATTTATTTATTTGACAGAGAGAGAGATAGTGAGAGCAGGAACACAAGCAGGGGGAGTGGGAGAGAGAGAGAAGCAGGCTTCCTGCCGAGCAGAAAGCCCGATGCGGGACTCGATCCCAGGACCCTGGGATCATGACCTGAGCCGAAGGCAGACGCTTAACGACTGAGCCACCCAGGTGCCCCGTACACAATTCTTTTTTTACCTTTTTATTTATGAGAAACCACTGGGGTTTGTGCAAGGGTCGAAAACTTGATCCTCCTCCTTGGCAATGAGCAAATCCTCGGGCTTTGTTGGAATGTATCACACCTCTCGTAGCTATGGATGTACTATATTGCCTGAGTAAAGAGCGTGTCTAAAAAGGAGACAAAATGTAAAATAAAGAAAATAAGAGATTTACAATGCAGTGCTATTAGTACTGCTGACACCAAAAAACCACTAATCAGATTTACTTAATGTATGTTCACTTTTTTTTTTTTTAAGATTTATTGATTTATTTTAGAGAGAATGTGCACATGTGTGAGTGAGGGGAGGGGCGGAGGGAGATAATCTTCAAACAGACTCTGCCGAGTGTGGGGTGGATGCAGGGCTCTATCCCATGAACTATGAGATCACAGCCCGAGCTGAAACCAAGAGTTGCTCAACCAATCAAGCCACCCAGGTGCCCCAAATGTATGTTCACTTTTTCCAATATTACCAAAGCCCTGAAAATAATATGCTATAAAATTACCTAAATCAAATTCAACTGAGACACAACAATTAACCAGTATGTGTGAACTCTGAATGGATCCTGGATGCGGGTGGTGAAAACAACTTAAAATATATTTTTTTAAAAAGACTTTATTTTTTATTGCTTCTTAGCCTTTTGGCTAAGATCAAGTTAAGATTTTATTTTTGAGTAATCTCTACATGTGGGGCTCAAACTTACAACCCCGAGATCAAGAGTTGCATGCTGTACCGACTGAGCCAGCCAGGTTCCCCTTAAAATACATTTTTTTTTAAAGATTTTATTTATTTATTTGAGAGAGAGAGAGAGAGACAGCAAGAGGGGGAACACAGGCAGGGGGAGTGGGAGAGTGGGAGTGGGAGAGGGAGAGGGAGAGGGAGAGGCAGGCTTCCTGCTGAGCAAGGAGCCTGATGTGGGGCTCAATACCAGGACCCCGGGATCATGACCTGAGCTGAAGGCAGATGCTTAACGACTGAACCACCCAGACAGCTGATGAAATCAGAATAAGGATAATATGTTACTGAATTAATGCTAGTTTCCTTAAGTGTGATAAACACTCTGTGGTTGTAATAGGGCAATGTCCTTATGCATGCTTAAGTATTAAGTGATGTGGTACCTGCTATTACTTTCCAATTACTGGGGCCAAAACAAGTGTGTAAACACACAGAGGTTAAGCAAATGTGGCAAAATATGAAAAAGTGGTGAAGAAAAGCTAAGGGTATACAGGCATTCATCATACTATTCTTTCAACTTGCCTATAGGTTAGAAAATTTCAAAATAAAAAAGAATATAAGAAAAATTAAGCAAATGCAACTACTGAATAGTGAAACATATAAACACAGAAACCATATGATACATGTTTTTTATTGTATCTTTCCTAATTTTAATTATTAATGCTATTTCAATATTTATAATACAGAAACATTAACATATCAAAACAGTGTTGTGCAAAAGAACTTTCTGTAACAGAAATGTTCTGTTATTTAACAAACTGTTCAACACAGTAGCTGTTTAACACAGTAATTACTAGCCACATGTAGCCATCAAATGCTGGAAATGTGGCTACTCTGTCTGAGGAACTGAATTTTATTGACTTATTTATGTATTTATTTAAAGATTGTATTTATTTATTTGGCAGAGAGAGAGAGAGGGCTAGAGAGGAAAGTGGGGGAAACAGTACAGGGAAAGGGAGAAGCAGACTCCCTACTGAGCAAGGAACCCGATGAAGGGACCCTGAGATCATGACCTGAGCCAAAGGCAGACACTTAACCAACTGAGCCACCCAGGCGCCCCTGAATTTTAAATTAAGTTTAATTTAACCTAATGTAAATAGTCGTATGTGGCTAGTGGTATTACATTGGTCTGAGCAGTGTTAGAATGTTATGGAAAAATATAAATTTTATAGTGAATAATTTCAAATTTGTAAAAAAATTTATTTAAAAAGTAAAAGAAAGTATAAAAAGCACACTTCTTCCCCTTCTACTTTTCAATGGTTGTCAAAATTTCTGAATATATATATTAATTTCATAATCAGAAAGTAACTTTAGAAAAAATTAGTGTTATCACCAAAAAAGTCAGATTAACCACTGTCATTACAAACACTGGATTGGATGAATTAATTTTATTATTGTTATTAAGAAGTTACATAAGGGGCCCCTGGGTGCCTCAGTCAGTTAAGCATCTGCCTTCGGCTCAGGTCATGATCCCGGGGTCCTGGGATCGAGTCCTGCATCGGGTTTTCTGCTCAGTGGGGAGTCTGCTTCTCCCTCTGCCCCTCTCCCCTGCTCGTGCTCTCTCTCTCAAAAATAAATAAACAAAATCTTAAAAAAAAAAAGAAGTTATGTAAGATGTCAAATGAGGAATAAAAGTAAAGTTTCTCAATTCTGAGGAAACATTCATAAACAAAAACAGTTAGTCAAATGGTCTTACATTCCAGTCACCACTGAGGGTATCTGCAAAACTCAGAAAGTCACTGGCTCTCACAAGATCATCTACTTCCACGAAGAAATCTACGTAGTTTTGGTGAAGATATAAATTAAATAACTCTCCTGGCATGTGTGACATTTCTACTACTTCCTATAAAAAGAAGCAAACACATATAATTTAGGCAAAAATGCAGTGGTTAAATGTGTACATCCATAAATGTAAATAATATACATCCTGTAAAAAGTACTAAATGTTTAATTAAAGACTTTACCTCAGGTTGAACAAGTAAGGTATCCCGCTCATACTCTGATAAATGCGAAGGCAACCGAGGGGAATCCAATTCTGTTAAAGATGCTCCTATAAAAAAATTTCTGGAATTATTAAAAATACCACCACCTACAGTTACATAGAACCACTCATTTGAAGGTTTTTTCAAAACTTTAGGCACATAATACCAAACATACTAAACAAGATGTTAAAAATAAAAAAACAAAGTAAGTGGAGGCTTATGTGAGTTACCTCACTATTACAGTGCCTTGCTGCTGTATATAAAATGAGTTGTCTCATTATCACTATTCTTAAGAAATCAAATTAGAATTCTGATGTCTGGATTATGGCTTTTCTAGAAATAAAATATTCCAACTCACAAAGCACTCTGCAGCATTTCACCTTTTCAGCTCTGCATTGCTTTCTTCTTTTGATCCTCATTCTCAATATAAAAATCTTTACTATTTTCTTTACTATGTAGGATGAGGCTGCTTTCTGCATGGGACAACAGGAACCCTGTTCCTTGATGCAAGAAGTTATAAATGAATGTTGAGAAGGCAAACAAAAAAATAGAAGGAAAAGAATCAGTGGGAATAGCCACTGAGGTTCGGAGGTAAGAGACCCAAGGACAGAGGTGCATCTTACTTCCACCTAAGTGTCCCTGTTTCATTTTGTTCAGGTGGCAGGAAGGTTTCCATTTAGAAATCCCAAATTTTCAACCATCTGGAAAGAAGAAACTGAGAGATATTAGCCTAAAACAAGAAGGATGCCTGGAGTGAGAAGACAATGAAGCAGAAATAGAGAAACAACAGAAGACAAAGAGGCAAGGAAGATAAGAAGATGGAAAACAGGTATGTGAGGCACTCAAGAGTTTTATAGGACGATAAAAACAGCTGTTTATTTTTTTTTTAAAGATTTTTTATTTATATATTTGAGAGAGAGAGAATGAGAGAGAGAGCACATGAGAGGGGGGAGGGTCAGAGGGAGAAGCAGACTCCCTGCCGAGCAGGGAGCCCGATGCGGGACTCGATCCAGGGACTCCAGGATCATGACCTGAGCCGAAGGCAGTCGCCCAACCAACTGAGCCACCCAGGCGCCCTAAAAACGGCTGTTTAAAACAGCTAGGTTTTTGGCAACCAGAAAATAGTCTCAGATAATAAGAGGTGTGATAAGCATGAAGCTTCAACAAATGTCTGTCCACATACTGTTTGTGATCCACTGAAGCAGCTATTTTACAAGAGGTCTGAAAAACTATCTGAGAGGAAATTGAGGACACGACACATAGAACTTTTCTCAATGGTCCATTATGATGATTTACTTTGTGCTATAACAGATAAAACGGTTCCAAACTACAGCAACAGTTTCCTTCAAAATTTGGTAAGAATTGTTTCAATCTATATAAAGGCGTGTCAGATGCCCACCCACCACCCACCCCCAATCCTAATTCTCTTCCTTCAGGATCCGCAGACTAAGAACTGATGTTTTCTACATGAAAAACAGAATTCTGGGATTTTTTTGAAAGGAAAAACAATCTGGGAGCTTAGAGATCAGTGATCCGAGTGGAGGGACTGAGGGGAAGCAGGCATTAAAGAAAGAAGAGGGAAACAGAACATCTCTGGCTGGGGAGAGGGCAGGTAGTAAAGAGAAATGTAAGGAGTTCCAAAGAAGTCTGAAGCTACCTGGCAATTTGTCTAGGGTCCTGGTGTCCAGAGTTCAATCCTAAGAGGGCTTTGGGCTACCAACACCTGCCACTAAAATTCTAGAGAAACTGATGTCTTACCTGCAGCAAACTATACTTTTAAATAAGATTTACAGACATGGATATAGTCTACAGTAGTTTTTACATTTAGTCCTGTCCATAGTCCAAAAATACTCTATCTACATACATTTACTGGCTATGTCTTAGGTCTTGCCAAACAGTATCAGACCCAGCCCTAGATGCGAAATATGTGACATTTTCAAAAACTGGTATTTAATTTCAGTTGTAAGACTAATACCTAACAGATTTTTTAAAAAACATATCAGATTTTCTTACTTTTACAATATAATATTTTCCCCAGAGCTCTGAAGAGAAAAAGAGAAGCATCTTTGCCACCAATAGCTTGGACCTCCTGGTTTTCAAAAACCCTATCAGTTTTTTTCCTTTGTTTTGATTTTGACAGCGCAGCATCTGATTTTATTGAAGACACTCCTTTCTTCCTTGGCCATAAACGATTTTCTCCTAAATAATATACACCCAAGAGACAATATTGAAAATAAAATTAAAATATGAAAAATAAAACTGACATTTTATGTAAGTTACACTAAATAGTCAAATTAAAAAATATTTTTTCTAATAAACCGTAATTACAAAATATGTGAACTCCGTTGTCTTTGGGTTGCTACACTATTAAGATGGAATAAAACATCATCTAAAAGTACCTTATGACACAGATTTCAAATTTTCACCCATAAACACATTCTCTAATATAGGCCTATCATCTTGAATTCTCAGGGTACTGCTTGTGCAAGGTACTGCTCTTGGTGTATGATATGTATTAGCCAACTAAATCCTCAAAATAACTTGATTAGGTGAGAACTATTATCACACACATTAAAGACAGGAGTAGGAGATAAAGAGAGATTAAGTAACTGCCTCAAGGGCATCAGCCAGTAAGTGACTTGAGTCCAGGCAGTACAGTTCTGTAGTGCATGTTCAACAACTATTCTGTATTCTCTCTCTACTGATCTGGGAAGTCTTTAATTCATGAATATGCCTGTGTTGAAATTTCATTGGTAAATCTACTGTTCAAAACTCAGAATGCATCACTTAAGAAAAGTAGCCTGGAAGAGCAAAAAGAACATAGGATCTGGGTTTGATTCTTATTATTGTTTATCTCATTAAGCTGGTCAAGAATTAAATGAAGCAATATATGCTTACTAATACAGTTCCTGACCCACTCAAAAAATATTTTCTTCCCTTTAAAATTTCTGAGCTCAGAGAATAAGGTTATAAATGACAGGATTGCAAACTGGCCTACTTCAGCCTTCCCAACCCATAATTCCAGTAGTGAACCTAAGCACCATTTACACTTATGTTTCTATAGGAATAAGCAGAATTCTGGTTTCGGTTGTATTACGCTGCTTATTTACTCTTCTCTACAGTTATTTTGAAAAACAAAGATATAAACTAAACGAACAGGTTATATTTGTAGGTAGATGCTAGGATTGCAGGTGGATTTTGAGAGCTCCAAAGATGGCTTTTAATTTTTCAAGGTCAATTTCTCAATGTGAAACATCAAGTAGGGTGCTTGTTAAATGTTTTCTGATGAGAACCATGTACAAGAAACCATGTGCTATCTCTCTCTCTATTTTTTTATATTTATTTGAGGGGCGCCTGGGTGGCTCATTCGTTGGGCGTCTGCCTTTGGCTCAGGTCATGGTCTCAGGGTCCTGGGATCGAGCCCCACATCAGGCTCCCTGCTCTGCAGGAAGCCTGCTTCTCCCTCTCCCACTCCCCTTGCTTGTGTTCCCTCTCTTGCTGTGTCTCTTGTCAAATAAATAAATAAAATCTTTAAAAAAAAAAGATTTATTTATTTGAGAGAGAGAGACAACGAGCATGCAAGCACACGAGTAGGGGGAGGCGCAGAGGGAGAGAACCTTCAAGCAGACTCCCTGCTGAGCGCCAAGCCCCACATAGGGCTCCATCCATGACCCAGGAGATCATGACCTGAGCCAAAATCAGGAGTCAGTCGCTCAACCTACTGAGCCACCTAGGTGCCACTTTCCCTTATTTTTAAATAGGCTCCATGCCCATCGTGGAGCCCAACACAGGGCTTGAACTCAGGACCCTGAGATTAAGACCTGAGCTAAGATTAAGAGTCAGATGCTTAACCGACTGAGCCACGAAGGCGCCCCTGTGCTATCTCTTTTAATATAGCATGACACTGCACCTTTTTTACAACAAAGGTAAATCAATTTATTAAATATATCATATATAAATTAAAAATAAATACAAAAGTAAATCTACGTAAGCAAAATACTATGTATTTTTAAAAGATTTATTTATTTTGGAGATAGAACACATGCACATGCACTCAGGGGAGAGAGGGACAGGAGAACCTCAAGCAGGTTCCATGCCCAGTATGGAACCCCATGTGGGGCTTGATCTCACAACCCTGAGATCATGACCTGAGCTGAAATCAGGAGTCAGATGCTTAACCAACAGAGCCATCCATTAATGAATTAAAATTCATTAATAGCTGACCATTTCCTGACTCCTTAATATATATCAAGCACTGGAATAAACACTCTACAAGTATTAACTCACTTTCACACAAGTCTGTAAGAGAGGTTCTCATATAAAAGGTGAGGATATGCAGGCACAAAATGATTGTCATTTGCAAGATTATTCACCAGTAAACGGCAGAGCCAGGATTTTCACCCAGGAAGTCTCATCCAAATTAACTTTAAAAAGTAAAGTAGCAAACCACATAAATCAATCAGGTTTTGTCTCAGGTACACAGATATATACAATGACATATTCACAGGGGTGTGTGTATGTACGTGTACATACATGATTTTATAGAACAGTCTCAAAAAGAACAGTAGATGGAGATATATATCAGTAAGTTAAAATGTTTAGTTTGATTCAGATTCATGAACAATTAAGAGAAAGTCGCCTACACAATGCAGTAAGAATTTATCTTTCATAGTTACCTTTTGAAGAAGAAAACTGGAGGCTATTTATTGCACTTCTGATATCACCAGAACATCCTTGACAGAGCAACTCTAGAGAACTTTTATCAGGGATAATAATATTTCCTCCATTCTAAAATGAAAAATATTAAAGTTTAAAAAACTAGTTTCTAAAACCAAAAAAACACTCCCTCATTCTCTCAACTAAATGAAAAAGTACATTAGAATCTTTTAAAGATGCTAAAAAGCTTCCATGTTAAACGCCAATCTGCTCAGGAAAGTCAATGATTTATCATAGCTTAAGATAAATTCAAGAGTATAAAATAATTTTACTTATTTACTTGGACTGTTATATTTTGAAGTTCTCTTACTATAATATATATCCATATATATATACGAATTATCACTCCCTTGTCAGTTCAAGTATAAGACCAGAAAAATTTATCTATCCCTTTCCACCTTAAGAAACTCCTAATGGTTTACTGACAACATGACTTAAGTTGAATCCAGGTCATGATCTCAGGGTCCTGGGATTGAGTCCTGCAGTGGGCTCCATGCTCAGTGGGGAGTCTGCTTGAGATTCTCTCCCTCTGCCCCTCCCCCTGCTTGCGCACACATGCACCCGTTCTCTAATAAATAAATAAATCTTTAAAAAAGATATATATATTTCTGTGGAAGGAAAATTCCCTCCAAAGTGTCTCTAACAATTACTAATTTTAATTTTTTTCTTTTTTCTTTTTTTTAAGATTTTATTTATTTGACAGAGAGAGACACAGCGAGAGAGGGAACACAAGCAGGGGGAGTGGAAGAGGGAGAAGCAGGTTTCCCGCCGAGCAGGGAGCCCGATGCAGGGCTCGATCCCAGGACTCTGGGATCATGACCTGAGCTGAAGGCAGACGCTTAATGACTGAGCCACCCAGGCGCCCCTAATTTAATTTTTTCTACCAGTGGTATGTGAGAGTGCCCATTTTTTCTTTATCTTTGGCAATCTTGTTTATTGATCTCTTAAATAAACTTTTTCAAACTGATACATGAAAAATGGTGTCTGGTTTATTTATTTTATTTATTTATTTTTAAAGATTTTATTTATTTTTTGACAGAGCAAGACAGCGAGAGAGGGAACACAAGCAGGGGGAGTGGGAAAGGGAGAAGCAGGCTTCCCGCCGAGCAGGGACCCCAATGTGGGGCTCGATCCCAGGACCCTGGGATCATGACCTGAGCCGAAGGCAGAGGCTTAATGACTGAGCCACCCATGCGCCCCATGGTGTCTGGTTTAAGTATTAATTTTCTTTGATTCCTAGTAGGGCCAAACACCTCTCATGTTTACTAGGCATTTGTATTACTCTGTGTATTGGCTTCTCTGTTCTTAGAATTTTTATTGATTTATTTTTTTAAAGATTTTACTTATTTATTTTTGCGAGAGAGAGCGAGCGAGCGAGAGAGAAAGCACAAGCGGGATGAGGGGCAGAGGGATAAGCACACTCCCTGCTGAGCAGGGATCCCAAGGTGAAGCTCGGTCCTGGGATGCCAGGATCATGAACTCAGGCAAAGGCAAAGGCACCCAGGCACCCAGGCACCCGTTTTTAGCCTTTTTAGGTAGGCACGTTTTTATATATTCATGTGTTAATACTTTGTTACATAACTTGCAAATATTTTCTTCCATTCTCATGCTTGTCTTTTAACTTAGCTTACCATGCCTTCTATCATTTCCTAAGCTTTTCATTTTTTTGAAGTAAATCCAATGTTTTTAGGGCTTTTGTTTCTTACTTAGGAATACTTTCCTTCAAACCAAAGTCAGTACTTTTTCTTAATACTATTCTCATTTTGGGGCACCTGGGTGGCTCAGTAGATTAAGGATCTGCCTTCCGCTCAGGTCATGATTTCCAGGTCCTGGGATGGAGCCCCAGGTCAGGCTTCCTGCTCAGCAGGGAGTATGCTTTTCCCTCTCTTCCCCTCTGTCCCTCCCTACTGCTCATTCTCTCTCTCAAATAAATAAATAAAATCTTAAAAAAAAATACTATTGTCATTTTGGTTTTTGCAATAAGATCTTTAATCTACCTAGAAATTATTATTATTTTTCTAAAGATTATTTATTTTAGGGAGAGAGAGTGCATGCGCAAGGGGAGAGGGGGCAGAGGGAAAGATTCTCAAGCACTGAGCGCACAGCCCAATGCAGGGCTCATCTAAGGACCCTGAGATCATGACCTGAGCCAAAATCAAGTCAGAGGCTTAACCAACTGAGCCACCTAGGCACCCCTAGAAATTATTTTTGTACATAGTATAAAGATGCAACCTTATGTTTTTCCATATGGATATCCAATTGTGCAAATACCATTTATTAATTATAATAGTCTCCTCTTTCCCCAGTGATGTAAAATACTATTTCCATTATACAGAAAATTGCCATTTACACATACTGATCTATTTCTGTGCTGTCTTACTGAATCCTTCCTTTTGTCTGTTACTGTGTCAATAGTACACAGCTTGTAATATTTATAGTTTTACATTATGTTCCAATACATAGATAGCAAGTCTCTCTTCATTATTCTTTTACAAAATTTTCTTGCTCATATCTGTGAATTTTCTCTTCCAGATAAACTTCATTTTTATTGTGAATACATTTATTTAATTTAAAATTGTTTCAAGAAGAGTATTTGTTTTTGAAAAATTCTAGTTTGGATTACTTGCCAAAAAGGAAAAGTAATTTTTTTTTTAAAGATTTCATCCATTTATTTGAAAGAGAGATAGTGTAAGAGAGAGAGCATGAGTGGGGGGAGGGGCAGAGGGAGAAGCAGACTCTTCAGTGAACAGGGAGCCCGAAGCGGGGCTCGATCCCAGGACCCTGAAATCATGACCTGAGCTGAAGGCAGACGCTTAACAGACTGAGCCACCCAGGCGCCCCAGGAAATGTAATTTGAAATTATGATCCTTGGTAGCTGAAGGAAATACCATGGATGTTAATCACTTTGAACACACAAATGTGGTTGAAATGTGTGATCACACTTTACATACTTAATGATATTAAAAAGAATAAAGATCTTTTCTTCTTGTAAAAACAGAAAAACATCTATTTAAACTCAAAAAAGCCCAAACCTAAGATAGTCACCATTCTTTCTTTCAACTAGATCACTTAAGATGTCAACACTCTTTCTTAAATCATTAACTGAGCTACAGAATGCCAGAGATTAAAATGTTTTGATCTTCCTCTACCATCATTATCATCCTTGGAGACCCCAGACAGTATCTCAACATTTGATCTTATAAAAGCTTGAAAGACGTGAATAGTGTGCTGGTTGTTGCTCCTGTGATGTAACAGTATCAACAATAATATCAGAAGTATACTAGTTCTAGGGCGCCTGGGTGGCTCAGTCAGTAGAGCATGTGACTCCTGATCTTCGGGTTGTAAGTTCGAGCCCCGTGGCGGGTGTAGAGGTTATTTAAATATTAAAAAATCTTAAAAAAAAGAAAAAGGTATACTAGTTCTGACATTCTTGCAGGTCCACTAGTTAAGGTACAGCATGTTAACTTCGTAACAAAAAAGTCACAGTATCTCTTTTTACTATTCCAACACAACTTGCTAAAGTGAATGCCATTTGCAATTTAACTACTTAGTCTTAAAAAAAAATTTGAGTTAATGTGTTAAGGTGCTATGATGTTGATTATTTTTATTAATGCTCAATGTTTGTTTAATAAATATTTAAAAGCTGTAGTTTGTAGTTATGCTCCTGGTACAGAACGTAGTTTGTTTCTTTTTTTTAAAGACATTAAAAAAAAAAAATCACAAGTAATCCTACCATCCAGAACCAATCACACTCAGCATTTTTATGTACTTTCTTCTAGTACGTACAGGTTCAAGTATATATGTGCATTCTGCTGTTATTGAAAATTGTTTTTTAGCACAGTGAAATGGAGTGAAAATGAAACTTCAAACCTATCTGATACTTAATAGTTGTGGGATATTATGCAAGTTATTTCCCCCCAAAAGCTGTTTCCTTATCTGTAAAATAGGGATTATGTACCAATTTTGTATGGTTGTGGTGAGATTTAATAAGATCAGGTATGTAGGGGCACCTGGGTGGCTCAGTCGGTTGGGCGTCTGCCTTCAGCTCGGGTTGTGATCCCGGGGTCCTGGGATTGAGCCCCGCGTCCGGGCTCCCTGCTCCACAGGAAGCCTGCTTCTCCCTCTCCCACTCCCCCTGCTTGTGTTCCCTCTCTTGCTGTGTCTGTCAGATAAATAAAATCTTTAAAAAAAAAAAAAAAAAAAGATCAGGTATGTAAAGATACTTTGCATAGTGCCTGACATATATCAAGGGCTGAAGATAGAATTTCTATTGTTAACTTCATTTATTTATTTATTTAAAGTAATCTCTACACAGAACGAGGTCACAGCCCTGCGATAAGAGTTCCACACTCTTCCAAATGAGCCAGCCAGGTGCCCCTGCATCTTGTTATTTATAACTTGACATGAAATTGTATTTCCTCATGTCACTAAATATTCTCAAAACACTAATCAATTACATGATACCTCACCATAATAACTGCTCCCTCTATTACTGGACTCAGTTTCTAATTTTTCACTATTAATAGTTTTTATTTATTCCACTAAGTGCTCTACATAATTTTGTTTAATCCTCAAAGCAAACTCTCGCTTGGAGATTTCCCTCAGTTACTATGATCCAAGTGATGCAAAAAAAAAAAACAAACCCTTACATTTCATGCAAGATCTAGTTGATCTGTAGCAGTAGGGCCCCTAGAATCATGCTGCTGGGAGAAGTTCCATCAATTTATTTTAACATCATGTTGATTTGAAAGATAGAAAAAAAAATGATGTATTAAAAATGACTGCTGGGGGGCGCCTGGGTGGCTCAGTCGTTAAGCGTCTGCCTTCAGCTCAGGTCATGATCCCAGGGTCCTGGGTTCAAGCCCTGCATCGGGCCCCCTGCTCACTGGGAAGCCTGCTTCTCCTTCTTCCACTCCCCCTGCTTATGTTCCTGCTCTCGCTATTTCTCTCTGTCAAATAAATAAATAAAATCTTTAAAAAAAAAAAAAATGACAGCTGGGACGCCTGGGTGGCTCAGTCAGTTATGCGTCTGCCTTCGGCTCAGGTCATGATCCCAGGGTCCTGGGACTGAATCCCTCATCGGGCTCCTTGCTCAGCGGGGAGCCTGCTTCTCCCTCTGCCTGCCTCTGTCTCTCTCTCTGACAAATAAATAAATAAAATCTTTGAAAAAAAAAATGACAGCTGTTTTACAAGAATATTAATATACGTAACACTACTGAACTGTACACTTAAAAATGGCTAAGATGGTATAGTTGATAATACCGTATAACTACTTGAAAGCTGCTGAGTAGATCTTAAATATTCTCACCACAAAAAAGAAATGGTAATTACATGAAGTGATGGAGGTGTTGTGTAATACTATAGCGGTGATCATTCTGCAATACGTAAGTATATCAAATCAATGTCCTCTACACCTTCAACTTACTAAACTTAAATGATATTATGTGTCAAGTGTATCTTCATAACGTCAGAAAATAAATGGTTAAGATAGTAAATTTTGATGTTTTTTACCACAATAAACATACTATTAAATTAAAAATTGACAACAGGACAAAAGTAGAGTTGGACTGTTGATGACTAATGTACCTAGACGCCAGGAAACAGTTTCTTGATAGTAGACACAATTTATAGCACTAAGCCAAGCAAAGGGAAATTTACTTCAATGTGAAAGAGAAAGCTAGGTTTAATAATAGAGAAAGGTTAGGGATTTTTAAAATCAGTATTTCCTGCCTTTTCTAGAATGATAGGCCTGACAAATGTAAACAAATATTTTAATTCTAAAAAGTGAAATAATATGTTTCTAACTCCAAGTGTGGCTTTCTAAAATTACAATGTAAGATTCAAATTAATCAGTTCTTAAGAGACTTACCTTGTTAGCTTCCATTGTCACTATTCGATTAAGAAATTTCATCATAATTGTTGGTGCCACAGGGTTAAAACTGTTAAAAGTTTTATAAAGAAAGATAGTGTTTAGATGATCAACTTATAAATATAACATGTATGTGAGCATTACGAGCAGAAATTTCGTTCTTACCTAATGTTTGCTATAGCACACTCTTCCTGAATTTCTTTGGGAAACAGTAACCTTTGATTATTATCTCCACTGAGACTGTCAGAAATTATAAATATTAGAGGACATCGACCAGTGTGCACATATTTCCTAGAATAGAGTATAGCAATGTTGAAATATAAGCTATTGCCCTTTTATTCAAAGTTTGAGAAAACTTCACTGAAACTCACCTGAGAATTTCATGTAAAGTATGAGAATTTCGATAAAACTGGTTAGGTAAATCCTATTGAAAAATGATAAATATTATTGTTTTATTATTGTATAAATTTATACAAGATTCATATTTACCATATTAGGGAAAAAACGTTACCTATTCAATGTATTGCAACTAAAACTTTTACAGAAATTAAGGAAAACGTGAAAAAGTACATGTCCAAACAATAAAATCTATCTATGGGAAACCCAATTTTCAATCAAATTTCTTATGATCATTACTAGTCACAGTATTTTCACTAAGACATAATTTTCCAAATTATTTCTTTTGCTTTTCTATACTGAAGGCATTAAAATTTTAAATTTCATTAACCTATAGCTACTCTATTCAAGTTTACTGAAAAAGACCTGAGGTTTCTGCTATCACCGAGCTTTTACATTACATTTTATCACTATTAATACTATGGAGAGAGTTAATGGCACTATCAATAAGATATATCTTGCAATTATTTACTCAATAGTTACACCAGGATCTCAAAATTTGTCCATACTTCAACCAGAATTATCCTCTTATCAGTTCTTAGATCATCTCCAAGCATTTGTAGTTTGTTATACTTTGTTGCTCTTAGTAGAAACTCTTTAAAAACTGCTATCTGAGACTGGTAGGGAAATACATGGAAGCTGGATTCTGAAAGAAAACATATTTAACACTTTTACTTTCAACATGTTATGTATATATCAAAATTACACATACATATATAACACACACATACACGTTACTGAATATATTTGCATATACCTGAAGGAGCTTACAACATTGTAGATTTTTCTATTTAGGCAAAACTGTACAAATTTTTTTTTTCAAGATTTTATTTATTTACTTATTAGAGAGCGAGCGAGAGAGAAACAGCATGAGAGGGGAGAGGGTCAGAGGGAGAAGCAAGCTCCCCGCTGAGCCAGCAGCCCCGTGTGGGACTCGATCCCAGGACTCCGGGATCACGACCCAAGCCGAAGGCAGTCGCTTAACCAACTGAGCCACCCAGGTGCCCAAAAACTGCACAAATTTAAAATAGGATATTCATTTCAAAAGATAAGAGTCATCATGGACCACAGTGAATTTTCTGTAACAATGAATGTTAATATGGAATTAACTGACTTTAGAACACAGCTGTCAATGTAATAGTCACACAACTGGTAAAAACATTTATATCTTTTTTTTTTTTTTTAAAGATTTTATTTATTTGACAGAGAGAGACAGCAAGAGAGGGAACACAAGCAGGGGGAGTGGGAGAGGGAGAAGCAGGCTTCCTGCCGAGCAGGGAGCCGGATGCAGGGCTCGATCCCAGGACCCTGGGATCAAGACCTGAGCAGAAGGCAGACGCTTAACGACTGAGCCACCCAGGTGCCCCAAACATTTATATCTTTGCCTCTACAATGAAAATACTCCAAATGAGTGTGTTGATGATGAATCAATTAGTCAGACTTAATCCTCAAAGAATCCCATTCTCCTCTACTAGAAGCAAGCTTCCCCTCTTCTCCTGAAAATACTTGTCTGAAACTGGGAAGTATGAAAGAAAATGGTCTCATATAGTTTAATCTGATTGCTACTCTCATTTTGTGAAGCTTTTGATAGTGGGCAGATGCCAATCTAGCATAGGGGTGACAACATATATTTTCTCACAAAAACATATACCCAAAAGGATCTTAGGCATCTCAAGAATATAGATGGGGAATTCATTTCAAACCTCCTTTATTTTTATTTTTATTTTTTTTAAAGATTTTATTTATTTGACAGAGCGAGATACACAGTGAGAGAGAGAACACAGCAGGGGGAGTGGGAGAGGGAGAAGCAGGCCTCCTGCAGAGCAGGAAGCCCGATGCGGGGCTCGATCCCAGGACCCCGGGATCATGACCTGAGCCGAAGGCAGACGCTTAACGACTGAGCCACCCAGGCGCCACCCATTTCAAACCTCCTTTAAACATACATAGACTTTTCCCACTATTTCCACTACCTTCATAGCAAATCTTACCAGGATTAAGTATCTCCTTGAAATCATCTTTTTGGAAGTCTGGTAAAATTGGATTAATCCACTCTTGTACTTGAATACCATGCTCCTTTGATAGTATTTTTATAGTTGTTGTTTTTCCACATCCAGGAGGACCTGTTATTAATAAAATAGATCCACCCTAAAACCAAATACAAACATTAATCAAAAATCAAAATCACTGGAATGCTAAAATATTATGTTTGAATTTTCTTTCAAATATAAATTACTTCTATAAATATTTATTGAATATCTGGTATAAGCTGATTAAATTTTACACTGATGTTAGCTGGATTATACCATCTTTAGATAAAAGAGGATAATCTTATTTCCTAAACTTTAAGCATAACTTCTGATAGTTCTTCAATTCTTGCATTATGTCCCTCCCAAGGACTACTTAGTAGTCAAATTAAAACAACTAAACTTCAGCTAGATTAAGGAAGTAATGTCTGAAACAAGTATTTTTAGAGGTTACCTGAACTCAAAATTCAATCTTAATACAGACCTCTTTGGATTATATGCTTTAATATTAAACAAGTATAATATTCTTATGGGAAGATGTTAGTTAGGGTATCAGAATCTTTAAGAAATGTCTAATAAGAAACATATTTTCCAGAGACAGAACTCCAAAGAGAGACTAGAGGTTGCAGGTCACAATAATTATCTCCTCGTATAATAAATCTGATAAAAAAGTTAAAGCTTAATAAAAAAGTTAAAGCTAAAAAAAAGTATCAGGGGAAGACGATTTCCTACATTCCCTGGTGGGCTATAATCCTTGCTCAACTGTTTACCTTTACTAATATATAAGGGCCTTCTACGTGGCCCCAGAAGACAACCAGTCTCACTTTTTAAAATGTATGAGTGCATGAGTCATAGTGGTATCAGCCATGACTTTAATGATTCAATAATACATATTAAATATGGTGTCTCTGAACAAAAACAAATAGAAAACAAGGTTATATACTGATGAGTTGACGTAAATGTGACTAGAGGAAGACCGTTTTGCAGGAATCTAACTCCTTATTTCTCTTAGGAACTATGACTCATTATTTGCTTATTGTTTCTAGTAACTTTACAGGACATACCTAATGTAAATAATGAGAACTGACTACTTCCAAGTAGATTACTTTTAAAAAAAGAAAAGGAAGATCAAGCATGGGCACCCATGTATGTTTCTTATACAACAGAATCAAGTGTCTTGTTTTTTGACACAGTGAGTAGAGCTACATAGCAAAAGTTTTGCTTCCAATAAGAGAAGTGGGAGATAGTCTATCAGAACACTAAAACATGAAGACTTCTGTTAATATTCCCATCATTTACATTATAATAGTTTTCTTTTTTTTAAATTGAAGTATAAATGGCATATGGCATCCTAATAGTTTCATATGTACATACTTTTTCGATTCGATATTTTTATGTCATAAAATTATTATAAGTCTAGTTATCATCTGTCACCATACAAAGTTACTGCAATATTACTGACCATATCCCCTATGCTGTACATTTCCATCACACTATAACAGTTTTACCATATTTTGAAGATGTTGCCCTGAAAAATTAAAGTCAGTGTATATTTTAAGTACTTACGATAAATTTAAGAAAAAATAATTTTAGCTTGCCCATAGAAAAATCTACAAGTTATCAAATTTTTTTTTTAAAGATTTTATTTATTTGAGAGAGTGAGACACAGTGAGAGAGGGAACACAAGCAGGGGGAGTGGGAGAGGGAGAAGCAGGCTTCCCGCCGAGCAGGGAGCCTGATGCGGGGCTCGATCCCAGGACCCTGGGACCATGACCTGAGCCGAAGGCAGACGCTTAACGACTGAGCCACCCAGGCACCCCTCAAAAATATTTTTGAATAAAAATGTCTTATAATTACTGTTATCATTGAACTTTTGTATAATAAAGAATATTATGATTGGTGAGAATCTAACTTCTTAGAGGGAAGAAGGTTTTATTTTCTTAAAGATTTTATCTATTTGTCCAAGAGAGAGGAGAGAGTGCGCACAAGCAAGGGGAGCAGCAGGAAGAGGGAGAAGCCGACTCCCCGCTGAGCGAGAAGCCTGATGCGGGACTCAATCCCAGGAACGCTGATCCCACAACCCCTAACCAACTGAGCCGTCCAGGCGTCCCAATAAATAAAATCTTTTTTTTTTTTTTTTTTTTAAAGATTTTATTTATTTATTTGACAGAGAGATACAGCAAGAGAGGGAACACAAGCAGGGGCAGTGGGAGAGGGAGAAGCAGGCTTCCCGCGGAGCAGGGAGCCCGATGCAGGGCTCGATCCCAGGACCCTGGGATCATGACCTGAGCCGAAGGCAGACGCTTAACGACTGAGCCACCCAGGCGCCCCCCAATAAATAAAATCTTAAAAAAAAAAAAAAATCACCATTTCACAATTTTAACAAAATAACTGATTCAGGCAAGGACTGAAAATGGACACTAAAGCACTTATGTGAAAGACTGCTGGGGAACTGGACATTTAACATTGTGAAATTATCTCTATGCCCATAGATTATGTTGCAGTTGCAAGGGAAAATTTCTGACTATTATTGGGGCGCCTGGGTGGCAGTCAGTTAAGTGTCTGCCTTCGGCTGAGGTCATGATCCTAGGGTCCTGGGATTAAGCCCCTAGTTGGTGGGTTCCCTACTCAGCAGGGAGTTTGCTTCTCCCTCTCTCTGCCCCCAACTCATGCTCTCTAATAAATGAATAGAATCTTAAAAGATTTTTGACTATTATTTCCTTAACTTAGTGATCAAACGTAACATGAAAGACAGCAGAAGAACCAAACATATTTTCTGATATGGTGTAATATAAAACATACACCATGACCTAGAAAGTTTTTTTTTTTTTAAAGATTTTATTTATTTATTTGAGAGAGAGACACACAGCAAGAGAGGGAACACAAGCAGGGGGAGTGGGAGAGGGAGAAGCAGGCTTCCTGCAGAGCAGGGAGCCCGACGCGGGGCTCTATCCCAGGACACTGGGATCATGACCTGAGGCAAAGGCAGATGCTTAACAACTGAGCCACCCAGGCGCCCCTGACCTAAAAAGTATTCTTACAAAAATGTTGAACTTGAGTCTAATCAAACCCTTGATTCAAATTTCCAGGCCACAGGAAATGCAAGGTAGAAGAACAAGTTAGTCATCACGAAGAGGAAACAACGTGACAAATCCAGAATGTGAGAGTTCTACACGTCACCTGGCCTGGCCTCTTCAGTAAGTCAATGTCTTAGAGAAAAAAAGAGGGTAAAAGAGAACCATTCTAGATTTTAATAGACCTAAGAGGTGTAAGAATCAAATGCAACATGTAGTCCTTTATTAGATCCTGGTTGTAACAAATCCACCATAAATGACATTTTGCAGACAAACAGAGAAATGTGAATATGAAACGAGCATTAGATAAAATTAAGGAATTAATTTTGTGGGGCGCCTGGGTAGCTCAGTCGTTAAGCATCTGCCTTCGGCTCAGGTCATGATCCCAGGGTCCTGGGATCGAGCCCTGCATCGGGCTCCCTGCTCCACAGGAAGCCTGCTTCTCCCTCTCCCACTCCCCCTGCTTGTGTTCCCTCTCTTGCTGTGTCTCTCTCTGTCAAATAAATAAATAAAATCTTTAAAAAAAAAAAAAGGAATTAATTTTTTTAGACAGAATAATGGTATATATAGTTAATTAGGAAAAATGCTTTATTTAAAAAAAAAGAGGCATACTGATGTTTCCAGAAGTCTGACTAAAATGTCACATATTCATAATTGAATATTTAAGAGTGAAAATGATGGTTATATAATAGGCATAAGAGTATTCATTTATTATTCTACTTTCCTTTATGTTTGGAGAATCTCAAAATAAAGTTTAAAAAGAGAAAGAATATTCTAGCTTGGAGGCTAAAAGTAATTACAGAAGTAGGAAGTGAAACACAAAACATCTGCCTTAAAATGAATGATGACTGTTTTAGGCTGTATTTAGTACAAAAACTAATATGTAATTTGCCTGCTTGCTTCAGGGTGAGATAATCTGATGTGCTAAATATACTAGAACCCTAACTGGTTTATTACGCTTTATGATGATGATGAGACATAAATGGGGAAAAGATGTACAAGTAAAGGAGAAAACTCAAAACCTCTGAGTCTTTTAGTGAAGTTTGTAGTAGTAAATCAGAGACTTTTTTATTGTAGGTGATCTGGACTTAACAGAGTCATCATAAAAGTTTAACTTCTGGGTGCCTGGGTGGCTCAGTCAATTAAACATGTGACTTCGGCTCAGGTCATGATCCCAGAGTCCTGGGATCAATCCCCACATAGGCTCCCTGCTCCGTGGGGAGGCTGCTTCTCCCTCTCCCTCTGCCTGCCGCTCCCCCTGCTTGTGAGTACTTTCTCTTTCTCTGTCAAATAAATAAATAAATCTTTTTAAAAGTTTAACTTCTTACAACCAACTGTAAATCAGAGAAACATTTGATGTTACATATTTTAAAACACATTTCTTATTGAATTACCTGTTTTGGTTGCCCTTCTAAGACTTTAGCTTTTAACCAGGTTTCAACTTCTTCAATTTTCTTTTTATGCACAGCAAGTTCATGCTAAAAATTTCAAGTTTAAAATAAAACATTTTAACTCAAGAATTTTTGGTATAGCAGCACACATTAATCTAAATTAAGCATTTTTAATGAAAAAACTAGCAAACAACATGATACAAGAATTAAAAAGTCTTCGCTATTGCACTTCATTTTTTATATTGAAAAATTCCGTTCTTAAAACTGACACCATTGTATGAGAATTTGGGGCAGGTTTGGAATTACATAGTTTTTTAAAATCCTGAAACACATTTTGGGAAGGGAATAAATAGGGAGAGATATTACACTTAAGAAAAAAATAAAATTCTATATTGGGATTAAATTAAATCTATGACAAATAACCAATGGTACAATTTCAGAATAACTTGAGAAATGCTGAGTCATGGAACATAAAAAAACTAGGAATTACTGTTTTTTTTGAATTCATTCAGAAAAATATTTTATGAGTAATAATCTGAAAATATACATTCCTCTCCTTCCGGAAGTTAAATTATGTGCACCTGTTTGCATCCTTTTTAATACCTGAGTTTCTGGCTTGTATTTATCCACCCATGGTTCATTTTCAGACAGATACTCTTTTGAATTTTCTAGACCATAAATCTTTTCTGAGGAAGATGGCTTTTCTCTTTTTCTAGCTAGAAATCTGCTACTTTCTAATCTGGAAGGCACATTTTTCCTTCTGTGACTTGAGTTATTCACACCTAATGATGTGGCAGTAATAGAGATGCCTGTAGTCTCTGAAAAATCATCAAACGATGGGTCTACCCAGTCTGTTACCTGAAAAAAAAAGAAATCATGTAAATATTACATTATCTACATCTGTTCCCCATATAAGTAAATTACTCTACAAAAAATATATATATATTCACATATCTGCAACATTTTAAATCAAAACCTCACAAATTAGTTCTTTAAATAAAGCTGGCACTATATGTATTATTTACTTCATAGTAGGTACATATGCATACTTGTCCACTTGACCAGGGTAATGACAAATGCCATATAAAGGAATATAGAATACAAACTTAATTCTTTTTACTAATTATAATCTTCCTAGTACAGAATAGGCTGATTCTTCTTAAGCTCATTTGTAGGTCTGAAACAAAAATATTAAAATTATGTGTCAAAAAAGAAGCAAAACAAAGATAAAATCTTATTTTAACCATATATAACCATAAGAAGAGTAAACCTTCTGCCTTGACCAGGTTAATACATTCACAAACTAAGAACCATTGCATATATCCAAATAATCCCTATCAGCTTTAGGACTCTGAGAAGATAGAGCCTAATAATCCTGATGCTACGAATAATTTGTAATTATGACTTGATTTTATTTCTCTTCAGCCCACTAAAGCAAATAGTACTTTCATAAAAGGGAGGCAGGCTTTCCAGGGAGGATGATTTGTTTCCCAGATTTGTCTAAGAAAACAGAACTGGGATAATAGAGTAGCAAAATCAGTGAGTTCTACTTCATGTTCTTCTGGTCTACAGAAACGGCTGATCTCTCCACATTTCCCTTCATCGTTACCCTTTCTTTAGAATCCTTTGTAAGGATACACAGAGAAAGATGATGAATTAAGCAGTTTGAACCTAAAAATACTTGGAAGTATTAAAAAGGTTTTTTTAGTAACTAAAATTTTTAAGATGAATTTTCTTAATATTCCTACAGTATAAATCTAGAAAAACCTAGCTTAGTACGTGACTTTTGAATTCCTTGGCTAGCTAGTAAGGTGGAACCAAAATTATATTTTCCTTGAAGAATACTCAGCCATAGTTGTGAACCATTTATTAGACAATGCTAAGGAAAAGCAAGTTGGGGAGTAGAACTATTTCAGGAATCAAAGTCACACTTCACTCCCCCTTTAAAGACAGAAGATAGGAATATTATCAGTGAGTGAAGAAATGAAGACCTATGGAAAAAACTTTCAGTCATAGCCAAATAAGTCATTTCCTCTTCTTCAAAAGACTGTCTATAGTACTACAATTTTGGCTCTTTGCTTCTAATTTTAAGAGTTTAGGGGGACCTGGTTGGCTCAGTCCGTTAAGCATCTGCCTTCGGCTCAGGTTGTGATCCCAGGGTCCTGGGATTGAGCCCCACCTCCGGCTCCCTGCTCAGCGGCGAGCCTACTTCTCCCTCTCTCTCTGCTCCTCCCCTCAGCTCCTGCTTGCTCTCTCTCTCTCTTTCTCAAATAAATAAGTAAAATATAAAAAAACAAACAAGGGGGGCACCTGGGTGGCTCTCAGTTGAGCTCCGACTCTTGGTTTTGGCTCAGGTTGTGATCTCAGGGTCATGAGACTGAGCCCCGAGTTGGCTCCATGCTCAGCACAGAGCCTGTTTAAGACTCCCTCTCCTTCTGCCCCCCCCCTCCAGCTTGCATAGGCTCTCTCTCTCAAAATAAAAAAAATAAAAAAAATAAATCTCTAAAAAAAAAGAGAATATGTAAAAATACCATGTTATAGTAAAACTTTTGATAGCAAATCTGATCTTGCCATTCTGATCTGTAAGTTACTTATACATTTTATAGTTTTATTTCTTACATAAATGTGGACTCCTATTTACTGGGAAAAAGAGAAACAGCAAAGTTTAATAATTTACTTAAGATCAGAGAAAAATAAGACCCACCAGTAGGAAAGTAACAACCCAGCAAATGAGCATGATACACACTGACCCCCATCCTACTCTACCACTAGCCTTGCTGAGAACTGGCACACGAAAACATATGATTTTTAAGAGGCAGGGCTTGTGGTTAAGCTTTATTTTTATTCATCTTTTAAAGATTTTATTTATTTATTTATTTGAAAGAGAGAGAGAGAGACAGTGAGGAGAGGGACAGAGTGGGAGGGAGAGAAAGGGAGAGAATCCCAAACAGACACCGCACTGAATGCGGAATCTGCCACAGAGCTCAATCCCATAACCCTGAGATCATGACCTGAGCCAAAACCAAGAGTCAGATGCTCATCAACTGAACCACTGGCACCCCTTATTGTTACACTTTAACGCTAACTATGACTCATATGTTTCTCTTTCTTCTATTGATCTTTCATTCCAGTTTTCAGCCTTTCTTTGTGACTGGAATTGCAAACACCTTTTTAAAAATTAAGGTTGTGCTTTTAGTCATTTCACGACTTATTATTACAATTTTTAGATCACCAATTACAACAGATACTGGACATTGTTACTTTGATGGCAATAACAAGTCATTAAGAACATACACAAAAATTATCATTCTTTTTTGGGCAATTATTACATGGCCATTTTAGTGTATCATACCTTTGTGGAAGATACCTTTGGTCTAAGAAAAGTTTTTGACATTATAAACTTTAATAGTTCCCATCCGTAGTATACAACCTGTAGTACATTAAAGTATAATTCACCTAAGGAAACAAAAGAAAAAAATGTCAAATTAGGAAAAACTATAAAATAGATGTAATATAAACTGATATAATCCACAGTATGATAAAGGCTCAAGAACTAATGAGATGATATAGTAAACATAAAGAAGTCAAAATGCTAAAATAAAGTTTACTTTTAATCACTGTAACTGTGTCAATCCACATGTGGTGGTATAACAGTCTTTCACACGGACTCAATAACGTATTAGAGAAAACAGAAAAAAACACCTATCCGACATTCTGTCAGTAAGAAAATCAGACAATTCTATTTGTGCAGCTTTTATGCTGAAAGTTAAAATTTCCCTCATTTTAAATCACAGTTCCAGGGTTTTTTCCCGCAAAATTTCAAAAAAACTCACCATGTAACAAATTCAGACTTTCACTTACTTTGGAAAAAGACTTTAAATCTAACTGTATATTTCTTTGTAACTCTTTTCCTTACTTGAACATATTAGGAAATTTGGGGGCAACACTGTTTTCCGACTTCAATAATTCTCCAATGTTTACATAAACTAGTGAATTCACCAGTTTGAAGTGAGCTCGAAGCAATGCTTTTTAAGGTCCGCAAACTTGTAAACTGGAAGGTGTATTGGACTTTAAGGTTTGGATGCACATACGGTATATAACGTGCAAAAGCCTCCATACACGAAAAAATAAATTGTACACAGACACACAAACTGTTCACATTAAATATATTTTTGCTTTGGAGATTCAAAGAGATACATGGGTGGAAAAAACACTTATTGACTAAATATAGTTGGCAGGTCGAAATAAAAGACGCAGACTGTTTTTACGGTTAGGACTGCAGTCGCTCTTTAGAAACAAGACTGACAATTACCTCCTTTAAAAAAGAAGATAACTGTCCCGGATGATGTCAGGTTCCTGAAATGAGACGTCAGAGGTAGAAAAGACCTTCAAGAATACTTCTAGCCTACCCACCACCCGCCCTCACACACTGCACCGGGGATACTAAGCCCAGACATTCGTCCAACGTAATGCTACCAATCAGCGCAGAGCCGAGAGGAGCTCGCACGTCCCGACTCCAGGCCAGAATTTTGCACCCCCACCCTCTGTCCCCAAATGGGATGGGCAGGTCTGGAGGAGGAGCGAAGAGAGCTCGGGGAGGCGTTAAGGCAGAGATGGGTTCGCGTCTCTAAAACATACACAGATCAAAGCCGCAGCCGCGGCGGCCTTACTTTCCGGGAGCTTCATCCCCTCGTGGGCGGAGAGAAGCGAAGGAGCCAGGCTCTGCTCCAGCAGAAGGGCAACCACCCGGCCCTACCCGGGCTCAGCGCCGAGCCTCTCGGAGGTCCCGCCTCCCGGGGACTTTCTAGGCCGGTCGGCGCTTCGGCGACACAGGCAGAAGGGCGGCCGCCAACGGCGCCAGTGGCTTAGGCATCTACCGCATTGCCTGACCCGAAGCGCGGGCCCGACCTGTGCCCCTGCCTTGGACTCTTGCGCTGCAAGCGTGCTATAGAAGGCCAGGTAACCAGTGTTCAGTGACTAGGCGGTGGAGACGGGCCGCGAGCGCCGCACAAGGCCTCGAAGCCCCCGGGGCCACTGGCGCTTGCCGCAGCTCGCCGCTTCCGGCTCCTCCCTGTTGTGCGTAAAGCGCGTGGGCCTGGACGCCCGGAGCCAGCGCGGTGAGGACCATGTTGCTTCCGAACATCCTGCTCACCGGTCAGGCGCGCGGCGGGGAGGCGCTGGGCGGCGGGGTAGTCCGAGGGCGCCGAGTGCCGTGGGGCGTCGGGCGCCTGAAGGGGTGCCGTTCGGTGTTCTGTTTCGAGGCTAGTGGAGGGCCGCGCGGCGTGGCAGTTGTCGGGGCCTCGAGACCGGTTCCTCCGACCGTTGCGGGAGGCGGGGTAGGGGGCGGGGAATGTTGATTTTGTTGGCCCGAGGCCGCTCGGTCAGAGAGGGAGACTTGTTCAGGTCCCCTTTCTGGCAAACTGCCGAATCTTTCGGAATCTGGTTTTTGTTTGTAAAATTCTGTTAATTTCTTATTTAGCAGGGTTGTCTGTAGAATTTTAGCGAGGTAATGTAATTTACTATCTGACCCTTAGTAGGTCTTTTAATGCTGGACGCCTTGTCCTTAGGCCTTCATGGGCTGTATTTCATTTTCCTTTGTATCTGACAATCACATTTGGGTAAAAGGGTTCGAATATTTATAGGGTAGGGTAATTAACTTGCCGTGTACGTTTGTTGAATTAGCATCAGAAGCTTTTTTACTGTAAAATTCCCGGGGTGAAAGATAGCCGTCTTTCATACTGGCTAAATTTTTTCCATAAGTAATTTCTTAATTTTTTTATTTTTTTTAAAGATTCTGTTTATTTGACAGAGAGAGACAGTGAGAGAGGGAACATAACCAGGAGTGGGAGAGGGAGAAGCAGGCTCCCCGCTGAGCAGGGAGCCCGATGCGGGTCTCGATCCCAGGACCCTGGGATCATGACCTGAGCCGAAGGCAGACTTTTAACGACTGAGCCACCCAGGCGCCCCAGTAATTTCTTAACTTTTTAAAAATTAAAGCAAATAAATGATGGTAATTTGAGATGGCTAGTGTTACTCTGGGAGTATCCGTTATGGTGGCAGGCAGTCTGCGAATTGGTATCAGAATCCCCCAAGCCCCACTCCTGACAGATCAAATACACTTGGTGAGATTCTGTTATGCAATAGGCTTTGAGTAGTTTTTGATTAGGTTATAGTGTATATTAATTCACAGAGAATTGCTAATTAGGACATTTTTCATTTCAGTTGTTGAAAACTTTAAAAGGGGTAGATAGGTGGCTAAAGTCTAACAAGTATCTGTGGCTTGTCTTACAGGTACACCAGGGGTTGGAAAAACCACGCTAGGCAAAGAACTTGCATCGAGATCAGGACTGAAATACATTAATGTGGGTGATTTAGCTCGAGAAGGTAAGGGATACACTGGCGTTGGTTTTAAAAAAAGAGAGTAGGTAATGGAATGTTAGTACTATACTTGTGAGAGGGTACAAAAAGCAGAGACAGTGCCATTAAGGAATTTATGCTCTGTTGGAAACCGGTAGAAAGAGAACGTAATATTTTTTATTTTTATTTTTATTTTTTTTTAAAGATTTTATTTATTTATTTGAGAGAGAGAATGAGATAGAGCATGAGAGGGGGGAGGGTCAGAGGGAGAAGCAGACTCCCCGCTGAGCAGGGAGCCCGATGCGGGACTCGATCCCGGGACTCCAGGATCATGACCTGAGCCGAAGGCAGTTGCTTAACCAACTGAGCCACCCAGGCGCCCGAAAGAGAACGTAATATGTATGTAGTACGATGTCTTGGTTGTTTTGACCATTCTACCCCATCCTGCCCCACTTTGTTGGCCAGTAGTTCTGAATGGTAATAATTGGGAAGGCTTCCATGAAGAGATGGGACCTGGGGAGAATGTTTTTGAGATGGGCAAACACATAAAGGTTTGGATGGTACCAAGCATATTTGTGGAGATGGTGAGTATAGATCTCACTGGAAGGACAGATTATTTTGAACTCAGTCAGTAGGACATGACTTGTTCTATGGTTTCTTCTTAGCTTCATTTGATAGTTCATGCCTGCACACAACTGCACATTATTCTAAAGTGATAAATGTTTTTATTTTACCTTGTTTTCTCCCAGTCTTTTATGACTGCCTTATTTGTGTCTTCATTTTTTTATTCTGTTATGATTTGTACAGGATAGAAATTCAATAAATTTAAAGGGAACTTTTAAGTGTTCCTCTTTAAATTAAAAAGATATAACATTTAACAATTTTAAATATATTTTCAAAAACTTAACAGTATTTAAAATTTTTGAAGTTCCTGACAGTTGCTACTAAAGTAACTATTTCAGATTTGATCTAATGTACATATTTTTTTCAAATGATCTAAAGTCTGATCAACGGATATCATGGAGTCTGGCAAGATGGCTTCTCCCAAGAGCATGCCGAAAGATGCACAGATGATGGCACAAATCCTGAAGGATATGGGGATTACAGAATATGAGCCAAGAGTTATAAATCAGATGTTGGAGTTTGCCTTCCGATATGTGACCACAATTCTAGATGATGCGAAAATTTATTCAAGCCATGCTAAGAAAGCCACTGTTGATGCAGATGATGTGCGATTGGCCATCCAGTGTCGTGCTGATCAGTCTTTTACCTCTCCTCCCCCAAGAGATTTTTTATTAGATATTGCAAGGCAAAGAAATCAAACTCCTTTGCCATTAATCAAGCCATATTCAGGCCCCAGGTTGCCACCTGATAGATACTGCCTGACTGCTCCAAACTATAGACTTAAGTCTTTACAAAAAAAGGCATCTACTTCTGCGGGAAGAATAACAGTTCCACGGTTAAGTGTTGGTTCAGTTACTAGCAGACCAAGTACTCCCACGCTTGGCACACCAACCCCACAAACCATGTCTGTGTCAACTAAAGTAGGGACTCCAATGTCTCTCACAGGGCAAAGGTTTACAGTACAGATGCCCACATCACAGTCCCCAACTGTAAAAGCATCAATTCCTGCAACATCCGCAGTTCAGAATGTTCTGATTAATCCATCATTAATTGGGTCTAAAAACATTCTTATTACCACTAACATGGTGTCATCACAAAATACTGCCAATGAATCATCAAATGCATTGAAAAGAAAACGAGAAGATGATGATGATGACGATGATGATGACGATGATGACTATGATAATTTGTAATCTAGCCTTGATGCTTGTAACATGTATACTTGGTCTTGAAACCATTGTACTGAGATTAAACATGCATGCTGGGTATTTTCAAGTTGTGTTGTAGAAAACTTAAACGGCATTTAATGAGTAAATATGGTTATCCTTTCCGCTTGAGATGTTGGGTTTTCTTTAATAGGATTAGTAATGGTTATTCATCATCCTTTAAGTGTAAAAATAAAAATGTTCATCAATTTGATCATCGGTACTTTGGCAGTTATGTTTTTAGAGCAGTTTTCTTACGTGTCAACAACAGGAATAAACTTGAAGTTGTGATCTGTTCATAAACAGTAAAGTGGTACTTCTAGTGTCTTCAGATGTTTATTTTTTTTAAGATTTTATTTGAGAGGGAGCGAAGACAGAGACAGAGTGGTGAGGAGAAGCAGAGGAAGAGGGAGAAGCAGACTCCATGCTGAGTGCAGAGCCCGACGTGGGGCTTGATCTCATGACCCTGAGATCATGACCTGAGCTCAGATCAAGAGTCAGACGCTTGACTGACTGAGCCACCCAGGCGCCCCTTCAGATGTTTGGATCACAGTATGATCTCTGGTGTATAAGTCACTCTTATGGCTCCATTTCTAAGATTGCTGAAGTGTTAACCATGTCTCTTTTTTGGAGAGTCCACTTCATCTGTTTGGATTTCTCTTCTTCAGTCACTCAGCCTCTTCCTTGGTCCTGTTTTTCTATCTCTAGTTATATTTAAGGACCCTTGGTGTGTCTCCCAGAATGTCCCCACTTTAAAAATTTTTTTCCATTATCCCTTTTTGCAGCTCACTTTTGCACATCTTAGCTTTGTCATATTTTTGGTACTATAAGTCAGTATCACGCTCATATTTTTAATCCAGGTCTGGTATTTAAGAACAGTTAATAAAACTTAGGTATTTGCTTGCTGTTTTACATGGCTAGTCAGTCTCCCATTTTATACCTATATAAAATCTGGTTTTCTTCCTTTGCCTGTTGAACTTTACAGTCTCTGACAAGTGATTTCAGTCACATAGTTGTCAATTTCAGTCTTCCAGTTTATCTTACCCACTGAATTTAACATTTTTAAACTTAATGAAGTTGCTGTATAACCTACTACGAATAGTACTGAGAGGAACAGTAACACTAGACATTTGGTTCCTTTCATACTTGTACTCGACACTGTTTTTAGCCAGTGTATGTACACCTAACTGTGTATAGTCCCAAATGTCCTCTGTGGTTTTTAAAGATTTTATTTATCCATTTGAGAGAGAGTGTGCACGCACAAAGCAGGGGGAGGGGCAGAGGGAGAGGGAGAAGCCGGCTCCCCGCTGAGCAGGGAACTGGATTGGGGGGCGGACCTCGATCCCAGGACCCTAGGCTCATGACCTGAGCTGAAGGCAGATGCTTAACCAATTGAGCCACTCAGGCGCCCCAGATGAGGTTCTTTATAAGGTTGTTCATAATGTGCTAGATTGGTTTTTTTTTTCCCCCAGATGCCATTTGAATATATCTAAAAATCTTTTTTTTAATATCTGAAATTCTTAACTAGAAAATATGCCAAGATAAAATCTTAACTAGAAAATATACTGAGACACCTGTCCTCATTTTTCTCAAATAGTGATATATTTTAAGGGAAACCATGTAAACATCTATAAAGCAGTGGTTCTGAGATAAGTGTGATTTTGCCCTTCAGGGGACATTTGGCAATTTCTGGAGATTTGATAGTCAAGACTGGGGTTGAGGCCAGGGATTCTATTGAATATCCCACAATTCACAGAATAGCCCTCCACTCCTATAAAATCAAGCTCAAAATGTCAGTAGTATTTGAGATTATGAAACCGTGGTATAAAGAAGACAAAAAGCCACCCTGGTTTTAAATAAATGTGTCTAAATGGAGTTTATTGCCATTCTAGTAATCCTGTTGAATGTAAGAGATCATTCGTAGGCCATTTGGAACCAAGGCAGGAAAAATTAGGTGGGGAATTAAGTTTAATAAAATTATTGGGAATCGTAAATATGGTGTGGCTAAGGATGCTTTTCTTACCCTTGTTATTCCCAGTCTCAGATTCTTCCTCACTTGATATCCTTTCCCATATGCAATCACTTAGTTACACTTAGCAGCACCCCTAATTTTCCTGCCACAAGATTATCAGTCTTCAGCCTCTGTTCGTAAACCCCAGGATTCCCATAGGTCTAGACAAAGTATTATATTAACATTGGATCCATTGGAAACTGGTTGTGAAGCACAGCTGAGCCCTCAACACTTAAAATCTTGATCTTTTTCTAACCCAGGAGTTGGCAGGCTGCTGCTGTTTTTTATAGGAACCACACTAGCTGAAGACTAGCCCACAAAGCCTGAAGTATTTACTGTCTGGCCTTTTACAGAAAAAGTTTGCCATCCTGGTCCTAACCTCTTTATCCCGTTTTTTCCCTCCACTGGAAGGCTTTGAAACGAACCTCTATGGGCCCCTCCAGCACTGCTGTCTCCCAGTCTGCATGTGATCCTCTCTCTCGCACCATATACTTCTTTTTTTTAAAAGATTTTATTTATTTGAGAGAGAGAGAGAGCATGGGGAGGAGAGGGGCAGAGGGAGAAGCAGACTCCCTGCTGAGCAGGGAACCCTATACGGGGCTTAATCCTGGGGTCACAGCTGGACAGGTGCTTAACTGACTGAGCCACCCAGGGCCCCCCCCCCCCCATATACTTCTTTCCCCACGATTTCAATGCAGCTATATTGTAATTTTGCCCCTCCCTTTAGTAATCTCATCCACTCTGGACCAGTCACTCCCTTTTAAAAGAGCCTAACTCCAAGACACCTACGAAAGGTAGCCACCTTGGTAGTTCCCAGACCTCTCCAAACTAATAGACTTAAAAAGCACATGCTCTGAGGGCGCCTGTGTGGCTCAGTTGGTTAGGTGACTGCCTTCGGCTCAGGTCATGATCCTGGAGTCCCTGGATTGAGTCCCGCATTGGGCTCCCTGCTCGGCAGGGAGTCTGCTTCTCCCTCTGACCCTCCCCCATCTCATGTGCTCTCTCTCTCTCATTCTCTCAAATAAATTTAAAAAATCTTAAAAAAAAAAAAAAAGCACATACTCTGAAGTCCTACCTGAACTTGCCCACTCGTGATTCCTGTTCCCCACGCATAGAGACACATTCAAACATTACACAGATGCATTTGCCCTGTAAATCTTGATGGTTTGCCTAAATATGATCCCCATCCCATTTTAAAGCCCATTTCTGCTGAATCTCCTACTCTTTAGTATCTTTTCCTTCCCTCTTTATTATTGTCCTTTAAAAAAAAAAAGAGGGAAAAAGAATAAATAAGACTTGAATTTTTTCTGATAAAGTCCATCTTCCATAATATATAGATGATGAACGGTCATACTTTGCCTTCAGCCTTCCCTGCAGCCACTCTCCTGAGTCCCCTTCAGTCTATGCACAGCGCACTTACTGTTCCTCAGACACTGGTAATTGACCTCCATGTCTTTATATGTGCTATTCTATTTTAAGAGTTTTATTTATTTATTCATTTGAGAGAGAGAGCACGCACATGAGAGGGGGGAGGGAGGGTCAGAGGGAGAAGCAGACTTGATCCCGGGACTCCAGGATCATGACCTGAGCCAAAGGCAGTCACTTAACCAACTGAGCCACCCAGGGGCCCTGCTCTTCCTTAAAAGGCCCACTCAAAAGTCACATTTTGTTGCTAACTTTTCTAAGTAGATTTCATTGTGCTTTATCTACATAAAAGGTCAGGTATTAAAGTACTCAATCCTTCCAAGCCAATTAACTTCTTGTACTAGTTGCGTCACAGACATAAGCTTCTTGTTGGATTGAAGTGAATAAATGTTTCCAAAGTAAGAAATCTGAAGGTCACCTGGCTGGCTCTGTGGATAGAGCATGCAACTCTTGATCTCAGGGTTGAGTTCAGGCCCCATGTTGGGCATGGAGCCTACTTAAAAAAAAATTAGGGGTACCTGGGTGGCTCAGTCAGTTAAGCGTCTGCCTTCGGTTTGGGTCATGATTCCAGGGTCCTGGGATTGAGCCCCACAGTGAGCTCCCTGCTTAACAGGGAGTCTGCTTCTCCTCCTCCTGCTCCTCCCCCCTCACTGCTCATGGCCTCTGTCTCTCTCAAATAAATAAATAAAATCTTTTTTAAAAATTGTATAAAGTAAGAAATCTGAAAATGTTTTAGTATTGGCAACAGCACCAAAATAGATAGCTAGCATCCCAGTATCATTAAATAACAGCTTTCATGTGAGTGTATAAATTCTAGGATGGCAGTTAAAGAAAATGTAATTTTATAGTTTAACAACAGCTGGGAAGATCTTTTGAAGTAAGAACTTACCATTTAACTGGCCCCACAATCATTTTTCTTCTGCAACTAACCTAACTTTAAATAAATCATAAAAATTTGTTGAGAAAATTAATTTTCTAAGCTTTTGGTACTTTAATCAATTCAAGCCTTTTCATCTCTTCTAGATTAGGACCCTATACATTTACAACTCTAAATTTGACTTCCAACTGAAACTTTCTGAAGTAGCATATGTTAAAAAAAATTAAAAGCGGGGCGCCTGGGTGGCTCAAGACGTTAAGCGTCTGCCTTCGGCTCAGGTCATGATCCCAGGGTCCTGAGATCGAGCCCTGCATCGGGCTCCCTGCTCGGTGGGAAGCCTGCTTCTCCCTCTCCCACTCCCCCTGCTTGTGTTCCCTCTCTCGCTGTGTCTCTCTCTGTCAAATAAATAAATAAAATCTTAAAAAAAAAAAAAGCATACATTTTTCCCTTTTTTGGGGAAATTTGAAATGAAGTTTAGAATCCATTTCTCCATTCCCTGTGGTACAGGTTATAATAATCAGTCATCTAAAATTCTGCAGTAGCCTTGATCTGGTGTCCCTGCTTCTGGATTTGCTTCTTTTCAATTCATTCTCTACACAGAAATCAAGATTATTTTTAAATATTTGTAATTGATCAGGTCATTTCATGATTAAAATGCTTTAATGATTTTACTTTGCCTTGGGATAAAGTCTAACTCTGCAACCTTTAAGGCCCTTTTTGATCTGGCCTCAATTTACCTGACCCTTTATCATCTATTTTCCAACTAGTCTAAGAGACTTTCCCTCCCTTGAGTCCTCCCCTCCTAATTCTCTCTGGCTTTGAATATCTTTTTTCTGTGTTGAAAATAGTCCTCCCTACTTTTTCCCTCCGGTTACTGCTTCAAGTCTCCCCTTAAGTCACTTGCTCCAGGAAGCCTCCCCTGATATCCCATGTTTATGTTCCTAACATAATAGGTGTCCATACTTCTGCTCTTATAACACCAGGAATCATAAACATTAAAGTATTATCCTAGTATAATTTCTAGGTTACTTGTCTGTCCTCTCTCATTTTATTGTAAACTCTTTGAGGGAAAGACAATGTTTGCCTTCCTGGTCATTTTGCTAACGATTAAATCCTTATTAACCCTACAGACACTTATACATGGTATTTGATAAATGTTTTTTTTTTTTTAAGTGAATATTTGAAAGCTTGGATTACACTACTAAACTACATTAACATGATTTAAGAAATCCTGCATTTCAGCATTGCAGTATAAAGACTTTAATTCTAAGTTAATATTGCAGTAGTTGTCTTTATTTTTGACAGCATATATATTTTTTTTACTGTTATGTTAATCACCATACATTACATCATTAGTTTTTGATATAGTGTTCCATGATTCATTGTTTGCGTATAACAGCCAGTGCTCCATGCAGTACGTGCCCTCTTTAATACCCATCACCAGGCTAACCCATTCCCCCACCCGCCTCCCCTTTAGAACCCTCAGTTTGTTCCTCGGAGTCCATAGTCTCTCATGGTTCGTTTTCCCCTCCGATTTCCCCTTCATTTTCCCTTCCTTCTACTTCTTTTTTTTATTAACATATAATGTATTATTTGTTTCAGAGGTACAGGTCTGATTCAACAGTCTTACACAATTCACAGCGCTCACCATAGCACATACCCTCCCCAATGTCTATCACCCAGCCAGCCCATCCTCCCACCCCCCACCACGCCAGGAACCGTGTTTGTTTCCTGAGATTAAGACCTCCTCATATCAGTGAGGTCATATGATACATGTCTTTCTCTGATTGACTTATTTTGCTCAGCATAATACCCTCCAGTTTCATCCACGTCATTGCAAATGGCAAGATTTCATTCCTTTTGATGGCTGCATAATATTCCATTGTATATATATACACCACATCTTCTTTATCCATTCCTCTGTCGAGAGACATCTTGGCTCTTTCCATAGTTTGGCTGTTGTGGACATTGCTGACAGCATATATTTTTAATGATTTCACTAGTCTTAAAAGTCAAGGGTTTAAAATGTGAAGGAACAGGGCGCCTGGGTGGCTCAGTTGGTTAAGCGACTGCCTTCGGCTCAGGTCATGATCCTGGAGTCCCGGGATCGAGTCCCGCATCGGGCTCCCTGCTTAGCGGGGAGTCTGCTTCTCCCTCTGACCCTCCCCCCTCTCATGTGCTCTCTCTCTCTCAAATAAATGAATAAATAAAATCTTCTATAAAAAAATAAATGTGAAGGAACATCAGTATTTATCTACTTCAGATTCCAACATCGTACAAAATCAGCAGTAGGTATTAGATTTTGTTGCATTGTAAAAATAACACACAGAAGGGGCGTCTGGGTGGCTCAGTCGTTAGGCGTCTACCTTCGGCTCAGGTCGTGATCCCAGAGTCCTGCGATCGAGCCCCACATCGGGCTCCCTGCTCCGCGGGAAGCCTGCTTCTCCCTCTCCCACTCCCCCTGCTTGTGTTCCCTCTCTAGCTGTGTGTCTCTCTCTCTCAAATAAATAAAATCTTTTAAAAAATAATAATACACAGAAAAAGTACTCCAAATCCTAATTTATTTCCATCTTTTGTTTTTCTTCTAATCTTTGGCCCTGTTGCAGACAACTGTGAATTCTGCTTTTTGTTTTATCCTTTGTGTTGTAAGTATTTATCATGTGCAACCTAGTCTATACTACATAAAACTACCTTAATATTTACTTTAATTATATTTCATCAAATTAGAAAACCGAGATTTAAGTATTTCCTTATTGTTGAATGTTTTTTATCATTTTATCACTTAAAATTTTTTCAGGTTAGAAGTAAATGGTAGAGGAAATCTGTGAATGGCACATTTTTCTTTTTTTTTTTTTTTAAAGATTTTATTTATTTATTTGACAGAGAAGAGAGATAGTGAGAGCAAGAACATAAGCAGGGGGAGTGGGAGAGGGAGAAGCAGGCTTCCCGCTGAGCAGGGAGCCCGTTGTTGAGGCGCTCAATCTCACAACCCTGAGATCATGACCTGAACCAAAATCAAAAGTCGGATGTTTGACCGACTGAGCCACCCAGGTGTCCCTACCTTTGCCAAAATACCCAAAGGAGGGGCGCCTGGGTGGCTCAGTCGTTAAGCGTCTGCCTTCGGCTCAGGTCATGATCCCAGAGTCCTGGGATCGAGCCCCGCATCGGGCTCCCTGCTCAGGGGGAAGCCTGCTCCTCCCTCTCCCACTCCCCCTGCTTGTGTTCCCTCTCTCACTGTGTCTCTCTCTGTGAAATAAATAAAATCTTAAAAAAAAAATACCCAAAGGAAAGATGTGGGAAGACTATAGCATGCTCTTAGAGATGGCTAAAAGGATGGTCTAAGCCTGCCTTCTTACCGGTCTCTTAGAGATTCAGGTGAGGGTGGGATTATGTTTATTTATGTGGGAGAGAGCAGGAGCACAAGTAGGGGTGGAGAGGAGGGGCAGAGGGAGAGGAACAAGCAGACTCCCTGCTGAGCAGGGAGCCTGGGGAGCTTGGGGAACTCAAAGCAGGACTGGATCCCAGGACTCTGGGATCATGACCTGAGCTGAAGGCAGACGCTTAACCGACTGAGCCACCCAGGTGCTCCTATGTATCACCTTCTAAAGCAAGACATCTTTGAAAGCCAGTTTTGATTTGTTGGAAAATTCTAATGTGAGATTTAAATCTGCCTTCTTTATAACTGCCCATCATTCATGTTTTGCTTCCTGAAGTAAGATGTTTATTTAACCTGTGGGTTTTGGGGATACTGGAAATCTAGAAGTAACAACACTGTTCAGGAGCACTTGGGTTCTGACTCTTCTTCCCCAGTCCCCACGAAGATGTCACCTCTGTGACAGAGGGCTCATTCTTAGAAACAAGAATCTGTCGTTGCTTTTACTAAATTCCATCTCCTTAGCCTTATAAATGTGATACTTAATCTGCTGTTAATGTGTGTGTTTGTATTCATGTGTCCCCTCTTCCCACCAAACAGTAGCTCAACAAAAATAAAATACAATCCTCTTCTAACAGCCCCACAAATTCTGAAATTGTTTTTTAGTTGGTTTCAATTTTGGTAACTAAAATTGGTATCAGATAGATTGCTATCCAAGTTTCCTTTTAGATAAAATTCTAATTTATCAGTATTGCTCTTTGCATTTGGTGTCCATGTGACATCTACTGTGTTAGTGCCCTCTTCAGTCTCTAAAAGAGTAATTGATGATACATTTCCTCTCCTAGTGTCTAAAATTAATTGAAGACTACTGAGTTACTTAGAAAATACTACTTTACTTTAATATGCCAATGTAAATCTCTTTTAGGGCAGTTGTATGATGGCTATGATGAAGAGTATGAATGCCCCATTTTAGATGAAGACAGAGTAAGTACAATTTTTTTTTAATAAAGTATACTTCTTTTTTTGTTTGTTTTTAAAGAGAGAGAGAGAGAGAGAACACAAGGGGAGGGGCAGGAGCAGAGGGAGAGGGAGAGAGAATCTTAAGCAGGCTCCATGTCCAGCATGGAGCCTGACACGGGGCTTGATCTCACAATGCTGAGATCACGACCTGAGCCAAAATAAAAAATTGGACAATAACCAACTGAGCCACCCAGGTGCCCCTATAAAGTATACTTCTTAAAATTTAATAGGAAAGTTGACCTCATTTTTTTTTTAAGGAGCATTCTTTTTTTCCCTTTCTCACAGGTAGTTGATGAATTAGAAAACCAAATGAGCGAAGGTGGAGTTATTGTTGATTACCATGGTTGTGATTTCTTTCCTGAACGCTGGTTTCATATAGTTTTTGTGCTGCAAGCAGATAACAGTGTATTGTACAAAAGACTTGAAACAAGGTAAGAAAGGAAAAACGAATTCTTAAAGTATGATATAAACCTTTATTCGGATTCCTGAAATTGGCCAGTATTACCATGATAAAGGATTCTATTTGAAAATGTGATTTTTGGTCTCTCATTATAAACCATGTCTATATGGTACCAATGTTCTGAATCCAAAAGAAAAAGATTCATGTGTAAAACACAGGCAGTAGTTTATAACTGAGTAAATGAATACTGCAATTGACAGTTTGATTCAGTAAAATATACTATACAGCAACCCTATTTAGTCATGCTCTTTCCTTAATGTAAAACCTTACTGGGAAAACAGCCAAGCCAAGAACATACTCTTGACTACTGATTGAACATTACCCTCTCACATTATCCCCTCAACATGAATGGGAGAGTTTATGAAAAACGGACATGATAAATCAACATTTCACCACCTTTAAAATATATTTGAGTTGGTTCCTCCAAGAGGGCATCAGACTTAATCCAGAATAACCAAAAAAGAGAAAATTTTTATGGGAGACGTTTTTCCACTGTCTTTTGATTCAAGCTGGGAAAGATGGAGGTTCTAGAAGGATTTACAAGACAATCTCAGGAAGAAAGCTCCAAAAGTTTGCCCCTAAGTTCAGGATTAGAATATGAAGGTCTCACGGACGGTGGTAGTCAGCTGTCACTAACCATCACTGCGTGGGATACTTGCAAAATCCTTGCACCAAGGAATATAGTAGCAAATACACAGAGAGAGTTGGAGCTAGACCTGAAACTTTAATCATCTTTCTTTTGGCAGTGAAAAGCCATTAAAAGTATTTTAAATGGGAAGAGAGACCATAATGGTACACATCGTTTTCTCAAACAAGCCAATTTAAAATTTTTATTAAAAATTACTGTTTTGGGACACCTGGCTGGCTCAGTACAGCATGTGACTTTTTTAAAAATATTTTATTTATTTATTCGAGAGAGAGAGAGAGACAGCGAGAGCAGGAACACAAGCAGGGGCATAGGGAGAGGGAGAAGCAGGCTCCCCGCCGAACAGAGAGCCCAATGCGGGGCTCGATTGCAGGACCCTGGGATCATGACCTGAGCTGAAGGCAGCCGCTTACCCGACTGAGCCACCCAGGCGCCCCACAGCATGTGACTCTTGATCTTGTGGTTGTAAGTTAGAGCCCAGGTTGGGTGTAGAGATTACTTAAAAATAAAATCTTAAAAAAAAAAAAATCACTGTTTTATGTAAATAGCCAGACTGACAAGGTCTGAAAAAGCTATGAGAGCTAGTCTTCTGTTTTTAGCCACTGAAAAAGTTACAAAGTAATCATCTTTAAAAAAACAGCTTTACTAAGTTCACATACATAAAATGTACCCATTTGAAGTATACAATTCAGTGATTTTTAGTATGTTCACAGAATTATGCATCCATTACTACAACCAATTTTAGAAAATGCTCATTGTCCCCCTCCTCCCAAAAAACCTGTACCCATTAGCCGTCACTCTCCATATATCCCCAGTCCCCCAGTCCTAGGCAACTGGTAATTTACCTTCTATCTCTGGATCTGCCTATTCTGGACATTTTATATAAATGAAATCAGTATGTGGTCTTTTGTGGCTTTTATTTAGCATAATGTTTCAGGGTTCATCTGTGTTGCAGCATGTATCAGTACTTCATTTCTTTTTTTTATCAAATACTATTCCATCGTATGGATATACCATATCTTATTTATCCATTGATCAGATTATAGATGTTTGGGTTGTTTCCATTTTTGGCTATTATAAATAATACTGCTATGAATATCCGTGCCTGTGGTTTTGTGTGGACATTATGTGTTCATTTATCTTGGATATGGAATTTAAGAATGGGACTGCTGGGTGATATGGTAACACGTTTAGCCTTTTGAGGAACTGTTAGACTGTTTTCCAGAGTGGCTGCACCAATTTACCTTCCCAAGAGCAATGTATGAAGCCTCTAGTATTTCCACATCCTTGAGAACACTGGTTATCGTCTTTTTGATTGTAGCCTTCCCAGTGGATATAAAGTAGTATCTCATTGTGGTTTTGATTTGCATTTCCTTGATCACTATGATTTTGAACATTTTTTCATTTGCTTACTGTCCATTTGCTTACTGTGTATCTTCTTGGGAGAAAGAGCTCTTCAGATTCTTTGCCCAATTTTTTATTGGGTTATTCTTTTTTTAATTAAGTTATAAGAGTTGTGTATTTTAGATGCAAATCTCTTATCAGATACTTGATGTGCAAAAATTTCCTCCCATTCTGTTGTATTTTCATAAAGCTAATCACCTTTTAAGTAGTTCAATTGAATCTTGTTACAAGGTTGAACTAATTTGAATTTGAATATTTTCTTTATCTTTTTCATTAGCTGATTAGTTGGCTAATTTACATATCTGCCTAAAGATTATGTAAGTTAATTTCTTTAAATGTCTTTGGAATTGGGAAAGCATAAATAGATCTATCTGTATGATCAAGTACCCAATTATATATATAGTATATATAGGATTCCCATCATAAGTATTCCATTTTTTAAATAGATTTTACTTTTAAGTAATCTCTGCATCCAATGTGGGGCTTATAACCCCGAGATCAAGAGTCACATGCTCCACTGACTGAGCCAGCCAGGCGCACCCCCATGAGTATTTCATTTTTATATGCCATCTAGTTATTTTATCTGTCTATATCTTAGCTCCTCTAATGCTTTTGAAATCTAGGACCACAGCTATAGACTTATTTCATAGCTCAATATCTGTGGTACGTAGATATGTTTGCTAATTGAGTGGATGACGAATTGTGGGGAGAAAATTAAGATAAACCTAAACACTGGACCTTAGTTTAACCCTCTTGTCAAAAAAGTCTCTCATATTTACAGGTGCCAGTCTTATTTTCTCAAGGTAAATAGACTACAAGAAGTATTTTTGCATGATTTTTCATGTATTTAAAAGTGTCCAGTTTCTAGTATGTTTCTAAACTTCCAGTTAATGTCATTCAGTTTGCTTTTTGTTTTCTCCTCATTGCCTTCCAGGGGTTATAATGAAAAGAAACTAAAAGAAAATATTCAGTGTGAAATTTTTCAAGTTCTTTATGAAGAAGCATTAGCATCCTACAAGGAAGAAATAGTACATCAACTGCCCAGCAATAAACCGGAAGATCTAGAGGATAATATCAATCAGATATTGAAGTGGATTGAGCAGTGGATCAAGGATCATAGCTCCTGACTTATAAGACTGGCCACTTTACAACCACTCTTGTTATATCCCTGCCATAATGAATAAATTGTCCAGTTATCAGTAAAACTTTCTTATTAAGATTGTGCTGCAGGACTAGTAGATGGATAATCTAAAGGTTTATGTTTGGGCTTTTTTTCTCCACGAGAAAGCAAAACATTCTCAAGTATAGTATATATAATATCATTAAGGATTTAAAGTAAAAACTGTCATCTTAAATGCTTCAACTGCTGAAGAATAAATAAATCTGACCAAATGGGTGGCTATCTTCTAAGCTGGTTACAAAAGAAAATGAAGATGATCCCTTAAAATAAAACTTAAGACTAAGGATAAAACATCAGAGTTTTCATTTTTATTTCTTAAAAAAACAAACACATGATTAAGTGGTAATGCTTATACTCTGTATAAAAACCAAAAGGTACAAAAGAGTATCCTGGAAAGGTAGATTTCCCTTCCAGGCCGTCCCTATTCTTCAGCCACCCAGACACCCCCCCCCTCCCATTAGGAAGTAATGTTGCTGGTTTCTGGTGTCTCTTTTCAAGAGATTTTATGCCTGGGAAGTGTGTGTGTATGGTAGTTTCTTTAAGCATGTGGAAGCATGCTGTGTATGCTGTTCTGTTTTGGTTTTTTTTTTTCATTTAATATGTTATGGAGAGTATATCATCTCAGAACATACAGACCTCCCTATTCTTTTAAATTAAGGTAAAATTCACCATTTAAAAGTGCACAATTGACTGGCTTTTATTATACTCACAAGAATGTGCAGCCATCACACATTAACTGTTACTATCTAATTCCATATATAACATTTTTATCACCCCACCCAAAAGAAGTCCCGTACTATTAGCAGTCACTTCCCATTTTTCCCTTCTCTCAGCCCCTTGGAATCACTGATTTGTCTATATGGAATTTGCATATTCTGGGCATTTCATATAAATGGAATCATACAATATGTGGTCTTTTGTGCCTGGCTTCTCTGACTTAGCATAATATTTTAAGAGTCATCCATGTTGTAGCCTGTACCAGCACCTCATTTTTATAATCAAATAATATTCCACTGTATGTATCACCTTTTGTTGATGCATTCCATCAGTTACATGATTGGCTTGTATCCATTCTGGGTATTATGAATTATGCTCTGAACATATGTGTACATGTTTTTTTGTGGATGTAGGTTTTCAATTCTCTTGGGTATACAGGGAAATTGCTGGGTCATACTGCAACTGAGTTTAACTTTTTGAGGAAATACCAAACTGTTTTTGCAAAGTGGTTGCATTACTTTACATTCCCACCATCTATGTAATAGGGATCTAATTTCTCCACATCCTTGCCAACACTTGCTACTGTTTATCTAATAGGCATCCTGTGGATGAAATTGTCGTATTTCGTTCTGGTCTTCAGTGGTCTTCATTTTGGTTCATTTTGGGGTGGGTGGGGGGATGGAGGGGCAGCAGGAGACAGAATCTCAAGCAGGCTCCACGCCCAGCAGAGCCGGATGCTGAGCTGGATCTCACAACCCTGAGATCATGACCTGAGGCAAAATCAGGAGTCAGAGGCTTAACTGACTGAACCACCACCCATGCACCCTGGGCTGTTTTTCATATGCCTATTAGAATATGATTCCTATGGGGCGCCTGGGTGGCTCAGTCGTTAAGCATCTGCCTTCGGCTCAGGTCATGATCCCAGGGTCCTGGGATCGAGCCCCGCATCGGGCTCCCTGCTCGGCGGGAAGTCTGCTTCTCCCTCTCCCACTCCCCCTGCTTGTGTTCCCTCTCTCGCTGTCTGTCAAAATAAATAAATAAAATCTTAAAAAAAAAAAAAAGAGTATCATTCCTACATCTTCTTTGGATCCCTAATCTTTTTTTTTGTTTGTTTTATTTAAGTAATCTCTATACCCAGTGTAGATTAAGAGTCCGAGATTACTATTTTTAGTAATACTAATGGCTGTTTTGAAAAGACAGTATTCTTTTCATTACTGGGATTCACTAAATTATCAAATGATTGCTAATTATCTTAACACTAAAATTGATTCATCATAAAGGTCTTCCTTCAACAGAAGGGAGATTATGATCTATTAGGGAGTTTAATATGGAGCTATGCACCTTTTGGGAATTTTGGAAATATACTTACTAATTTCAGTCCTATGTTTTCATGTGAAACTAGTAACAATTCTTTAACATCTTACAGTTATTTGAAGAAGAAGGTCTTAGGGACGCCTGGGTGGCTCAGTCAGTTAAGCCTCTGCCTTAGCTCGGGTCATGATCCCAGGATCCTGGGATCGAGTCTTGCATCAGGCTCCTTGCTTAGCCGGGAGCCTGCTTCTCCCTCTGCCTCTAGCCCTCCCCCTGCTTGTGCTCTCTCTCCTCTTTCTCTCAAATAAATAAATAAATAAAATCCTTAAAAAAAATTAATAAGGTCTTAGAAATAGCCCCATTTACTGTTTGGTTTTAGTCAAACCTACTTGTTAACTTTTTTATTAAATAGACTAATTTAAAACAAACTTAAGGAGAGGGGCACCTGGGTGGCTCAGTCACTTAAGTGTCTGCCTTCAGCTCAGGTCATGATCTCAGGGTCCTGTGATGGAACCCCACATCGGGCTCCCTGCTCAGTGGGGAGTTTGCTTCTCCTTTTCCCTCTCCCTCTGCCCCTCCCTTCCACTTGTGCACCCTCAATCTCTCTCAGATAAATAAAATCTTAAAAAAAAAAAAGAGATGAAAAGTGTACCAAATTTTAATTTTTTTCCTTTTTTCTTTTCTTTCTGTTTTTTAATAGGGGAGAGCACGAACGCAGTCCCCCACTACCACAAATTATGCAGTTGAGTTTGCCACATTTGGGGAAATCGCAGGGGTCAGCACATCTGGAGTGCAATGGACGAGCCTTGCCCTGGGAAAACCACCTTCGTGATCATGGTATCTCCCCTGCCAGGTTTAGTATAAAAGTGTATCAAATTTTTAATCATTTTCTATTTCTGTAAATGAGACTTCTTAATAAGATTTATTCAGTTCCTCATGAGTGCCTTAATAAGCTTAGATGTATGCATAACCACTATTTTCCTTTTGCCCGCCCTCGTTGGTATATATATTCTTGTGCAGGCTTTGAAAAAGAGGTTTGGCCTCACTTCATCTATATTTCTTCTTACCACCAATCCCTGACCAATATTTAAATTTTTTTTTTTTAAGATTTTATTTATTTATTTGACAGAGAGAGACACAGCGAGAGAGGGAACACAAGCGGGGGAGTGGGAGAGGGAGAAGCAGGCTTCCCACGGAGCAGGGAGCCCGACGCAGGGCTCCATCCCAGGACCCCGGGATCATGACCCGAGCCGAAGGCAGACGCTTAACGACTGAGCCATCCAGGCACCCTAAATTTGTTGGTTTTTAACAAAAAGTGATAGGGGTCAAAACTGCCAAGAAACATTTATCCTTTCCTATGGAGTGTACAGAGTCCAAGGTTAAAAAAAAAAAAAATCACAGTTCTTAGTAACTTTAACTGCTGTATATGTGAAAAACAATGTCATGAAAATTATTTATATATATCTAGACTTTTATTTAAAATTTAGTTCCTTAACCCTTTTGATAACATAAATCCCTTTGACAGTCTGATATAAGCTATGAACACACTTCCTCCAAGGAAGACAGATACATATATATTACTATAAAATGTTTTTTAGGTTTTTCAAAGACTCACAGACCCCTGAAATCCATTCAGAGGTTTATTGTCTAAAGGGCTTATTTTTACGGAAGGGAGGATTCAAAAAATTACAAGGTTGGGGCACCTGGGTGGCTCAGCTGTTAAGCGTCTGCCTTCGGCTCAGGTCATGATCCCAGGGTCCTGGGATCGAGCCCCGCATCGGGCTCCCTGCTCTGCGGGAAGCCTGCTTCTCCCTCTCCCACTCCCCCTGCTTGTGTTCCCTCTCTCACTGTGTCTCTCTCTGTCAATTAAATAAATAAAATCTTTACCAAAAAAAAAAAATTACAAGGTTAGTGAATAAAAAGCCAAATGGTCATTTGGATTCCTGGGGGTCCTCATCAGTGAATTAAGCAAGAAAATAAATAAAGACATACTGAGCTGAAAGGAAAAAATAAATTATTCTCAGTTAACAATATTATGTAGGAAATCCAAAGACAATCCACACAAAAGCTGATTCTAGAATTTATATGGAGACATGTAGGAACTAGAGTAGCCAAACAATGCTGAAACAGAAGAACAAAGTAAAAAAAGAAATAAAATAAACAAACAACCCTACTGTACCTGCTTTCAAGATTTGCTATTAAAGACTAAAGCAAGACAATGTAACATACTGGAAGGATGTACACAGATCAGTGGAACAGAATGAGATCAGTGGAACAGAATGAGAGAGTCGAGAAAGAAACCCATGCCAATATAGGCAATTTTTGATGGAGGTACAAAAGGCAAATCAATGGGGAAAATAATTTTTTAACAAATGATGGACATGCATATCAAAAAGTGAACCTCAGAGCAATGGCTGGCTCAGTCAGTGGAGCATGAGACTCTTGATCTTGAAGTTGTGAGTTGCAGCGCCACACTGGATATAGAGATTACTTAAAAATAAACTTTAAGGGGCACTTGGGCAGCTCAGTTGGTTAAGCGTCTGCCTTTGGCTCAGGTTATGATCTTGGGGTCCTGGGATAGACACCTGCATCGAGCCCAAACCAGGCTACCAGCTCAGTGGGGAGTCTGCTTCTTCCTCTCCCTCTGCCCCTTCCCCCCACTCGTGATCTCCCTCCCTCTCTCAAATAAATAGTCTTTTTTTTTTTTTTTTTTAAAGATTTTATTTATTTATTTGAGAGAGAGAATGAGATAGAGAAAGCATGAGAGGGTCAGAGGGAGAAGCAGACTCCCTGCCGAGCAGGGAGCCCGATGTGGGACTCGATCCCGGGACTCCAGGATCATGACCTGAGCCGAAGGCAGTCGCTTAACCAACTGAGCCACCCAGGCGCCCTCAAATAAATAAAGTCTTAAAAAAATTTTCTTTTAAAAAAGTGAACCTCAAACTTAACTACATACCATATTAATGCAAAATGTTTCAGAGACCCAAATGTAAAACCTAAAATATATAAAAATTCTAGTTGAAAACTAAGTAAAAAATTTTAGTGTTCTTTGATTAGGCAAAGATTTCTCTGATAGAACATAAAAAACACCAGCCAAAGAAAAAAGAATCGATAAATTTGACTTCATCAAAATTTAAAGCTCTTCCTCTCTTCAAAAGACACTATTAAGGGACACCAGGCTGGCTCAGTTGGTAGGGCATGCGACTCTTGATCTCAGGGTCATGAGTTCGAGCCCCACATTGGGTGTGGAGCCTACTTAAAAAAAAAAAAAAAATAGATACTGTTAAGCAGAAGCCACTGATTGGGAGAAATGTAAAACAAATATATGAAACAGATTTGTCTTGAAAATATACAATGTACTCTCAAAACAATAAGAAAATGAAAAACTTGATATAAAATATCAACAAAATTAGCAAACCTTTATCTAGATTGACCAAGAAAAAAGAGAAGACTGAAATTACTACAATCAAGAATGAAAGAGGCAATATTACTACTGATTTAACAAATCAGATTATAAAGGAATACTATGAACAACTATATGCCTAAAAAGTAATTCCGATGAAATGGGCAAATTCCTAGAACTTCACAAGTATTGAAACTTACTCAAGAAGAAATACAAAATATGAATAGACCTATAACAAGTAAAGAGAATGAATTAGTAGTTTTTTAACTATTTAAGAGAAATGACAGGGGTGCCTGGATGGCTCAGTTGGTTAAGCATCTGCCTTTGGCTCAGGTCTCGATCCCAGGATCTTGGGATCGAGCCCCACATTGGGCTCCCTGCTCAGTGGAGAGCCTGCTTCTCCCTCTCCCTCTGACCCCACCCTCGCTTGTGCTCTTTCTCTCACTTGCTCTATCTCAAATAAATAAAATCTTGAAAAAAAACTTTTTTTTAATGTATTAATCTTGAATCTTGATTTGTTTAGTAGTATAATAAGTTTTTAAAAAGTATATTTCAGGGGCACCTGGGTGGCACAGTCAGTTAAGCGTCCAATTCTTGGTTTCAGCCCAGGTCATGATCCCAGAGTCCCGGGATGGAGCCCCACATCGGGCTCTCTGCTCAGCAGGGAGCCTCCTTCACCCTCTCCCTCTGCCTGTCGCTCCCCCTGCTTGTGCTCTCTGTCAAATAAATAAATAAAATCTTTAAAAATAAACAAATAAATAAAATCTTAAAAAACAAAAATAAAGACATTAAGAAGACATAAGTAAATGGAAAGACATCCCATGTTCATGGATCATAAGACTTACTGTTAAGATAGTAATACTTGCCCACTGATCTACAGATTTAACCCAATCTATATCACAACCCTTGCTGGTTTCTTTGCAGAAATTGATAAGCTGATCCTAAAAATCATATAGAAATTCAAGGGACTCAGAATGTCAATACAAAGTTGGAGAAGTCACATTTGCTGATTTACAAACTTACTACAAAGTGACATTAATCAAGACAGTGTAATCAAGATCTGCAACATATATATATGCCACACAGTGTAGCCTAAGAATAGATCTGAAGGATCAATAGAGTAGAACTGAAAGACCAGAAATAAATCTTCACATTTATGGACAGTTCATTTTCTTCTACATGGTTGCTAAGAAAACTGAAGGTGGAAAGAACAATCCTTTTCACAAATGGTGCTGGCACACCTGGAAAACTACACACAAAAGAATGAAGATGGATCCCTTTCTTACACATATGTGAAAATTAACTCTTAAGAATCATAGACCTAAATGTAAGTGCTAAAACAATGTAAAAGAAAACAGGAGTAAACCTTTGACCTTGGGCTATGCAAAGCCTTCTTAGGTAAAATAATAAAAGAAGTAACAAAAGAAAAAATAAATTGGACTTCATCAAAAGTTTTTAAATTGTGTACTTCAAAAGACACCCTCAAATCTCAGTGTAGCTTCATCAATCATAACAAATATGTAACTTTTGTGAGATGCTGATAATGGGGGAGGCTGTCCATGTGTGCGTGCAGGAAGCATATAGGGAATCTTTGTACCTTCCTCTACTGTACTGTGAATCAAAAACTGCTCTAAAAAATAAAGTCTTGGGCGCCTGGGTGGCTCAGTTGGTTAAGCGACTGCCTTCGGCTCAAGTCATGATCCTGGAGTCCCAGGATCGAGTCCCACATCAGGCTCCCTGCTCAGCAGGGAGTCTGCTTCTCCCTCTCCCGCTCCCCCCTCTTGTGCTCTCTCTCTCAAATAAATAAATAAAATCTTTTAAAAAAAAAAAAATAAATAAAAAATAAAAAATAAAAAATAAAGTCTTTAAAAAAAAGATACCATCAGGGGCACCTGGCTGGCTCAGTCCGTAGAGCCTGTGACTCCTGATCTCAGAGTTGTGAGGTCAAGCCCCATGTCGGGCATAGAGTTTATGTTCAAAAAAAAAAAAAAATACACCATCAAGAAAGTGAAAAGATAGGGCGCCTGGGTGGCTCAGTCATTAAGCGTCTGCCTTCGGCTCAGGTCATGGTCCCAGGGTCCTGGGATCGAGCCCCACATTGGGCTCCCTGCTCAGTGGGAAGCCTGCTTCTCCCTCTCCCACTCCCCCTGCTTGTGTTCCCTCTCTTGCTGTGTCTCTCTGTCAAATAAATAAAATCTTAAAAAAAAAGAAAGTGAAAAGATAATTCACAGAATGGTAGAAAATACTTGCAAATCATAAATCTGATAACGGTCAAGTATCCAAAATATATAAATAATTCTCACAATTCAATCTTTTTTTTTTTTAAGATTTTATTTATTTATTTGACAGAGACAGAGAAAGCGAGAGCAGGAACACAAGTAGTGGGAGTGCGAGAGGGAGAGCAGGCTTCCCGCCGAGCAGGGAGCCCGATGCGGGGCTCGATCCCAGGACCCCAGGATCATGACCTGAGCCCAAGGCAGATGCTTAACGACTGAGCCACTCAGGCACCCTCACAATTCAAACTTAAAAAGATATATAACCCAACTGAAAAATGGGACAGTAGATTTGAAGATATTTCTTCAAAGAAAATATATAAATGGCCAGTAAACACATGAAAAGAAGCACATCATTAGTCATTAGAGAAATGCAAATTAAAACCACCATGAGATACCACTTCACACCCATTAAGATAGCTATTATTAAAAACAAACAAAACCCCAGAAAGTAACAAGTGTTGGTGAGGATGTGAAGCTGGAACTACCTAGTGTTAATGTGAAATGGTGCAACTGCCTTCAAAAACCTTCTGGCAGTTCCTCCAAGTGTTAATCATACAGTATTATATGGCCCAGCAACTCCATTCCTAGGAATATACCCGAGAGGAATAAAAACACACATCCGTCCACACAAAAACTTACTGATGAATGTTCACAGCAGCATGATTCATAATAGCCCCAAACTGGAAAAAAACCCAATCCAATGTCCATCAACAGATGAATGGGTAAATAAAAGTGATACACCCATAAAATTGAATATGATTTGGCCATAAAAACAATGAAGTACTGATACATGCTACAGTTTCACGGTATATCTTGAAAACATAATGCTAAGTGAAATAAGCCAGTCACGAAAGACTATATATTGTACGATTCCATTTATAAGAAATGTCCAGAACAAGCAAATATTTAAAGACAGTAGAGTAGTGGTTTTCCCAGGGCTGGGGCAGTTGAAGGAAAATGACAAGTGATTACTAATGGATAAGGGGTTTCTTTTTGGAGTGATGAAAATATTCTAAAATTGGTTGTGCTGGGGCACCTGGGTGGCTGTCAGTTAAGCATCTGACTTCAGCTCGGGTCATGATCTCTGGGTTATGAGATTGAGCCCCCAGATGGGCTTCCTGCTCAGTGGGGAGTCTGCTTGTCCCTCCCTACTCTCCCCTTCCCCTGCTGGAGCTCTCTCAAATAAATAAAATCTTAAATAAATAAAATTGGGACACCTGGGTGGCTCAGTCAGTTAAGTGTCTGCCTTTGGCTCAGGTCATGGTCTCAGGGTCCTGGGATCGAGTCCCACCTCAGGCTCCCTGCTCAGTGGGAAGCCTGATTCTCCCTCTGCCTGCTGCTCCTCCTGCTTGTGCTTTCTCTCTCTGACAAATAAATAAAATCTTTAAAAAAATAAAAATAAAAATAACTGGTTGTGCTGATTACATAACTCTGTGAATTACTAAAAAATCACTGAGTTGTATACTTTAAATTGTATGCTATGTGGATTAGAGCTAAATAAAGCTGTTAAATAATACACATCAGATTTGAAATGTACTCAAACTGGTAGATACGTTTTTAAAGACATTCAGCACACATTTGTTATGCAATAGTTTACCAGCATAGCACATAGTGATGAAAACCAACTTTAGACTCATGTCTTATTTTAAAGATTTTATTTATTTATTTGACAGAAGAGAGAGTGAGCACAAGCAAGCGGAGCAGGAGAAGCAGGCTCCCCACTGAGCAGGGAGCCCAACGTGGGGCTCGATGCCAGGACCCTGGTACCACGACCTGAACTGAAGGCAAACACTTAACCGACTGAGTCACCCAGGCGCCGGGACTCGTCTTTTTTAAATAAAAATTTTATATGCATGCATTTAAAGTTCTGCTTTCTGGAAAAGTCTGACAAAGAAAACAGAGTTAAAGTTTTTCTGGGGGTAAAGTTTTGAAATATTTTTAGGGTAAAGAAGGCTATTTTAAATAGTTCAAAGTTTAAAAAAAAAACTATTTTTGGTTTCCAAAGCTACTGAATATGCTAGATAGTAGGCAAACTGACTTTAAAGCTATAAATATATTAATCTCTTACGATAATCTTAAATCCCCCGAGGATCTAACATGCACACAGCATTGATCTTGTTCTATAATTGATCTTGTTCTAAGTCTGGTTTTCCATTTGTGTAGGTTATGCTTCCTTGGGGAAGTGGGCGGTTAAGGGAAATGTGGGCTGGATCTGGAGAAAAGGAAGAATAAAGGAAGTCTGTTACTGTGAAGAAAGGGTTCATTAGCTTGTTTCTAATCCAGAGTAATCTTTAAATCCTGCCAAGTTTCTGGACCACCACGAAGTCCCTTCAGTTACTTCAAGGACGTCGGATATTAGAAAATACTATCAAAATCATTTCACCCAGGTAAGGAAGCTATTGACTTGGCACGTTCTGGTGGGGCTGGAGGGAGCTAGGGCCCGTCTCCGGAAATCCACGGGGCTCGTTCCCAGCAGCAGCTCTCCAGGCCCCCTCCTGTTCCTTCCCACTGCCACGCCTTTGCCCGAGCAGTTCGTCTCGCCCGCAAAGCCCTCCTCATTTCTTGCACGGAAAGCCTGCTTTCCCGGTCCACCTACACCGCAGACCTTCAGCTCGCATCCAGCTTCCTCTTACGGGACCCCTGGACACTTCATGCTTCAGCCATCTCATTTTTACCTTTACTGACGCATACACGGGCTTGTCCTAAATCTCGCGCTACCATTTCTAATTCGGTCACTCGTAGTGGGCAAATCTTGGGACCTGCAGCTGGACGGAGCCTGCGGCGGGCGCGGGGGGGCCGCGGAGGCGTCCCAGACGACACCGGGGGCCACGGCGGCCTCGCCCCTTCTTCCGGTCCGGGCGGCGCGCGCGGTCACGTGGCTGGAGGGCGGCGGCGCGCGCGGCGTAGACGCTCGGCGCCAGGTGAGCGCGCTTGGTGGGGTGCGGGGGCGGCGGGGGTTCTACGCGCCGGGTCGGAGTCTGGGATCCCGTCCCCGCGATCGACGCTGCGGAGGTGCGGGGCCAGGCCCGGCAGGTGGGGACGGCCGGGGGGGCGGGGGGGCGGGGAGGACCACGGGCCCGGGCTGCGCGGATTCGTGGAAACTCGGCAGGTTGTGGACAAGCTGGCACACCGGCTACTTTTCCCCTAAATGCTAGTTTAATGGCCTTTTCTCACGTTGAAAAAATAAGGAATAGATTTGAAAGATTCTGTTTCTGCTTTCCGCCCCCCTCCTCCTTTATTTTATTTTATTTTATTTTATTTTATTTTTCCTATTAGTGTTGAGCCTTAAAATTACAGCGCATTAAATGCAGTGTAGTGTCCTGCAACAGAAAAAGGACATCAGTAGAAAAACTGGGGAAATCCTAATAAAGTTTGTGGTTTGGTTAATAGCATGTATCAATATTAACTTATTAATTATGATAAATGTACCCTAATATTAACAGAGGAGTCTCAGCAAAGGATATACAGGAACTCTCTGCACTGTCTTTGCAACGTAATGTAAATCTAAAATTATTTTCACAGAAAGTTGAAAAATAAAATGCCAGAGAGTGGTGTAACAAGCCATTGTTCACCAGGGAGGGCCCACATTAGTTCCTCTTTGTGGAACCTGCCAGGAATTAGGTATCTGTTTGACCAACCTGTTTGCTAGGGCAAGAGTTGTCAGGCTAGTGGGTGTGGATGCTTCTACTCCAAGTTTTCTGGGCAGGAGTCTTTTTTCTTTCAGTTCCGTCTATCACATTTCTGTGGATACTCCTTGCAGAAGGGGCATGTGCGATAAAAATGTCAGGAAGGACTATTAAAAAGGTACAGAGAAGCCTGGCTGGCTCAGTCAGAAGAGCATGTGACATTGCATCTTGGGGTCGTGAGTTCGAGCCCCAGGTTGGGTGTAGAGATTACTTAAATAAAAACTTAAAAAAATGGGGCGCCTGGGTGGCTCAGTCATTAAGCGTCTGCCTTCAGCTCAGGTCATGTTCCTGGGGTCCTGGGATCAAGTCCCACGTCGCGCTCCCTGCTCAGCGGGGAGCCTGCTTCTCCCTCTCCCACTCCCCCTGCTTGTGTTCCCTCTCTCGCTGTGTCTCTCTCTGTCAAAATAAATAAAATCTTTAAAAAAAAAATTTTTTTTTTTTAAATGGGAGGCATGCATGGCTCAGTCAGCTAAGCATCTTACTCTTGGTTTCTGTTCAGGTCATGATCTCATGGATCATGAGATCGAGCCCTGTGTTGGGCTCCACACTCAGCGGGAGTCTGCTTGAAGATTCTCTCCCTCTGCCCCTCCTCCCACTTGCTCTCTGTCTCTCAATAAATCTTTTTTTTAATTTAAGATTTTATTTATTTATTTGACAAGGAGACACAGTGAGAGAGGGAACACAAGCAGGGGGATGGGAGAGGGAGAAGCAGGCTTCCCGCGGAGCAGGGATCCCAATGCGGGGCTCGATCCCAGGACCCAGGGATCATGACCTGAGCCGAAGGCAGACGCTTAACGACTGAGCCACCCAGGCGCC
>NW_022589709.1:55730682-55807376 GCF_004348235.1 Phoca vitulina
CCCAAGTTATATTTTTAAAAACGGTAGAGTACTGGATCATGGGAAAGCTCATTATGTTCAGCTGTGAACAGTGGAAAGACAGAACGATGATACCTGATTTTATGTGGCACATTAAAAAATATTCTTAGCTAATCCTGCGGTTGCTTACTCTTTCCTCATGCTACTTTTTTCCTTTGTGTTGACCAATTCCATTTTCTCCACTGCTGGCTGCCCAGTCCTGATCACACCCTCCTTAACAGAGGTGTGAGATTGCATTTATAAGCAGGAATTTGCGATAGAGGTAAAACACAGCTTCTTAGGGAGTAATTTCCTGTCTATCTTGACAAGTAAAAATAGATAAACTTACTTATTTCAGAAAGGAGCCAAGATGATTTTATAAAAATTTGGGGGGAAAAATGACTTTTACTTTCAGTTCTGTTTGATGTCATAAATAATAGAAATGTGGTTTATTCTGATGTTAATTTCATTCACCTTCCCAGAAAGCAGTGGCTAAGAGTGTCACAGTGTCTCTGACATGAGGGATCAGGATTCAGAATCTGGTTCTATCTCTTGTTAGCTATGTTACTTAACCTCTCTGTGCTTAAGTTTAATTATCTAGACTTAAACAATAACAGGAGTGTCTTGCAAAGTAAAGATTAAATAGAATAAGTAAAACACTTAAATAGTGCCTAGCACATAGAAATAAGCAACAAGTACTATTATTACATCACTGAAAAAGAACTAGAGCTGATTTAAAGCATCGAGTTTAATAATTTGCTTATCTAGGAGGGTTACAACTGATGAACACATTTCTCATCTTGTTCCCTAATCCAGTTAAAGATCCCTTATTCTTTTTTGTTTAAAAATTTTTTCACATTCTTAAGGTATAATTTACATACAATAAAATGCACCATTGTAAGGATGATGAGTTTTGACAAACCATCACTCTGGTCAAGATAGAAGACTTTTCGGGGCGCCTGGGTGGCTCAGTCGGTTAAGCGGCTGCCTTCAGCTCGGGTCATGATCCCAGGGTCCTGGGATCGAGTCCCGCATCGGGCTCCCTGCTCTGCGGGGAGCCTGCTTCTCCCTCTCCCTCTGCCTGCTTCTCTGCCTACTTGTGTTCTCTCTCTATCTCTCTGTCAAATAAATAAATGAAAAATCTTTAAAAAAAAAAAAGAAGACTTTTCTATCACCCCCAAAAAGTTTGTTCATGCTCTCTGAAGGCAGCCTTTCACCCTAGGCAACCACTGATCTGTGTCTGTTATGTATATTAATTTGGCCAGGATTTCACACAGCATGTCTTCCTCTGTTTGCATAATGTCTCTAAGATACATCCACGTTGTCACATACATTAGAAATTCATTATTTATTGCTGAATATATTCTGTTGTATGGACTTACCACAGTTTGTTTTTCTGTTGATGGACATTTGGGTTGTTTCCAGTTTGGGGCCAATTTGAGTAATGCTATGACCATTCATGCACACACCTTTGTCTGAGCATATGTTTTCATTTCCCTTGGGTAAATATCAAAAATGCAATTGCTGGATCACCTGTTTAAAAGAAACCGTCAGGGGCGCCTGGGTGGCTCAGTCGTTAAGCGTCTGCCTTCGGCTCAGGTCATGATCCCAGGGTCCTGGGATCGAGCCCCGCATCGGGCTCCCTGCTCGGCGGGAAGCCTGCTTCTCCCTCTCCCACTCCCCCTGCTTGTGTTCCCTCTCTTGCTGTCTCTCTCTGTCAAATAAATAAAAAAAATAAAAAATAAATAAAAAATAAAAAATAAAAGAAACCGTCAAACTTTTCCATAGGGGTTGTACCATTTTATACCTCCGCCAACTGTGTATGTCCCCATCCGCAGCAACACAGAATTGACAGTGGTATGTAACAGAATCTCATTAGAGTTTAAATCTACAATTCCCTGACAACTAATGATGAGCGTCTTTCTGTCCGTGTACCTTCTTTTATGATGTTATCTTTTCAAATCTGTAAGGGATTTTGCTTTCAAATACTGAAAATATATGGTACTGGGGCGCCTGGGTGGCTCAGTTCATTAGGCGTCTGCCTTCGGCTCAGGTCATGATCACCGGTCCCGGGTCCGGCTCCCTCTTCTGCAGGGAGTCTGCTTCTCCCTCTGCCTGCTGGTCCCCCTGCTTGTGCACTCACTCTCTGTCTCTCAAATAAATAAAATCTTAAAAAAAAAAAAAAGTATAAAACAACAGAAACCCCTTCAAACATGGTCAGATTTATCTGGCATCTATGTGTGGTTTTCTTTCTTACTTTTTTTTTTTCTTCAAGATTTTATTTATTTGAGAGAGAGAACACAGAGGGAGAGTGAGAGGAAGAAGCAGACTCCCCGCTGAGCAGGGAGCCCGATGTGGGACTCAATCCCGGGAGCCTGGGACCATGACCTGAGCTGAAAGCAGACGCTTAACCGACTGAGCCACCCAGGCGCCCTATGTGTGGTTTTAATAGTGGAAGAATAAGAGAAACATCTCACTAAAAAAATGCAACACTTAGATTTAATTATTTTTTAAAGTCCTGGTAAGCAATTATGTAAACAGCAGGATATTTAGAAAAGATGTCAGATATATATATATTTTTTTAATGAGTCTTGAGAAAAGGATGAGATGTTTCTAAACAACTGCATCAAAACAGCGCTTTTGAAATGCCTGGTGGCCAGAGTCCTTCTCAACCGTCCTCTGTGCAGGAGGAACAAGGCTGAGCAGTTAAGGTGCTCTCCAGCCACCAGGTAGGTGCTACAGTGGTCAGTGGTCTCCCCACAGGGAGGGCTCAGTGGTGGGCCCTGTACGGCATTTTATCTGGAGTGTTTTCTTCTGGGAAGAAGGGCAGGCACTTAGCTCCACAGTATGCAGGGTGGAGCCTTGCGGAGGTGACTGTTTTTCTGCCGGACAGGCGAGTATTTCAGTTTGTTTGTTTATTCCTTCCTTCATTCACTTATTTAAGAAGTATTTCTTGAGTACCAGTTATGTCCCAGATACTGTCTTAGGCATTGGGAACGCAGTGATGATCCAAACAGACAAAATTTTCTATTCCGCTTAGGGCCATCTGGAGCAGGTCTGGACTCCGGCAGAGGAAAAGTTTCAGGTTGCCCTACTCTCAAAAGAGGCATCACAGGCCGGTCAGAACCAACTCCTACTTTCCTAGGCTCCCACTTTTATACTCCCTTCCCCCTTTCGGTGGCATGATTAGAAAAATGAGTAAAATAGGGAGGGGTATGTTAGAAGGTCCTAAGTACTAAGGGGCAAAATAAAGCAGAGAAGTGGGAGAAGGAGGAGTTGGCAATTTCAGACCCGGTGTCAGTCACGGAGCTGCCACTGAAGGAAAGACCCAAAGGAGGTGAAGAACCAGTTGAGCAACTGTTTGGGGAAGAGCATCCCAGGAGAACTGTGTCTTCACAGAAACAGAAGATGAACCAAGTAGAGCTAGAGGAGAGGCTCTAAGAGCACGGAGCCCCTGAAGTGCATGAAGGGCCATGAAGGGACAGAGGCGGGGTGGTCTCCGTAGTCACTGCAAGTCCCCGTTTTCAGAGACTTCTTGAATTCTATATGGTTCTTCCGCTTGTGAAAGCCATACCCTTTCTTCTCTTTCCTTGGCAAAAGCTGATCTGCTTTCTCCTGATCAGGAGATGATTAGATTCAGTTAAAAGGTTTTCCTGCTTCCTTACAATTCACTGCAATCTTTGAAATAAGAGGTTGGATCTTCTCCTACCTAAAAGGCCCTTAAATGTTCAATAACTTGGACTGGATTGTAAGGGCCGTGTGTGTGCCGATGCGTCGCTGGGATAGCCATGCCTGTATAATAGAGAAAGAAACTTTTCTCCCCACCAAAACCCAACTTTATTATACTGATGGTTTTTAAACTATTTCTCTTAATCACAGATAACAACCTGGTTTTCCTTATGTTAAATACGGCATCTGGCTGATGAGCAGGGTGGTGAGGCCGCCGAGTGAGGCAGAGGTGTGGACCTGGGAAACGGAGGACGATGACATGGCAGAAGGCGACTTAGGGTATGGCCTCGGAAGAAGGCCCGGCGGTATTTACGAAGTGCAAGTTTCACACCTATCGACATCAAGAAAAAGATCTGATGGCAAGAACTTCAGCCCGCCCCCATTTCCAGGAAAGGGGGAAGAAAGAAGTGGCGCCATTTTTCAGTATTCCAGGCATAAGAGCTTGCAAGATACATACCCTGCAGAGCCCAGAACTGCCCACTACGCACGCCAGAGTAGCAGTGGTAAGAATGCTTAGTGCCCTCTCCTTTCTCCTCCTCTCCTGTGAATTTCATCAATGCTTTCACCCTTCCAACACCAGACAATAGGTCACTGTCGTGTGTGGAAATTCATCTTTATTCACCTGGTGGGATTGGTGATAGTATAAAAGTAACCCATGTTTCTATTTCCAACTATTGTATGGAGGAGTGTAGCAGTTAGTCTGCATTAATACACATATGTTAGTGATATCGGTGATTACCTACCTTGCTTTTGTGTGTGTGTGATTTAGTGGTATGCGTCATCCATGTTTTTTTTTTAATTCAACTATTTATTGGGTAGCTATTAGGTGCCAGGGGCTGTTCTAGGCTCTGGGAACATTAGTGAACAAAATAGTCTCCATGTCATGCAGTTCACATTCTAGTAGAGGAGAGAAAAAATTAATCTACCAGTCAACAGCTATGTAACATCAGGCAGTAGTAAGTGCAGGAACAGTGAGTATTTGGAGGGGTTGGCGCATGCTCTTTCAGGCAAGGGTCGGGGTACCTATCTAAGGAGGTGGCTTTTGAGCACCAGAATGAAATGATGTCCAGGCCTGGTACTTATCTGGGGAAGGTGTGTTCCAGGCAAAACATGTATGCTTCCAGTTATTTTACAAATGTCATGAAATCCTCCCCCTAAAAATTAATCTTTTTTAAAAGTAATCTCTACACTCAGTGTGGGTAGTGCAACCCAGAGATCAAGAGTCGCACGTTCCACCGACTGAGGCAGCCAGGTGCCCCTCAAAAAATTCATCTTAATTTATCAGAAAAAAAAAATAAATTATGCCATATATTAAAAAAAGAATAAAATTCAGAATCACGTTGTGACAGAATGTTACAACTCCAAAATGGTTGGGAACCCAGGGGTGACTCCATGCCTACCTGGTGGCACAGCTCTTGTCTGGCTGAATCTTCTATAATCCATGTGGTAAAACTTCCCCCACGCAAGTGGAACAAACACAAATTAGAACAACATGAGAATAATTTAAGAAACATGGTTTTTAGATTTACAAAAAACATGCTGCAGATGCGGATCTTATCCCCCATCTTTCAAAATCCTTCTTGAAATTAGGACAGGATTATTTATATATTTTTCTTTCAGTTCCTATCATGCATAGAGGTTGGGTTCTGTTTTGCAAGCAAGATGTTGAAAACCGCACATATTGCTAAAATGCCTTTGTAAGAACATGAGGAAACCACTGGGATATAAACAAAATGTAACAGTAAAAGTATGAGCTCCTGTCTTGTTGGGTTATGGACTTTTAAGTTAGCTTGATCCTACCTAAGGATATTGTATTGGTTTCTTGTCGCTAATAGGTAATTTCCAAATTACCACAAATTTAATGCCTTAAGATAACACAAATTTATTATCTTACAGTTCTGCAGGTCAGAAATCCAAAACAGGTTTTACTGGGCTAAAATCCAGATGTCGGCAGGGCCGCGTTCCTTCTGGAGACTCTATTCCTGAGAATAGTATCCATTCCTGAGCCTTTTTCAGCTTCTAGAGCCCACCTACATTCCTTGGCTCGTGGCCACCTTCCTCCATCTTCAAAGCCAGCAATGGCTGGTCAAGTCTTTCTCATGCTGTTTTACCCTGACACTGACTTTCCTGCCTCCCTCTTTCATTCATAAGGACCCTTTGTGAGTACAGTGGGGTCACCTAGATAATCCAGGATAATCTCCTAGTCCTTAACTTAATCAAACTGACAAAGTCCCTTTTGCCGTGTATTCACAGGTTCTGGGGATTAAGATGTGGTCATCTTTAGGACCATTATTCTGCCTAGCACAAGTATTACTACAACAGAACTTTTCATTGCCAACCCAGTGTCACTTGTCTCTCCTTGGAGCCTTGTGCCATCAGAATAAAAACAAGATTTAGTTTTTGCCTCGGATACTGTCATACTGAAAGTTCAGAACAGCAAAGAAGAAATTGTTTTGAGAAGTTTTTAATGTCCCTCAAAATACTCTTTCTAAAAAATCTTTTCTTCCTTTTACTTCTTCTTAGTCTTCTTGCTTGTAATTTACCACTTTCATGTTTTTCTATTGCCAGTGAGACCACAATGAAAAGGAAGCTCCTGGGAAGCTCAGTTTAATGTCTCAATTGATCACAGTAAGGAGAGAATAATTGAAGTTACAGGAGACTTCTAGTCATTCTCCTTGGAAAGAAATTAAATTCAGGTTATTTCTTAGATATTTCGTATCACTATATTGATCAAACTTAAGCCAAACCACCAAAGTTTATTTCACTGACCAACATTCATGTTTTTAAATACTGTTTTGTATGTAGTAAATAACCAGTTCATTAACAACAGTTTTATTAGAGTCCCTTTTTAAGGAGTATTTTTATTCAAAAGTATGTATCTTTTCATTTGTGCAATGTTTTAAGCTACCTATTTTTATCATTATGTGGTTTATTACAATTCTTTCCTCTTGACAAAAAATTGTATTTGATATTTTGTAAACAGATGTCCTGTATTCAACTGGTTAAAAAAAAGTATTTGTTTTGTTTTGTTTTTTTCCTAATAGATTCTAATTCAGAATTGTCAAATGTAGAATTAAAGCGACGTCTTCAGGATACTTTAGAGGTAAGTACTCCGGCTAATATAAAAATTCTCCTGTGAACAAAGCCCACTGATATTTTAAATAATGCTGGCTTTCCAGATATGCTCAGTGAGCCACAGTGTAAAGCTCCTAACTTTCAACTGTGCTCCTCTGTCTCTTATCTTCCTCATCTCTCAAGAAAGCTATTTACGTAAACAGGCCCTCCAGCTCACCTTTTGCCCGGAACCTTTCACAAGAGAGTTACAAACTTCCCTCTATCTGTCTTCCCTGTGTGTGTGGCTTGAAATAAACTGACTTAATTTAACCTCTTTGAAGTCAGAGGACAGCAGGCTTCCCAGGTGCTCTGAGTCCAGTCTGCTGCTGGGAGTAGGAGTAGGTGTGCAGGGTCCCTATCTTTCCGGGAACCAGAAGACCGAATGTGAATTTGTAACTCTTCTGGTGAAAGCTACCGAGCTACCGTTTTGTTTTCTAGGGCTGCTGTAGCAAAGCACCACCAACAGGTGGTTTGAAACTACAGAGATTTATTCTCTCGCAGTTCTGGAGGCTAGAAATCTGAAATCAAGATGTCAGTTGGCCATGTTCCCTCTGGAAGGTCGAGGAGAATCCTTCTTTGCCTTGTCCTAGCTTCTGGTGGTTGCCCCTGACATTCTTGGCATTCCTTGGCTTATAGCCACATCACTGCAGTCTCTGCCTCTCTTGTCACATGGCCTTCTCCCCTTTGTGTCTGTGCCCAAACTTCCCTTGTCTTAGGACATAAGTCATTGCATGAGGCCTACCCTAATCCAGTATGACCTCATCTTAATCTGATTATATCTGCAAAGACCCTGTCTCCAAATAAGGTCACATTCTTAGTACCAGGAGTTAGGATTTGGACAAAACTTTCCTTGGTGGGAAGGACATAATTCAACTGATGATAGCCACTAGCTCTGTGGGTGAGCACGTGCTTATTGTTGGTGCTGTAAAGATTATTTTCAGATTATTAGCTGTGTGGTCTGGAAGGGTAAAAGCAGAAGGTCTGGGCTTTTAGTTACAATGGGTACCTGATGGTGAGAGTTTCAGTCTAAAGCCTGCCTGGGCCACTTAGGAAGCCTGGAGGAATTCCCAGCCTCTTTTGTAAGGTCAGAGCGCTTAGGTTCAGAGCGCTTGCTGAGTGTCAGAATGTTGAGCTTACATGTAAACTATCCAAACTGATCATTTTGGGGGTTGCATATCTTACAGATATGTAGACTAATTTTACTTCTCCCCTCAGGAGGTAGAAATTTTAAAAACTGAACTTGAGGCATCTCAAAGACAACTAGAAGGTAAAGAGGAAGCACTAAAAATTCTTCAAAGCATGGTAAGAAGTTATTTTTAAATTTTGGTCACTTACACATTCCAATCATAGTTAGTATGGTTTTATCTTTTAAAACAAAAGCGTCAGTGCTTAATATAAGGTGGTTTTTTTTTTGAGGTGCAGATTTTTAAAACAGTTTTATTGAGGTAAAATTTATATGCCATGGATTTCACTCGTTTTCAATGTACAATTTATTTTTGCTAACCTTAGAGTTGCATAACCATCACCATAATCTAATTTTAGAATATTTTCAATATTCCCCAAAAGGAAGCGCTAACCCATTAGCAGTCATTCCCCATTCACATCCCCAACCCCAGACAACCACTAATCTCCTTACTGTCTTTTGGATTTGTCTTTTCTATTTCATGTAAATGGAATGATATAGTATGTGTCTGGATTCCTTTAATTAACATGTTTTTGAGCCTCATGCATGGTGTGGCATGTGTCAGTACTTTCTTCCTTTTTATTGCCTAATATTCTATTGTATGGCTATGCCGTATTTTGTTTATCCATTCACCATTTGATGGGCACTTACACTGTTTCCTCTTTGGGGCTCTTATGAATAACACTGCTTTATTTGTTCATGTGCCAGTCTTTGTGTGGAAAGTTCATTCATTCATTCTCATATTCATCAGGAGAGTCAAACCAAGATCTTTTGACGTGTGAACTATCAAATTCTCTATAAAAGGTGGTCTCTATGGAAATTCTCTGGTTTTCTATCGTCTTAAAATAAAAATGTGAACCTTACTGTGCATATAGGAGTAATGAGAAATTTAATTTATACTGATAGGCTTCTTATTCTTCTTAGGCAATTTTTGGCAAAGCCACAAGTCACACCCAAATGATGCTGCAAAAAACTATGGAACAAAAGAGATCCTTGGAGAAGGTATTTGCCACTTTTAGTGTAGACTTGTTCAGTCCACTAAGCTTTCAAATAGAATTTCCTTTAAAAATCACCATTCTAGATGGGTATGTCATTTGTGCATACCCTCTTTTAGTTGGGCTTCTATTTTATACAGTCCCTTCCCTTTTGGAGCTTACAATCCAAAACATACTATTACACGGGCAAAGAATTAAGATTTCTTTTATTGCCTCATTTTAAGGTAGTAGGAGGCTTGCCAAGTTGACACTTTCTATTTTTCTTCTTTTTCCTTTTTTCTTTCTCCTCTTGCCTGGCAGAGCCTGCCTCTTTCTGACCATCTCATCGTCACTAAACGGTAGTTAGGAATCACCTTGGAAGGTCTTGTTCCTGTGCCTGTTGTAGCCTCTCTTTTTTTTTTTTTTAAGATTTTATTTATTTATTTGACAGAGAGAGACACAGCGAGAGAGGGAACACAAGCAGGGGGAGTGGGAGAGGGAGAAGCAGGCTTCCCGTGGAGCAGGGAGCCCGATGCGGGGCTCGATCCCAGGACGCTGGGACCATGACCTGAGCCGAAGGCAGACGCTTAACGACTGAGCCACCCAGGTGCCCCTGTTGTATAGCCTCTCTTGATGGCAGTGTCCTGGGCTCAAACTCCCGGGCACGTGTTTTGCTTGTGGTCTGTATGGGTTGGGGGTGGGGCAATGAGAAATCTGGGTTCCGAGCAGCAAAATTTGAAGCTGTTTCTTATAATAAGCAAGCTTTGGCAAAGCTTTTCTTGAGTACTAAAAAGGCATGTTACATGTGTTTACAAATGTCACAGACTCTTTTTGAACAATAATTAGTTTCTCTTTAACCTATCCTTTTAAGTGATTGATGATTTATTTCAGCTATTCACAATGTCCTGAAGTGATCCGTAGTAATTTTCCATGAAAAGTGCTATTTTCTTTCTACAGGAAATAAATGCCTTGCAGTGGGAAATAGAGTTTGATCAGAATAGATTTAAAAATATAGAGGAATCATGGACCCAAAAATATGACAGGCTTGTATATTCTTATTCTGTAGTTTTTCTTTGGAAATCTTTTTTTTTTTATTAAAGATTATTTATTTATTTATTTGAGAGAGAGAGAGAGAGAGCACATGAGAGGGGGGAGGGTCAGAGGGAGAAGCAGACTCCCTGCTGAGCAGGGAGCCCGATGTGGGATTCGATCCTGGGACTCCAGGATCATGACCTGAGCCAAAGGCAGTCGCTTAGCCAACTGAGCCACCCAGGTGCCCCTCTTTGGAAATCTTTAAAGTGTGTATAAGTTATCTATATTTTTATTATTTTTAATATTTATTTATTTGAGTAATCTCTACTCCGAACATGGGGCTTGAACTCATGACCACGAGATCAGGAGTCACAGGCTCTTCCAACTGAGCCAGCCAGGCGCCCCATAAAGTGTATATAATTCAAATATAGCTTAGGTGTTCTTCTGTGGGCTGTGAATATTATGAAATTCTTACTGCTTATCCACTTACACCAGTTTCATATTTTATTTATTTATTTTTTAAGTAGGCTTTATGTCCACAATGGGGTTTGAACTCACAACCCCAAGATCAAGAGTCACATGCACTACTAACTGAGCCAGCCAGGCGCCCCTATAAACTGTATTTTAAAAAGCAGTGTGGGCGCCTGGGTGGCTCAGTCAGTTAACATCTGCCTTCGAATCAGGACATGATCCCAGGGTCCTGGGATCGAGCCCCACATCGGGCTCCCTCCCTGCTCAGTGGGGAGCCTGCTCCCTCTCCCACTCCCCCTGCTTGTGTTCCCTCTCTCGCTCTGTCTCTCTGTCAAATAAATAAATAAATAAAATCTTTTAAAAAATAATAAATAAAAAGCAGTGTAAGCGCCATGTTTTCCAAGTTATTTTAGCACTGGCATTTGTTTTTCAAACAAAATCTTTTGGGCAATTTTTACTAGTGAATTTATTCAGTAACTTTAAATTATAACATACATATTATAAAGTCAATTGAGAAATTGATTTGATATCTGGGGTTATAGATGGTTTTAGTACCTAATTTTTAATTTATTACTAACTTTTAATATAACAACATGTACAGAAAAGTTGCAAGAATAATACAAAGCATTCCTGTATATCTTTCTCCAAGATTCTCCAAAGTAGAACTCTTTACCACACTTGCTTTATCATTCTGTTTCTTTCTTTGTAGTTAAATACATATAGATATCTGAGCCATTTAAGAGTAAGTTGCTTATATGGGCGCCTGGGTGGCTCAGTTGGTTAAGCGACTGCCTTCGGCTCAGGTCATGATCCTGGAGTCCCGGGATCGAGTTCCGCATCAGGCTCCCTGCTCGGCAGGGAGTCTGCTTCTCCCTCTGACCCTCCCCCTCTCATGCTCTCTCTCTCTCTCTCATTCTCTCTCTCAAATAAATAAATAAAACCTTAAAAAAAAAAAAAAAGTTGCTTATATATAGGGCCTCATTACTCTAAATGTTTCACTCTGTGTTTATAAAAAGGGACTTTCATAACCACAGTAATATTATCAAAATTAAGACATTAATCTAATACTCTTTTATTTAGTTTTGCTAATTATTCTAGTAATAACACCCCTTTAGCAAAAGAGAAGAAAAAAATTCCTGTGTTCTGGGAGCCAGTCCAGAATCATGCATTGCGTTTGCTTGTCCCTTCTAAACCTTAGAACCCTTTAATCGGAAACACTTAGGAGGGAGGGAGGCCGAAGTGAGGGGCAGGGGAAAAAAACATCTGAAACAGTTATTCAGTGTTTGTTCTTGACATTTTTTGAGGACAGGCCGGTTATGTAATGTCCCACATTGGAGACGTCTGATGCGTCTGAACTTAATTTGGGCTATGCATTTGGGCATATTACCACTGAAGCAGTGTTGTGTTCTTAGCGGATTACATCCGGAGGCCTGTGAAGTTGATTTGTCCCATTCCTAGCCTGTGAATCTTGACTACTAGGGTTAAGGTGGGTTGTGTGCCCTCACTCTCCACTATAAAGGCACTATTTTTTCCCCTTGTGATTAATAAGCATCTTGTGGGGGAGATGCTTTGAGATTATGTGATTTTATCAGATTTTCACCCACTAGTTTTTACATCCACAGATTATTCTGCCTGAAGCAATCATTACTGTGATGGTTGCCAAATGGTAATTTGCTAATTCTGTTACTTCTTCTGCATTTATTTGCTGGCATTTTACTGTAGTAAAGAGCTTTTTTTCTCCATTTGTTTATACCAAAATGGATTCATGAATTCTTGCATTATTCAAATGGTTAAAAGCCATTACTATCGTAATTTCTTTTGTTGCTTAAAATTTTCCAATTTTGGGAGCGCCTGGTGGTGCAGTGGGTTAAACATCTGACTCTTTTTAGTTTCAGCTCAAGTCATAATCTCAGGGTTGTGAGACTGAGTCCTGCATCAGGCTCTGCACTCAGTGGGGAGTCTGCTTCAGATTCTTTCTCTCCCTCTCCTCCTGCCCTTCCCTCCTCCCCTGGGTGTGCGTGTGCTTTTGCTCTCTCTCTAAAAAAAATATATAAATCTTAAAAAAAATTTCCAACTTTGGTCAGTGGGAGCCCCTTCAAGCTGGCTCCTGTGGCTTTCTGACACCTCCCTATTATTGTTTGAGCACTTTGCTTTCTGGTATAAGATATTCTAGGCCGTTATGCATAAAATATTAAGCATTTCTTCAGGGATCCCTGGTTCCTTTTAGTGGGGAATGGTGTTTAGAAATCAGGATCTTGGGACGCCTGGGTGGCTCAGTCGTTAAGCGTCTGCCTTCGGCTCAGGTCATGATCCCAGGATCCTGGGATCGAGCCCCGCATCGGGGTCCCTGCTCGGTGGGAAGCCTGCTTCTCCCTCTCCCGCTACCCCTGCTCGTGCTCCCTCTCTCGCTGTGTCTCTCTCTGTCAAATAAATAAATAAAAATAAAATCTTAAAAAAAAAAAATCAAGGTCTTAGTGCTAAGTGGGCTCATTGCTACTGGAAGTCATTGCTAAAAGGTCTCAGAGGACAGAGCTGGAAATACACACCCACACTGACACAGACCTAAACCTCTCTCTCTCTCTCTTCAAAACCCTGAGTTCAGACCCCTATCTCCAATTGCAGACCACCACCACAGGGTTAATTTTAGCCTTGCTCCTTTCCACATTTGTAACTTCCACAGTGAGAAACGTGGCTCTTTTTACCCAATGTTTACTTATTCGTTCTGTCATACAATATGCAGAAAGTAGCTTTAGAATTGCTAATATACACCACTGCAGAATCAAACCTAGAGTTCAGTATTTGTTTATAGTTTTTTTTCTAGCCTGAGGGGATCCAGTCAATACACCGTGTTCAAAACTTGTTTAGTTTCTTGGGGCACCTGGATGGCTAAGTTGGTTGAGTGTCTGACTCCTGATTTCGGCTCAGGTCATGATCTCAGGGTCGTGAGATTAAGCCCTGTGCCGGGCTCCATGCTCAGCGAGGAGTCTGCTTGAGTTTCTGTCCCTCTCCCTCTGCCCCGCCCCACCCCCTGTGCTTACTTGCGCTCTTTCAAATAAATAAATCTTTAAAAAAAATAAAACTTGTTTACTTTTTTCTCTTCAGTATGGTTATACTGTTCACTTAAGTTCATTTGTTTCTATCTGTATTCTATCTTAGGTTTTTTTCACCATCCTTGTTGATTTAGTTATTCGTCTTTATTTTTGACTTTGTAAAACATTCCCATGCTTCCAAAAGTCAGAACTATTCTGAGAGGTATACTCAGAAATGTCATTTTCCCCCCATTCCCAACCTCCTGTCATCCTTCCTTTTCCTCACCATCTGTAGATAACCAGTCTATTTTCTGATTTATCCTTCGTTTCCTTTTGCACAAATGGGCATATATGTCTGTTCTCTTAATTCTCCTTCTTTCTTACACCAAAGAACAGTTGACTGTAGATAGTCTTTTAAACTGTTTTTTCTGTTTAACAATATATCCTGGAAAACATTGTGTGGATGTGCCATAGTGTACTCAACCATTCTCCTTGATAGGCACTTAGATTGTTTCCAGTATTTTGCAGTATAAACTATGTATCTTTTTATGCAAGTTCTTGGAGGTGGCCTAAGTTTATAGGTGGTGGTTAAGATGATTAAAACTTTAGTAAAGAAAATGAATATTCAAAAGGATGCCTCAGAGATACTTCTGATTCTCTTTTATTATTTTTATTTTTTTAAATCTTAGAGCATGATGAGCAGGGGCAAGAGGAGAGGGAGAAGCAGGCTCCCCACTGAGCAGGGAGCCCAATGCAGGGCTTGATCCCAGAACTGAGAGATCATGACCTGAGCCGAAGGCAGATGCTCAACTGAGCCACCCAGGCGCCCCATTTTTTTTTTTTTTTAAGATTTTACTTGTTTGAGAGAGTGTGTGTGTGTACGTAAGCAGGGAGAGGGGGAGGGATAGAGGGAAAAGCAGACTCCCCACTAAGTGCAGAGCCCGACTCCGGTCTTGGTCCCAGGACCCTGAGATCATGACCTGAAGTCAAGATGCTTAACTGACTGAGCCACCCAGGTGCCCCTGATTCTCTTTTTTTTTTTAATTTTAATTAATTAAAGGGAGAGGGAGAAAGAGAATCTTAAGCAGGCTCCATGCCCAGCGTGGAGCCTGACATGGGGTTTGATCTAACAACACTGAGGCTCATGACCTGAGCTGAAATCAAGGGTCGGACAGATGCTTAACCACTGAGCTGCCCAGGCACCCCTATTAATTTTTATTTTAAGTAGGCTCCACACCCAGTATGGGGCTTGAACTCATGACCCTGAGATCAAGAGTCACATGCTCTACCCACTGAACCAGCCAGGCCCCCCCACACTTTTTATTATTTTATTATTTTTTAATTTGAGATACTTCTGATTCTTTCTCAGCTAAATACACAGACGAATTAAGAGTATGTTCAAAATCTTACCACACTTTTTTTTTAAAGATATTTATTTATTTGACAGAAGGAGAGACAGCAAAAGCAGGAACACAAGCAGGGGGAGTGGGAGAGGGAGAAGCAGGCTTCCCGCCGAACAGGGAGCCCGATGTGGGGCTCGATCCAAGGACCCCGGGATCATGACCTGAGCCAAAGGCAGACGCTTAACCATCTGAGCCACCCAGGCGCCCCATTACCACACTCTTTTAAATTGTTTTTGTTTTGTGACACATATATGTTCTAGACTGTTTTGAAGTAGGAAAAATTTTATTTGGGTTTTTGTGTTCTAATTATGGGATAAAAATATTCTCATTCAACCATGAAGTGTTAATGTTTTAGTTATTTGGAGGGTACTTTTTTCCAGGCTAAACTGTGAAAATGCAGTCCTCCAAGAAACTTTAAATGTAAAAACAGAAGAAATTAAAATGCTCAAGTCGGAAAATGCACGTAAGTGAAGAGTGGTATTTTGATGATTCTTTAAAAATACTGTTACAAGATCGTTTTTAAATAGAGTATCCTACGTTAAGAACATACATATTGATAGACAAAGTACTATTATTTCAAAGTAATATGCTTTAAGGATAATAGAAGATATCCACCTTTTAGGGTTTTTGCAATTTAAAAACATTTTTAGTGAAATTCAATTAACAAAATTAACCAACCATTCAAAAGTAAATAATTCATAACACCCACAATGTTTGCAACCATCTCATTCCAAAAGATTTTCATCACTCCAAAATAAAACCCTATATCCATTAAGTATTTCTCCCCATTCTCCCTTTATCCTTTAGTTTTTATACTCATTGTAAAACAAGATTGTAGAGCACCTGATGTTGAGGAACCTTAGTAGGTATATGTTTTATTGGAATACTAGTAGGAAAAGTATGTAACTGTGTAATTAAACTGTGTAATTATTCAACATTACTTTCTCTCAAAAATATCTTCTGTGACTTTATTGCTAAGATTAATATTCTTAATTTTTCAAGATGACTCATTAAAAACTTGAAATTTTTTACATATATGTGTATACATATATACCCTTTATGTAATGAGCCATCTTATGACAAAAGTTAGTAAAAGAATAGTAAGGTGTTTTAAGAATATTAAGATGGCATCAACTTTTTATAAAATAGTAAGAGATGTTGGTTCTTCCTTCTTAGCAGAAACTGTTTTAAAGTAGTGGTTTGAAGGGGACAAAGTTCTAAATCAGGTCATGGACCTGAGAGGGGCACTTTCTGTAGTTTAGTAAGTGTACTGTGGCAGAGTCCCTGGGTGAGAACTGCACACAGAAAGTGGTGCTTCTCAACAACAGTGATTCGAGCAGATGGGAGATCTCTCCTGTGTTAGGTTAGTTCAGGACAGAAGTTGCCCATAGCCACATCCCCTCCCCCTCTACCACCTCACCCTGCAACAAGAGAGGGAAAGTTACTATTTTCTGCTCAGTAGATCGCAGGACCCTTCTTGTTCTAAATGTTTGGTTGAGAGCCTCTTGTGAAAACTCTTAACAAAAGTCCGATAAAGTTTGTATAGCTGGTAACATTTGACGTTAAGGTAGGAGATCTCATCATCTGGTTGTCTTACTATCCAGCAAGTGCAAATAATTTGCATTTGTATGTTCTCTTTGAAAATCCTGCAAATTTTCTTTGAGCAAATGAAGACCAGACTTTGTTTGCAAAATTAAAATACTTCAACGTTAAAAATAGTCCTATTTAATCTAGTGTTATATATGTATTATCTCACTTGATACCTTTTTTCGGGATGGGGCCAGATGTAGTAGGTAATGTCTGTGTATATGCATTGCTTATAAGAAATGAGTGTATGATGTTGGTATAACTCAATTAGGTGAGGCTGGAGTTAAATTTCATAACTAACACTCTGTTCTTTGGCCCTTCCTAGTTTTAAATCAACAGTATTTAGAGGCCCTCGCAATGCTTGATGTCAAACAGCAGATGGTGGCTCCGGAAAACGTGTGCCACGATAAAAGTGGTTTTACAGAGGTTTCAGGTCTTGAGGTAGGTAAGCAGGTAAGAAAATTGAACAAGAGGGAAATTTTCTACTTTCCTTTTCCCCATCACCTGCTCCATGTTCTAGAATAGCATTATACTTAGCAGTTTGAGAGTGAGGGTAAGGAGAGGCCCATTGGTTTCCCCAGGGCAGTTCTTCAGCCTTACTGGCACCATGCCCGTCCATGCACTATATTCTTGGACACTAGAAGATGTGCGGGCCACCTCCTGCCCCTTTTATTTCTTATTTTTATAGTTTTAGCAGAAGCTGTGTTAGCTGTGTCTCACATTACATGACAGGTATTTTTGAGAAGTGGAAGGATGATGATTCTCCTGATGTATTAGAAGTCATTCATCATTTCTGAGCATGCACCTCTCCCTGGTGGGAACTGGAAGGAGTAAATGCTGGGCAGCAGGACCAAGCTCAGTCACAAGAAGTAACAGTGGGTGTTAATATTTACTTCATTAGGTCAAGTTGCTGCCAGGGATACAGAACTATACAAAACTAGTGCCCACTTAAAAGGTTTTGGAGAAGGAAAAGCAAGGTAGAATTCCTTTAAGGTTTTGTTCCAAGTAGTAACATTGTTTCCTCATTTGTAATTTCCACTTGGATCTTGAAATCCTCCTTGCAGCTTTCTTTTAGTTTTTTCTTCTTTCTTTCCAGGCTCTTTGAATGATGCTTGAATAGAAATGTGTATGTGTGTGTGCGCCCTTATGTTTGTGTGCAGCTAGGCAGTACGGCACTTAGTAATGGGAGTAATTTTGGATTTGAAGCTTGCTGTCCTCGGAGCCTGCCTTTGCCATGGCCCTAGAGGGAGGCCCTGTGATTGTGCCAAAATGGCAGCGTCTGCTCGCAGAATGCTTCTTAAGCTCAAACAGGAGGTATTGTATTATCAAAACACTGAAGCTTTGGTTTTGTTTCTCTAGTAATAGAATAAAGGAAAATATCTGCAATAATTAGCTTCATTTTAGTAGTCATTGGCTATGGAACTTATTCGTAGTTTTATGTGATAGAATTAACTTATAAATTTAATTTTATTTTTATTTACATGGTTCCAAAATACAAATAGTACCTGGCACAATATGGTGGCAACATGAAGTTGTTTGCCTCAGCTTGTACTTAACATTGCCTAAATTTTTCTTTTCTCTATAAATGGCCCTCAAAATTACTATATTGCACACTCATGCTTAAAATCACTAGGATCCATAACTCTGATAAATGGGGAGATAAACACGAAGCTTATTAGAAAAGCAGCAAGGTTCAGTGGAAAGAACCTTTGTACCAGCCAGACCTAAGTTTAAGTCTTAGCTCTAGTATTTTCTAGCTGTGTGGGTTTGGATACACATTAGAGAGTAATAACTAGTTATTGGGCTGTTGCGATGATACAGAGGAAGCAGACATTTAATGTTTAGCACAGCGCCATGCAGATGCCTGGCATTTAATCAAATAGCGTTTGCCATTATCGTTAGTTTTAATAACAGATATGGAACATGGACCATAATTTTAAAAATATTTTACCTTTATTGAAGAATGGAATTCTAAGTCTTCAGATACAGGAAAAATAACATAAACATTGGCAATTCATTAAGAAAAGCCTAAGATTACACAGATCAGAGTCAGGGTCAGCCATGGCGGACATGTAAAAAGTGATACTCATAATTATTTTCAGTGATATTGCCTGGAATGGCCCAAGGCGGAACTGAAATGCAGCCTTTGGCGTCCTCCTTTCTTACTCTCTGGGCAGGACACACACAGGGCCTGCCTAGGGTAATGTGGTGAGGTCCAAGAAATGGATTAACAAGGAATGGTCAGGCATCACGAAGGAAACGTCTGGTAATTTAGCTCAGAGTGGGCAGCTACTATAGAGGGTAATTAGCAAGTACTAATTAGTTTAAGCAGATGGACTAGATCAGACACTAGAACCATGCTTAGGCAGGGAGACTACATTTGCTAATCTGATTCAGTATTCAGGCAAGAATTGTTATGTTTTGCCTCTGACACCTCTCAAACTTTCTTTCAAAACTAGTTGGGACTTTTGCAGAAGAGTAAAGAAGAAGCTTACATAATGGCAGATGCATTCAGAATTGCATTTGAGCAACAATTAATGAGGAAAAATGACCAGGCACTGAGATTGACACAAATGGATAAAATGTATACAAAAGCAACAAAATGGATAAATTGGAAGCACCTTAAGGAGGATGGTAAATATGAATTATAATGGCAATAATCAGGTGTAATTTTAGTTGTTTTTGGTAATAATCAAAGTTGATTAAGCATAGTTAATGTAATGGAGAGTATAACTGAAATATCAAAGATGGTTGTGATTTATTACAGAATTTAGTAACTATGGTTAAAAATGGGGTCACTGGATGTTACATATGCAGATGAGGTAATAGGATCACCAAAACCTTAAAATAACAATCTCTTTTTTACTATTCATCTGTCTCATTTAAACAAGACTACGTTTCGTGGGAAAACTTTGTAAAAATGCCAGATGAGTAAAGGGAAATTGCCTAGGAAGTAATAATGAAAATAGTGAAACCCAACATTAAATGTATCTAATTAAACTTTGTTGAAATATGTAAAGAGATATTGAGGGGTAGAGGAAAAATTTTAAGTTGGAAATATATTAATATTCATGGGGTGCCTGGGTGGCTCAGTTGGTTAAGTGACTGCTTTCGGCTCAGGTCATGATCCTGGAGTCCCAGGATCGAGTCCCGCATCAGGCTCCCCTCTGACCCTACCCCCTCTCATGCACTTTCTCTCTCAAATAAATAAAATCTTAAAAAAAAAAAAAAAAAAAGAAATATTAATACTCATAAAAATTTAACAGAAGTTAAGGTTTAGGTTTTGGTTCACAAACCTATCAAAGTTCATGGCCATGGCCATTTTTTTAGTACTGTTGTACTAGTGGAAAACAAAATATATAAAAATGTCATCAAAGAATAAAATTACAGTTAAGTATATCATCCAATATAATCAAAGTACCTGTTATTTTTTAGAAATGTTAGTTTCTCTAAATGGTCAGTATCAGTTTTTATTTATTAGTATTATTCAGTGCAACTCCTAGTGCTTCAATTTAAAATTCCAATTTGAAACCTTTTCTTAGTCAAGAAAGATTACAGTGAAGTTTATAAATGTTTTAATATTAAAATTCTGAGATGACTATATTTCTAAATATTTTTTAGTATGTCAAAATCCATAATCCTAATTCCAGTATCTCTCATTCTCAGATGGATTTGGGTTAATAAGAATCTTCTTATATTAAAAATTAAACTTTTAATAATAGATACCTATTTTGCTTTAAATATTTTTTTTCAATAGTACATACTCCTAATAGCATACATGTTACGTGTTGTGAAATTTTAGCTTCATTAACTAAACTTTACCTGTCTCTTTGCTGAAATGGTAAAAAGTGCTAAGCTTACAGGGATAATAAAAATAGAAGCAGTAAACAAGAAGTATGAAACTAGACAGAAGCAGATCATAAGAGTTACATATTTAGACTTTTCATCTGGGAGAAGTCAGGGAAACACAGGAAAACGTATTTCTCAACATTCATTCTTAAAGAGGCATTCCACACTGTCCTGAAATTAACTTTTAATAAGTTTTCGGACATGAGACTTATAAAAGAAATCACTGAGCTGGCTAATATAATGTCTAAGTCCTTAACTATCATTTATGATAAATACAAAATGAGTATTTATACGACTGTTACTTATAATAATCCCTTGGTAAAAGCTGAAGGTATAACCTTAATGTCCAGCTCAAGGTAGGTGATTCTGCCAGGGAAATAAGCACAGTCCATATACTTAGGCTTTTAGGAATCGATGGAAAATCTTTAGAGTATCTATCAAGGACAACAAATGTGTAGGTGATCTTCAGGCACCTCTTCTAAATTAGTCCCCTGATAGGAGTTGGGACTGCTCAATTTTCAAAGGTACTGTCTTTGAGGATAGGCTTGGTGTTCTGTGACATAAACTAAAGGCAAATCCCTTTGGAAATCTGATCTTAACTGCTTGTTTTTACAGAAGGTAAGGAGAAAAGTTAGGGGAGAAAGAAAAGGGAAAGGCCTGGTTAATCCTAGGAAAGCAGCCACGTTCTTTCACCTGGCATAGTAGACCCAAGTGTGTGCATGGAAGTAGGCCACAAGGGTAGTGGTAGGTAGAAAAGGCTGGGTTTTTCCTAAGAGGTAGATTTGTATACATTCAGCACTTGAGTATGTATTCATTTCATATACCAGAACTCCTGCCTTTCTTAGCTAATAAGGAACCTCAAGAACTTCTCCATAAAAAATATGATTTGATAGGTATAGCTCCTGATCTGTTTTCCATTAAGACCCTGAAGAGACTGGAAGCAGTAAAATAACTGATTCATCTCGGAAAGGCCTTTACAAGTCCATACAAGTGTCAGTAGCTCTTTGTCAGTTTTTCAGTGACGAGACTGATTTTATTCATGTATTTCAATAATCTAAAGGTACAGGATGACTGTCACAGGTCATTTTCTTATATGTGGTTAACACGTTAAGAAGACATCAACTTTTGTCATTAATACGCAGCTTAGACGAGTTCTGAAAGATAGGTTATAAGCATATTTCTTTTTTTTAGACTGCCAAATAGACATTCATCCACTTGTCTGGCCTTTCTCCTTTTGTCACAGTTGCTGGAGGAAGAGGTCATGAGTGAGCTCATCACTGCAGTTTATCAGGATTGGGTGTAAAGGGAAATGTCTCTTATCTGTTCTCAGTTTTCCATTAGACCATTTACAGAGCATTCCGAAGGCATTCTTGATGTTTTCTTTGTATAAATCCGCAATTTTTGTACCGTCTGCTATAGAACTGCATTCTTTCTATGAAGAACATCATCAGTGTACACATTTCAGGATGTGGCCTCTTAAACATTACGTCCATACCTGGGCTAGTTTTCACAACTGTGCTATGTTATTTTTTAATTGTGATAAAATATATACATAAAATTTACCATTTTAACCATTTTTAAATATTCATTGTTTTGTAACCATCACGACCATTCATCTCTACAACTTTTTCTTTTCATCTTCCCAAACAGAAACTTTACCCATTAAACACTAACTGCCCACTCACTTCTCCCAGCATCCCCCCTGCTCTATTATTTAATGGCACCGCAATCCTGAGGCATAGGTACTATTATTCTTATTCTAGGGGTGAGGAAACAAAGCTCAGAGACTTTGTCCAAGGTCATTTAGTAAGTGGTTAAATGAGGATTCAAGTCCAGGTCTTTCTGCTCTAAAACAGAATTTGCATGGTTCAGAGCCAGGTTTTGTTGGGTGTGCACAGTGTTCTCAAATAACAGGGGTGCGTAAGTGGCTGACATTCAACATTGGGAGATTTCACATACAAAACTGGATTGCTGCCTCCTCTGGAAAGCTGCTGATAATGTGGGCTGCATGCTGTCCCCAGGAGCAGCTGTACGATGCGACAGAGCGGCAGGCAGGGCATTGCACTGGGTCTTATACTGTGGCCCTCTCAACTTCCGTTTGCCATCCTGGCTCTAAAGTCTGTGTTCTCCCAGTACACACTGTGATGCCTGACTCACTAGAGGTCTCCTGAAGAGAACCACCTCCTGGCTGATGTACAAATGAATTATCCCTGGTTCATACTTACCTCTATTCCTGGAACTACATTAGTGAGTGTGTTTTTATGTTTCAGTTGGATTTGCATGTTCAATTTTAGGGTTACCATCACAAGGAAGTAAGAAGACCTTAGGGCAGAAACTGCTGGGGATGCTCCCTTCAGAAAACAGTTCTAAGAAGACCGATGACCAGAATAACCCTCAGGAGGTCTTTAAGATGCTAACAGAGTTGGTTAGTATCTTTGCTTTCCTTTTGTTAGAGGTTGTGGTTAAGTTAATCTTTCTGCTTCCTATTAATTCAACTCTTTTTTTTTTTTTTAATTCTTTAGCACTCTATACTTGCCTTTTATGCCCTTTTCCCAGCTGAGGTACCATCCTCCAGTTTTGATCTTCATCTCTTTAAATTCCCTGCATGCTCTTCCCACTTCTCCCATCCATGTTCTTCCTGTACAAGTTTAAAGCTTCACTTCTGAAAAGAGGGGGCTCCCCTGTAATTAACTGCAGGTACCTCTGTCATCTGCATGTATGCATACAATCCATGCCACTCAGGAATTTTTAAGGTGTACAAGGCAACTTTCTCACACATTATATCCTTTAATCATCACTACAACCCTGAAAATCAGTCCTATTATCCCCATTTCATATATTACTAAACTAAAAGACCCATGCTATATGAACATACTTATCTATAGAAGTGTTCAAGTTATTCTCATATAAATATATAAAAACAATTTCACATATAAATAACTTCGACATTCTCTTGCAGAGGTAAGTACATGCTAATATTATATACACATATACACACACACACACCATGTATATGTTTTTCCCCTTTCTTCAGATGATCTACAAAAATTTCAGCAGAAGGAATGCTGCTTCCTGTTCTTCCTTTAAAAAAAAAGCCTCAGTAATGTGTACCGTATTATTTGGGAATCAGTAAACAATTATTTACATTGACTGACTTGACAGACTGAAGACAGAACATTTATTGACTAACTGGCATATTTTTATTTAATCTTTTTTTAAAAAAGATTTATATATTTATTTTAGAGAGAGCACGTACAGGTTGGGGGAGGGGTAGAGGGCAAGAGAATCTCCAGCAGACTCCCCAGTGAGCGTGATGAGCACTGAACGTGGGGCTCGGCCTGATCTCATGACCCAAGCTGAAACCAAGACTCAGATGCTTAAATGACTGAGCCACCCAGGTACCCATAACTGCTATAATTTTAAATTTTTGTATATGCAGTTGAATGATAAAGAAGAAGCTCTGGCTCATCAAAGAAAAGTTAGTTACATGCTTGCTCGGGCACTGGAAGAGAGAGACACCACCTCAAATGAGAATAAAGAAAAAAGTCCCATGAAAGACAATTTTCCATTAAAAAACCTCTGGGGGAAATCTTCAGAATTCCCTGAACTGCATGATCCTGTATATTCAAGTGTTCAAATTTTAAATTCTGCGGGCTGCATTTGTTCAATCCAACACCTTCACAGAGATCAAAACTGCACAAGAACTCTCAAAAGATCCTGTTCTTTGCCATCAAATATCATGTTTTGAAAATAAACCAGTTGAAATCAGAACCAAGAGCTGTTTCTATCAAGAGACTTTAAAAAAGGACTTAACAAATGTTGCTACATCATTAGAAGTTGTGCAGCTTAAATACTCAAACATTTTCTACAAGAAATTTATTAGTATTATGTTGACATATTTTATAAATTACATTACCATACCTTATTATATTTTCAGTACTTGCCAACATCTTAAAAACAACAAAATGATTTTTGAGAAAAATAGTTACTTACTTAGATTGACTAAAGGGATCTTTGACTGGCTTAAGTAACAATATAAATTAATGCTCTAAGAAGTAACAATGCCTAGGAGTGACTGAATGTTAATTTTTAGATTACATATATTTTGTTTTATTGTATTTTTCAGGATTTTTCATTTGCCACAGAAAGTTTAATAATTTCCTTAACTTCAATTAAAAAGTTATTATGGTGGGACTTTGGCAGAAGTATATTCAAAACATTGTTAGTTACCTTTATAGCTTCTTTTTTTGTTGGTGTGGTGACACTTTGTAGCCAGACCTACACATAATTCTAGCACTCACACCATTCTGATTTACCTTCTTGGTTTTGATGCTGAATTTTAAGCCATTTAATTTTTTCTTTCTTTCTATAAATGTTACATAGTAAAGATCTTTAATAACTCCTGGGAATGTTGCTATATTAATAACATCACAGTTATGTCAAAGGAACTGTATTACATTATCAGAAATTTTAATAAAACTTTTATCTAGTTATGATCTCTAGTAAAAAAGATACATACATGGCTTGGCTACATTACTACTTAAATAGATGAGGTAACAACAGGGTAAAATAGGGTAACAACAAAGTATAAACTATTGTGTTAAAGCAACACCATTTAGTTGGAATTAATAAATATTAATAAAAGATGAAAACTTGGCAAATAAATTTTGCAAAAAGGAGTAATGATGAGGAACTACTGTTACTAGATATTAAAAAATGCATTGTCCTGATAGTAATATAAAGCTACATTATTTAAAACAATGTGGTACCAGTAGGTCAATGGAACAGGATAAAGACCACACACAGATTTAATACATGTAATGATTTAATATGTGTAATGATTTAATATGAAATAAAAGGTAAGAAAAGGAAAGATTTGGTAATGCTCAACAATAACAAACCTGGAAGTGTAAAAAAAAAAAAAATCAAATAAAAAAGGTTCTTTTTTAATGTGTGTGTGTATAATACGTGTATATATATAAAATGCAAATTCATATAAATTGATAAAATTTGGAACACTAACTGAAAAAGAATCTAAATCAACAGTTCACAAGAGGGATTATATATGGTTAGCAAATGTGAGGAGCTATTCAACCACAGTAGAAATTTTAAAAATGTAAATTAGAATGAGATACCAAATTAGCAAAGATCACAAAGATCATGTGAGTACTAGAAATGATGAGGTGAAACAGATCCTTTCATACAGTGTTGATGGGACTGTGTATATTTGAGACCCTGCATTCAATCTTGGGGGGTATACACTCAGAAGTGAAACTGCTAGATCATATGAAAATGCTCTTTAAAAATTTTTAAGGAAAGGCCAAAGTTTTCCACAGCAGTGACACCATTTTACATTCCAACCGATAATGCACAAGGGTCCCAACTTCTCCACATCCTCATCAACACTTGTTATTTTCTGGGATTTGTTTTTTTTTTTTTTTTTGATAGTAAAGATCCTAACTGGTATGAAGTGATATCTCATTGTGGTTTTGACTTGCATTTCCCTAATGATTAGTGATGTTGAGCATCTTTTCATGTGCTTATTGGCCATTTCTATATCATCTTTGGTGAAATGTCTATTCAAGTCTTTTGCCCATTTTTTAATATTTTTTTATTGTTGAGCTATCTTATCAGATATATGATTTGCATCTTTTCACTCTGTGCTTATCACTCCTTTGATACATACAAGTTTTAAATCTTGATGTAGTCTATTTTGTCTTTTTAAAGAAAGCAGAGTTTTCTCTCTTGGTAGCAAAGAAACCAGATTCTAAGCACACCTGTTGGCTTATAGATGGAGAATACCATGTGACAAGGCATGTGGACTGCCTTAAGAAGCTGGGAAAGGCCTCTGGCTGACAGCTACCAGGACAGGAAGCAGGTGCATTAAAATTGCATGAAATGAATGAGTTTGGAAGCCAATTCTTCCCTAGAAACTCAGATCAACTGACATCTTGATTTTGACCTATGCAAAAAACACAGTTGGGCCAGGTCAGACATCTGGCTTACAGAACTGTGAGCTAGTAAATTTGTGTTACTTTAAGCTGCTATATTTATGGTAATTTTTATACAGCACAAGAAAAATAACAGTCCATAAAGCATGAGTATGTAGTGTTATATACATAATATATATTTTTATATATTAAATGGATATTAAATAAACTAGATTTATATGTATTAACATGGAAGGAATTAAAGTTTTGAGTAAAAAAAATTATGAGATGTACAGCCTATCACTCATAAAATTTTGAGACCCAAAACAATACGGTGTATTATTACACGTATTTTTATAAAATAGCAGTATAAAATCATGGAAGGACACACTCATTTCCTGAGAGTCACTCTCCTTTCGGGAAGGTGAAAAGGAAAAGAATGGAATGACATATTAAAGGGACCTCAATTTCACTTGTAATTTTTTCTTTTTTTCCTATTTAGTATATTAACATTTGTTAACTTTAGGTAGGAGGTATATGCTACATTTCTATTACTGCTTCAATTTTTGAATACTACCCCTGCTACTACAAATCTGTGATGCTATGTGGGCCAGATCACCAAAGTAACTGATGATTATTTTTATTAAGGTTTCCTTAATGCATTTTCAATTCTACATTTCAGAGAATTGAACTTAATCTTACTTTTGTACTCTCATCAAAAAAATCAGAATTAAGTTTGTTTTAAAATACATTTAATAAAAATAATCCAGTTTTACATATTTTACATGTGTGGAATATTTACAAATTCCTTCTACAGCATTTACTAAACGTTTACTATTTCTCCATTATTTGCCTTGACTATTTCCTTCAGTAGTAAAATACTGTCCAGTGATCTCTGTAACTAAAAAATTAGCTTCTTGGGTAATCCTCCTAGGTGAAAAAAAAATGAGGTTGTTCACATTTAATCTTACAGCAATTCTAACCAGTCACTGCATTCCAACTACATTCATTTTACTTGCTTTGATTTGCTAATAAGACTTATTTAACATTAAGCATACAGTATACCAGTAAAAATTTATGAAGAAAATAAGGTACATATTGATAAGTTCTCGCAACTCTGAGGTATACTCAGAAGTGTCCATATCCTTTTAAAAAGCTTGATTTAATTATTTTCAATGGAAACAAATAACACTAAAATACCACATTCTGTACCACACTTCCGAAACAGCTCACAATCTACATTTCTTAGCTGCCCCTCGGTCACTAGCTATATATTACCTACTCGGAGTTTTCTGAATTCATTTCTTATGAAAATGAAAGTTTTACCTTGTTCCAAGGCCTGTGTTCTCTTCCGTTTTGTTGCTACAGCTGGATTTGACTGCTCCTTTAGAGTTTCCAATGGACAGTTTGGTCTTGGCAGCTGACATCCAGGTGTTGGCCCTGGCCGATTACTGAAATATTTAGTTTTCAATGCCTTGAAAAAGGAAACATACCAAGGAAAGTAGCATTTTAAGTGAGTATCTGAACTGTGTTTAAGGAAATCTAACCTCCAGGGGCGCCTGGGTGGCTCAGTCGTTAAGAGTCTGCCTTCCGCTCGGGTCATGATCCCACGGTCCTGGGATCGAGCCCCGCATCGGGCTCCCTGCTTGGCTGGAAGCCTGCTTCTCCCTCTCCCACTCCCCCTGCTTGTGTTCCCTCTCTCACTAGGTCTCCCTCTGTTCAAAAAAAATCTTAAAAGAAAATCTAACCCCCAGAATTGTTGGGAATATTAAAAACACTACGTGAATACCCCACTTCCAAAACGAAATTAATTTCAAGAATTTAGATGAGCACATTACTACAAATAGACATATAAGAGCTTAAGATCAGCTGATAATTCCATTACCATAAGAAAAAGACACTACTTTAAAGATTTTATTTGACAAAGCCAGAACACATTTTAAAAAATGTACTCTATCAAAATACAACCCACATAAATTGTCACAACTAGTATTTTTCTATAAATTTCGAGTTTTACTATTAATGAAAACAACTTTCTAGATAATCTGACCTAGTCTCAAGTTTCTTATGATGGAGGTAATAAATATATGTGTATGGATGGAAAGGTAACGAGGTATTCTAATGGTAAAATATCTAGCATGTATGTATTAATGTAGCATCATGTACTGCCAAAAAGAGATGGCCTATAGAAATAAATGTAGTAAACAATGATTTGGTAGTCTGTAATAAACTTAAGTGAAAAAAAATCTACTTTGTATTCTTGGTATATTGTACATTAACATCATTTGTTAGATATGAAAACCTGTGACATTTCATTTTAATCAGAGTCTTACTTTATGAAGCCAAATCATTGTACTGTGATGCATTCCTTCATTTCCCTGCTCCAATTTTAAGTGTTTGTGACATTATCCTTTTTTGTTTTGTGCTTGTTTTTAAAACAAAGAAATTGGATTTTGCCCCCCAATCCACAGGGCTTTTATTTTTTTGTTTGGTAACATTCTCCCTTCTTTTATAAGAGCAGATATTCTTGGTCTTCCTAATGTTTTTTGAGTTTGATTCTTATTTCCCTTAAACAAGGGTATCAATGTTTGTTCTATTTACAGTATCTTTCAATCTCTTGTAAGCATAAGTTGTATTAAGAACTATACGGGGTGCCTGGGTTGCTCAGTCGGTTGAGTGTCTGCCTTCAGCTCAGGTCATGATCCCGGGGTCCTGGGATCAGGCTGCATGTTGGGCTCTCTGCTCAGCAGGGAGCCTACTTCTCCCTCTCCCTCTGTCTACCGCTCTGCCTGCTTGTGCTCTGTCAAATAAATAAATAAAACCTTAAAACAAAAAACAAAACGAAAAGAACTATATGATTTTTGGGGTGCCTGGCTTGTTCAGTCACAAGAGCACACAGCTCTTGATCTCGGGGATTTGAGTTCGAGCCCCACGTAGGGTGTAGAGATTACTTAAAAATAAAATCTTTAGGGCACCTGGGTGGCTCAGTCGTTAAGGGTCTGCCTTCGGCTCAGGTCATGATCCCAGAGTCCTGGGATCGCGTCCCGCATCGGGCTCCCTGCTGTGGGGAGCCTGCTTCTCCCTCTCCTCCCCACTTGTCCTCTCTATCTCACTATCTCTGTCTCTCTCTCTCAAATAAATAAAATCTAAAAAAAAAAATAAAATAAAAAAAAAATAAAATCTTTAAAAAAAGAAAAGAACTGTATTATTTTCTTCCCCATTATCACTTTCTGACTATGACAATGATCAGGATGCATACTGGGACTGTATTTCATGGGGAAAAAAACCAAAACACTTTTGGCATTAGGCTAGCACAAACCTAATTGAAATAACCATTATCTTAACAAGTACAGAACCCTTATTTTTTCTTCTCTAGGTAAACTACTTGAAAGCCAATTAATTATGAAATAAATATATATTTATATGTTCCTTAACAAAAGTAAATTCTCCTGTTGTTATGTGTGCTTGATGTAATTTAGTATCAGACTGAACAGCTTGTAGCCTGGGGACAAGATAAAATTTGTTATTCCTTAAAACAAAAACACATCTTTACAGTACTTAAAGAATGTTAGAAAATCTTAAGAAATTCTACTTTTATCTATGCCAGAATTAAGATTATCCTCGTATTTCCTAATATAAGAAAGATATGCTAAAATACCTGTGTTGCTGTAATTCGAGTACATGGGTTAAATAAGAATAAGCCTTGTATGAGATCTAGCAAGTCGTCTCCTGCTGCAATGAAGATGTGTTGTAACGGGATTCCAGGAAAACTCTTAAATGTCACGAAATCTGGAAGACTACACATGTCCTGTAAAAATATTTATAATTCAAACTTAAGGACTGAAAGGCATATAGTTCTGAAATGAAGAACTAAAACTGTCAAATGGAGAATGTAATGATTTCCACTGAATTGCTCTGCACCACTGTCAGGAATCATTTGGTCAGATTCAGTGGCCATCCGGGGCGCTGGACTTTCCATCCTGGAACCATGGCCCAGTTTGTTCATAATCTTGTGGAGAAGACCTGGTGCTGTGAACGCTGCTATGACTTACTTCAAAACCTTGATTGACCACATTTTGGCACTATGGCAAGGTTGAACTGGTTCCTCTAACACCTGCTGAGATTCCTATAGCTATTCAGAGCTTGAAAAAAATTTTACCGCAGTTTCAATCAGAAGGTAGAGTCTGATTAAAATTTCTCTTTTCTAGTATTTATTCTCAGGAGATGGGCTGTAATAGGGTTAGGAAAATCTAAAGGTTTACAATTTTAATTTAAGAATAAACAAGTGAGGGGTGCCTGAGTGGCTCAGTCAGTTAGGTGTCTGCCCTTGGCTCAGGTCATGATCTCAGGGTCCTGGGATGGAGTCCTGCATCAGGCTCCCTGCTCAGTGGGGAGTCTGCTTCTCCCTCTCTCTCTGTCCCTACCCCCGACCCCCTACCCCCTTCCTCGTGCTCTTTTTCTCAAATAAATAAATAAAAATTTTAAGAATAAACAAGTGAGATTATCTTACTGAACTGTAATATATAAAATTTAGCAACTTAAATTGGTGTAAATTTTACCCAAAATTTTTCTTTTTTGTAGACAAGGTAATGGGTTAAAAATATTCATGGTACTGAGACATCTTAACTGTTGGTGAAAATTCAATATACCCTAAATCCACCGAGATGTTGATAAACATGAAATACCCATCAAATGAATTATCATGCAGCTGTTAAAAAGAAAAAGGTCAGTAATAAATATTAAGTAAAAAGAGCAAGTTGGTTGCAAAACAATTATATGGTATGATCCCATTTTTATTAAGAAAAGACAGAATATGCAACTCTATGTTTATGTGCTTGTATATGTATCCTCATAGCGAGACTTTCCACCAAATTGACAGTGATTAACCCTGGAATGGGAACTACTGGGATGGAGAAAGGGCAACATGTACAAAGAAGGCTGGACAGTATACCACAATTTTAACTTTCTATTTGATATAAATTTTTCAGAGTATATATTACTAGTAAATTAAGACAATGAATACACTTAAGTAATATCTACATGACATCAACATGAAGAATCCTAACTAAATTTCAAAGAACATGTAGGAAGGCTTACAGGCCACTGTTCCTCAGTTGGTGTGCCCAAAGTTTCAAATATTCTTGTTAGTTGATCAAGGTCTGAATCTCCTGGCAAAAAAGGAACCTGAAAGAGTGAGATGCAGGTATTTCAAGGTGGTTTATAATAGTTATACAAATACTACTATAAATTTAATAAAAAACCTAAACTATGGGGCGCCTGGGTGGCTCAGTCGGTTAAGCGTCTGCCTTCGGCTTAGGTCATGATCCCAGGGTCCTGGGATTGAGCCCTGCATCGGGCTCCCTGCTCAGCAGGAAGCCTGCTTCTCCCTCTCCCACTCCCCCTACTTGTGTTCCCTCTCTCGCTATGTCTCACTCTGGCAATTAAATAAATAAAATCTTTAAAAAAATACAAAACTAAACTTTAACAAAAATCAAAATGTAGTCTGAGGTATACTAGATGTGGCACTGGATCCTACCACTGCTAACCAAATAAAGAGCATCATGTTTCCCATTTTATTCACTCCAGAGATCTTTAATAAACACCATGTAATAGGTACTGTGCTAACTAATTAAACCCTAGGCATTTAAAGAGGGAACAAGACAAGGACACTTGGGCGGCTCAGTCAGGTGAGTGTCCAACTTTTGATCTCAGCGCAGGTCTTGATCTCAGGGTTGCAAGTTCAAGCCCCACACTGGGCTCCACATTGGGCATGGAGCATACTTAAAAAAAAGTGAACAAGACAGTCCTTGCTCTCCCATAGGGTGCATGTAGGGAATGCTGGTAATACAACTAAAGGGGCATCTGCCAGATGATGTTTTCAGTGAGAGCAGGATACTAGCATACACAGAACAGCACCTAGCCCACTCTAATAGGTCAAGGAAGGCTTCCTAGAGGAAGGAGCAGAGAAAGCTGAAAGATAAGAGTTAGCCAGAGGAAAAGTGTTAAGACGGAGGAAAACTATTCTAGCTAAAGTACAGGAGCAATGGTTGCCAGGCAGAAGAACATCTATATTACAATCTTATTTAAATAATATCTTGGCATACTATTTCTCTGAAGAGGTATAATGCAAACTTTAAAAGGAAAAGTGATTACAAGTTAAAAATTAGAAACTAATAAATAATTAAAATCCTTGCTATACACAGACATTATTTTCCAATTCATTCTCAAACATCTATGTAAATACATAGGAGAGTAAAAAAGAGTTTGCTCTGTGAATAACAAGAGGCCTTCCATACTGTTAGAGGCCTTGAGAAAGTTTATCAACTCAATGAGAAGATGAGATCAAGTACCAGCTTTCCAACATTTCTATTACTGTGGACCACTACCACCACCTCCACCAACCCCTGTCAAAAAAGCATTTAACTCTACCAGTTATCAATTTATTCCAAGCTCACCCTTTTTGCCTTTTCTGAGAAAATAGATGTGGACCTTTAAATGTGTTTCTTCTGGCAGCTGAAGCTCTGTCAGTAGAGGCTGCTGGAGAAACATTGTAGGAAGACTTCTGCTTCCTGGTTCTAGCTTATATGCCCAGCCGACTCCTGGGGCACTCTCAGCTTCTCTAGCAACAGGTTCCCATAACGGTGGGCACCTTCTTCAGTGCCCAGTGCACAGAACCGCTTCCCTCTACAAAGGGTTGTGTAGCAGAGTGCCTCCAGAAAACCATCTCTCCCAGAATAGCTTTCCTCTGCATGTAAGAGGACAGATTTTCAACAAGTTCTGCCAACACAGCTCTACAGCAACTTCTCTATCATCCAGTGTGCCACACTGTGCCCTTTCCAAGGTCTCAGTCCCAGCGTCCTCTTCCTTGGGTGCTCTGTCTCAGTCCTAGGGTGGCTGCTCCGGTTGACTATTCGTATATTCTTTAAAATATTCTCTTTGCTTGCTTGCTTTTTTTTTTTAAGATTTATTTATTTTAGCAAGACAGAACTTGCACTCGTGGGGGCGGGCGGGTAGGCAGAGGGAGAGAGAGTCTTAAGCAAACTCAGTGCTGAGCACAGAGCCCAATACCTGAGATTGCAACCTGGCAGAAACCAGGAGTCAGACACTTAACCAAACGCACCACCCAAGAACCCCTCTCTTTACTTTTTATTAGTCAATCTGTCATTATTCCAACAGCTAATCATAGTTAACTCTTAATATTAAACTTCCCTCTTTAATATGTGGTTTCTATTTTCTGACTGGATCCAGATTTAATACAATCCCTATGTATAACACTGGACTATTATGTATATATGAAATGTGCACCCAAAAAAAGAAACCTGAAATTATATTAACACTGCATGACTATTTTTAGGCATGCTAATATTTTCTTCTCATACTTCAAAAGATAATCTCCTACTTTGCAGACTACTAAAGTAAATTGTACTATAAGATCTGAAGAGGGGGGCCTGGGTGGCTCAATCGGTTAAGCATCTGCCTTCAGCTCAGGTCACGATTCCAGGGTCCTGGGATCGAGCCCCATGTTGAGCTCCCTTTCCTTTTGCTCCCCTCTCCACTTGTGCTCTCACAAATAAATAAATAAAATCTTAAAAAAAAAAAGATCTGAATAAAGGGACACTCATCATCATAGCCTTATAATTTTGTGGGCAAGCTGGCAATTTAATCAGATTTTAAGGATGGGTGTTTTGGTATGATGTAAAAAAAAATTTTTTTAGTATTTATTTACGTAATCTCTATACCCAATGTGGGGCTCAAACTCATGATCCTGAGATCAAGAGTCACACGCTCCAAGGTGCCTGTGTGGCAGTCAGTTAAGTGTCCGACTCTTGGTTTCAGCTCAGGTTGTGATCTCAGGTTTGTGAGATCAAGCCCTGCATCGGGCTCTGCACTCAGCATGGAGTCTGCATGAGATTCTCTCTTTTCCTCTGCCCCTCCTGCTCACGCTGTCTGTCTCTCTAGATAAATCTTAAAAAAAAAAAAAAAAGTCACACACTCCTCCAACTGAGCCAGTGAGGCGTCCCATGATGTAAAATTTTTAAGTTATAATGAGCTGCCTAATGTGTGGACTTTGGATCTCAACTTGAATAAACCAACTATAAAAGACATTTATGAGAAAAAGTGGGAAATCTGAACACGGACTGGTATTGATTTATCCTTCCTTTTCTTGAGATGATAATGGTATTGTAGTCATAATAAAAAAAATTCTAATCTTTTAGAGACATAGTAGTATGAAGAAAATAGCATGATATCTGGGATTTGTGGCAAAAAAAAAAAAATGTGGTGTGAGAGAATTATAAAATAAAGCTGGTCATGTGTTAAAAACTGTTGAAGCTTGTTGGTGGGCACACTGAGGCTCATTTTTCTCCCCAGAGACTCCCCTGCTGAAACTCTCATCCCTTCTGCTTCAATCTGGACTAGTTGCTTTCTGGGCCTGATGTACACCTGCTTCCTCAGAACTTCCTTTCACTATTAAATGAGGAATTCTATTCACCCCTTTTCTGTACTCAATCTCATGTTCTCCGGATCCTACATCTTTTTTTTTTTTTTTTAAAGATTTTATTTATTGGAGAGAGAGGGACAGTGACAGAGAGCACACAGGTGGGGAGGAGAGGGAGAAGCAGGTTCCGCACTGAGCAGGGAGCCCAACGTGGGGCTCAATCCCAGGACTCTGGGATCGTGACCTGAGCCGAAGGCAGACGGTTAACCTACTGAGCCACTCAGGCACCCCTCGGGATCCCACATCTTTCTCTTGATTTACTCTCATGTAATAGCACAGCTTCCAATAAATTCCTAAGAAAGGAAGCAGATGTAAAATTTTTAGTGTTATAAATTGTATTTATTCTCAAAGCTAACTGAAAATACAAAAGGGCACAAAATTCTAGGTTGAAAATTATTTTCCTCCACAATGTGTTCTATTGTCTTCCAGATATCATTGCTACTATTGAGAAGTCAGACGCCATTCTTTTCCCTAATCCTTCATTATGGTTTCTATGTAAGCTCTCCGTTTTTCCTCTCTGTGGAAATAAAGTATTTTTCTTATACTCTGGTACTCTGAAATTTCACAATATGCCTTGGCATGGGTATTTTTTCATTCACCGTGCAGAGTCTTTTTGGCACTTTAAGTCAATTCATATCCACCAATGCTGGGCTATTGTCTTGTGAATTTCCTATCTTATATTTTCTTTGTTCTTTTTTGTTATATTCTAGGATCAATCCTGGATCAATCTGCTAGTTTTATTTTTTGGTCCTACTTGATGAAAGAATTCTTTAGCTAACTTTTCCAATCTTTCCACTGTTTCTATTTGCTTTTAGTTACCCTATGTGGAAATTTTCAAGTATCCCTTATTCTTTGACTGTTCCTTTAGTAATAGAGCATCATGTTCTTGTTTTACAGATGCAGTATATTCTCTTAGTTCTCTGAAGGTGTGGTAGGGGTGGAGGGTTAATTTTCTTCTGCTACCTATTTTCCCAAGTTTCTTTTTTATTTATTTTTTAAAAGATTTTATTTATTTGAAAGAGAGTGAGAGAGAGAGCATGAGCAGGGAGAGGGGCAGAGGGAGAGGGAAAAGCAGACTCCCTGCTGAGCAGGGAGCCGGAGCGGGACCCTGGGATCATGACCTGCGCTGAAGGCAGACACTTAACCGACTGAGCCACCCAGGCATCCCATATCTAATGATCCTTGCCAATTACCTTATAATTCCTACATGCTGGAAGCCTTCATTAAATATCTGGAAATCCTTGATAACTATGTGGTAATCACTGACTAACCATTCAAGGGTAAGGTATTAAAAACATTGATTAGAACTCAAAGGCTTTCTCTAGAAAGACTGGGTGGGGAGTTTAATGCCAGTTATCTGTGGATCTATTCTATGGGGCCACTCAGTTCTTCCAGTAAAAGATCCTCTAATCTTTTGCCTGGGTTAAAGAGTTACTACAGCTTATTACAAAGGCTACCAGCGTTCTGGGAGCTGAGCAGGGACCTACATTGAAGGTTTTACTGTTCAGTGTACAGACTTTTATGTAATTTGCATGTTTTCACCCACATCCTCCACTGTGTCTAAGAATGGCTATGTCTGGAGATTTGTGTTTCAATTTCTTTAGAAAATAAACCTGTCTCTAGTGGAGATATAAATAAGGTGGAAGTACAGTTGAACAAAGGGACATGACCTAGCTGTGTAGAGGGACCCTGGTATTAACTGCCCATATACAATTTTTTTTGACCAACCCAGTTTTTAGTCTTATACCTCATTATTGTCATCAATGATCACAGGTGCTTCTCAATAACTAAGCAACTTTAGCATTCTGTGTGCCAAGCCAAAACTGCCTCTAGTTGGCCTCTTTTTCTGTAAAATTTAAGCCGCCTTCATTTCTGGTTTTACATCTTCTGGCATAGTATTATGGGCATCTCCTAGTTTCAAACATGGCCTTTATATACCTTTTTCGAGATAATTTATTAAGGGTGGGGGGGGAGTTTTTGCCCTGCCATATTGAAAATCTTTAAGATATAATTATCACTTGGGCGCCTGGGTGGCTCAGTCGGTTAAGCAGCTGCCTTCAGCTCATGATCCCGGGGTCCTGGCATCGAGTCCCACATTAGGCTCCCTGCTCAGCAGGGAATCTGTTTTCCCTCTCCCTCTGCCCCTCACCCCTGCTAGTACTCTCTCTCTCAAATAAATAAAATCTTAAAAAAAAAAAAAGAATGAAAGAGAGTGTGAACAGTGGGACAAGGGTGGGGAGGGGTAGAGAGAGAAAGAGAATCCCAAGCAGGCTCCACACGACCCTAAGATAATGAACTGAACTGAAATCAAGAGTCGGACACTTAACTGAGACACTAAGGCGCCCCTCCAACCTGTTTTTTTTTTTTTTTTAAGATTTTATTTATTTATTTATTTGACAGAGAGGGAGGGAGGGAGAGAGAGAGGGAGAGAGACAGCAAGAGAGGGAACAAGCAGGAGTAGTGGGAGAGGGAGAAGCAGACTCCCTGCCGAGCAAGGAGCCCGATGTGGGGCTCGATCCCAGGACCCTGGGATCATGACCTGAGCCGAAGGCAAACGCTTAATGACTGAGCCACCCAGGCGCCCCTGTTCATTTTTAACTTGTATCTCTCCACTTATTTTCTCAATGGAATGATAATTCATAACATTAGGGGCTATTTTTTTTTTTTAAAGATTTTATTTATTTGACAGAGAGAGACACAGCAAGAGAGGGAACACAATCAAGGGCAGACGGAGAGGGAGAAGCAGGCTTCCCGCCGAGGAGGGACCCTGATGTGGGGCTCGATCCCAGGACCCTGGGATCATGACCTGAGCCGAAGGCAGACACCCAACGACTGAGCCATCCAGGCGCCCCAGGGGCTATGGTTATATCTTGGTAATGAATGAACTGTGTTTGGGGGAGCTGACAGATTCTCAAATGTAAACTCTGTGTTTTCGTGAGTAGCAGAGCTGTCACACAGCTCATCCACAGGACCCATCACTAGCACAGGGATTACTATTCATCTTCAAATCTAAATGTGTGTTTCTTCTGCAAGCACCCAGAGGAGCGAGCTTCTCCAAATGATGCAGAGAACTCACACCAAACTAAAAAAGATGTTTGAGAAGGTAACTTTTCTTTGTGGCATATAGAAGCTATTTTCTGTGTTCAAGGAACTAAAAACCTGTATTTTTATGTCTCTGATTCACATTTCTTTAAATACATATCACTTGAGGAGAAGAGTAGGGGTTGGAAACTGGAAGGCAGGGAGGAAAACACTCTCAGCTTCAGAAGGATTCCCCAATATTCCTTTGCCTTCATCATTCAGAAAGGCTAAACTAAACTTTATAGCTCAAGAAAAGTCTCTAAGGCACCATCTTTCTCTCCAGTGCGGGTAGCGAGACGATGTTTTATTTTAAGATGGTTCTAGTCCAGAGAAATGCTACGGGACCACCACATCTACTTAGTTTGAACAGAACTAAAATAATCTTACCCACACTCTGCTGAGAATGCAGCTGTGGTGGCTGGTGTTACAAATCTCCTAAAGTGTAATTTTTAACAGCCCCAAACAAAAAAAGTCCCAGGACTACAAAAGTGCATCCTAACACTTTTAGTTACAGCAGAGATGTTACAATATTACAGCCTGATGAGTTTTATTATAATTTTATTTTAGATTATAGAAATGAGCTATAATAAAATCTTTACTGTCCTCAATGAGAGGTCTTCTCATCTCACATTAACATTAACAAAAAGGTTTGCTTTGGAGGAGGTGGCTTTTTTTTAAAATGGTCTGTTTTTTGGCCATTTTTGGAAGAATGGTGCTCCTCTCTGAGAATTATCTATGGGAAGATAATTCTTACACAAGTTATACAAATAGGTATTACAATATTGTAGTGTATACATCAATCCTAGACTTACCCTTAGAAGCAGCTCTGCTAATATACAGCCAACAGCCCACATGTCCACACCTACACCATACATTCTAGCTCCAAAGAGTAACTCAGGGGCCCGATACCACCTGAAGAACAAAAAGAAATAATGTAATCTTAAAATGGAATTATTAAAGTATTTCTTGGAGAAAACTCCTCAGCAAAACATCATCCCACTGATGAAATTCACTTTTATGGATATATTAACTCAAGAAAAATTGGCTATAAAACCAAGCAGTTCCAGGGCTCCTGGGTGGTTCAGTTAGTTAAGCGTCTGCCTTTGGCTCGGGTCATGATCCCAGGTCCTGGGCTCAAGTCCTGCATCGGGCGCCCTGCTCAATGGGGAGCCTGCTTTTCCCTCTGCCTCTGCCTCTCTTCTCTGATGAATAAATAAATAAAAAATCTTAAAAAAAACAAAAACAGGGGCGCCTGGGTGGCTCAGTCGTTAAGCATCTGCCTTCGGCTCAGGTCATGATCCCAGGGTCCTGGGATCGAGCCCCGCATCGGGCTCCCTGCTCCGCAGGAAGCCTGCTTCTCCCTCTCCCCCTCCCCCTGCTTGTGTTCTCTCTCTCGCTATCTCTCTCTCTCTGTCAAATAAATGAATAAAATCTTTAAAAAAAAAAAAAAAAAAACAAAAACAAGCAGTTCTATACTGAAAATTATACACGTCCTTGGTCCATTTACTCTCCCAATCATAGATGATTAACACCTTCTCTATCCTGAAACTCTCAACACCATCCTTCCTTTCTAAGCCAATGACCTTACTTCTGACTTCACTGAAAAAAATCCAAGTAATGGGGGGAAAAAAAAAGGGAAAAAGAAAAAAAATTCCCATGGACTCACCTATGGTCATTTATAATTCACACAATCTGCCTTTCCCAACTACAGATGAACTGTCCTGAACTGTTTTAATGCTAATATGTCAACTTGGGGAACCAGGTAGCATGGTACCATTTTCAAAGATACTGAAATTCTGTGTCTCCTACATCAATGTTTTCTTCTTCACTAGACTTTTCCCACTAACATTCGAACATACCATAATTTCTTCAGCCTTAAAAAATAAACTAAAAAACAAAGTAACAAACAAGAAAAACTTCTTTAGGCCCAACTTCCTCTAACAGCTACCTCCACATTCTCTGGTTATTCTGAAAAGCTGTCTGTTCTTACTGTCTCCAATTCCTATTTTCTTATCCTTTTAAACCCTTTCAGGGGGTGCCTGGCTGGCTCAGTTGGTACAGCATGTGACTCTTGATCTCAGGGTCCTGAGTTCAAACTCCACGTTAGGCCTACATAGAGCTTACTTAAAACAAAAAAAAACAAAACAGGGATGGCTGGGTGGCTCAGTCAGGTTAAACGTCTGTCTTCAGCTCAGGTCATGATCTCAGGGTCCTGGGATCAAGCCCACATCAGGCTCCCTGCTCAGCAGGGAGTCTGCATCTCCCTCTCCCTCTGCCTCTTCCCCCCTGCTCATGCTCTGTCTCTCAAATAAATAAATAAAATCTTTAAAAAATTAAAAAACAAATTAATCCTGCACAATATAAACTTTCAGTTTTTTAAGTGATTCTTACCTGGTTACAACCTGATGTGTATAAGCTCTATTGGGGCTCCCAAATGATTTGGCCAGGCCAAAATCTGCCAGTTTTAGAACTCCATTTTCATCTAGCAACAAGTTGTTTGGTTTTAGATCCTGTATCATTGAGGTTTTAAATAAACAAGTAAGCAGGTGGGAGAGAATACCATAATGATATATTTAGTTGGCTTCACTTTAAACTTTGCAAAAAATAGGGTAAAACCCTAAATTTAAACAATAATCAGTACTTTTTTCATTGACGTTAAAATCTTACCAAAGCAAAATAAGATTGGTTATATTACTTAGTGAGACCTTGGATCAAGATCTTGGGTCACTGAGCTTCAATTTACCTACTTCATAGGTTTGCTGTGAGAATTAAATTTAACATTTTTCTATAAAGAGCCTACTGTAGTGACTAAGAACTCAATAAACAGTTGCTGCTATTTATTAAGAGTAATACATATTAACTTCAGTAAATAAAAATATTATGCACTTAGAGAGAATGAGGAATATATTCCTCAAAATCTATACTAAAAAGATACTAACAATAACCTAAAAGGGATTCCAAGTTTAAGGTCTGAGAATTATGGACTATAAATTATATATTCTTAGCGATTTATCTAAATAGAGTGCCTAAGAACATCTACCTATTGAGATTTTCAGCCTTGTTTCAATAGCTGAATGTTTCTAACATTGACTCAACCATTTCAGAAACTTTCATTACTTCATAAAATTTTAGAGTTACTAGAAATATTTTTTTTCTAAAAATATTTTAGCATTGTATAATTTAATCCAGACTCTCACTATATTTTTTTTCTGTCACAACAGTATAAGTATAGCACAAGAGCACCAGACTTAAAGCCAAAAATGTAGATTCCAATACTCTGTCAGTTACCAGCTACTGACCTTGAAAAAATATATGTAACCTTGGTCAGGTGATGTAGCAACTTAGCTCTTCACCTATGAAAAAAATGAAGAACTGGGTCTCTTCCATTTCTAAATTTTACATAGTATTTTAGAGTCTTCATGTCACCACCTGGTGGAACAACTGAAGGGAACACCCAGAGGAAGGTGGGAAAAAATGGCCTGGCTCTATTTTTATTTTAACAATATACATATTTAGACCATTTATGTAATAATTGACTATATAAAACTTGACTAAAACATAAAGAATCAATCATACTTGGTTAAAAACCTTACCCTATGTAGAATCCAATGTTGATGTAAATATTCTAACCCTTGAAGAGTCATCAGCATGTAGGCTTTGATGTGTGATGGTGTCAGCACAAGACTATTATCCTTTATTATAACCTGTAAATCCAGTACATAATATACAACTATTCCAAATAAATCACACCATATAAAATCACATACAGACATAAAATGAATTTATCCACCATACAGGAGAATCTCAAGAAACACTGCCTAACTCTCCCCTTAGGAGGCACTGTCAGAATTTCCAGTTATATGGTTAGGGAAAGTATCTCTGCTGGTGCTTTCTCTCTTACTTCTTTGTAAAAGGCACTAACATAGTGAACATCTGTTGTTTTGCTTGCCCGACGATGTACAGCCCCTTCTGATAATAGCATTCAGCATTCCTCTGGGAAACCACCTGGTTAAAATAGGACTGACCATGACCTGTGGCCTCTAGAGGCAGATACATGACTCCCGCATAGCCAACCACCACACTGAAGCCTACTGTCCAGAAGACTGGTTTAGGGATGGACATGTGATCCAAGCCGAGCTAATCAAACAGGCCAAATACTTCTGCTAGAATCAAAGCGAACAAATCGCCTTCTTTCCTTACAGATCATTAAACTCTTAAGGATATAAGCCTGAGGTGCCTGAGCCACTATACTGAGAAATTACGCCCATGAAGGAAGGGGAAACAAAGAAGAAAACAGAGCTCAGTTAAAGTGCAAGACTGAGTTCTCATGGCATTATCTGAGAACTGTGCTTAAAGCCAGTTTATTCCTAAACTTACAAGTTATATTAGCTAAAAGCTCCCATTTTCTTTTAGAAATCAGATTTAGATAAAAGGTATCCAAATTGTAAAGAAGTAAAACTATTTGCAGATGACAATGATTTATATAGAAAACCCTAAAAACTCCACCAAAAAAACCACTAGAACTGATCAATGAATTCAGTAAGGTTGCAAGATACAAAATCAATATACAGAAATCTGTTGCATTTCTATATACTAATAATGAAGTAACAGTAAGAGAAATTAAAAGAGGGGCGCCTGGGTGGCTCAGTCGTTAAGCATCTGCCTTCGGCTCAGGTCATGATCCCAGGGTCCTGGGATCAAGCCCCACATCGGGCTCCCTGCTCAGCGGGAAGCCTGCTTCTCCCTCTCCCACTCCCCCTGCTTGTGTTCCCTCTCTCGCTATGTCTCTATCTGTCAAATAAACAAAATCTTTAAAAAAAAAAAAAAAAGAGAGAGAGAGAGAAATTAAGAGAACAATCCCATTTACAAAAAAAAAGAAAAGAAAGAAATCAGATTTAGGCAAAATATGCCCTTTTCAGTGCAGAGTTCCATGAGTTTTAACAAAGACATCCAGTTGTGTAACCACTACCATAATCAAGATAGAGTTCTATAACTCCCACTCCCACCCCAATCGCCTCAGGCCCCTCTATACCCAATACTTTCTTCTACTCCCAACCCTGGCCACCACTGATCTGATCTGTCTCTTTAGCTTCACCTTTTCCAGAACATCATATAAATGGAATCATACAATATACAGCCTTTTGAGCCTGAGTTCTTTCATTTAGCACAATACATTTGAGATTCCTCTATACTATTTTATGTATGGGCAGTTCATTTCTTTTTATCCCCAAACAGTATTCCATTTTATAGCTATACCACAGTTTGTTTATATATTCACTAGATGAAAGGTATTTGAATTGTTTCCAGTTTGGGCAATAATGAATAAAGCTGAACATCTATGTACCAACTGATTCCTGTGTAGACACATTTTGGTTTCTCTTAGATAAACACCTGGCAGTGGTATCGCCAGATCATTCTTTAGCTGTGTATTTAACTGTTTAAGAAACTGCCAAACTATTTTCCAAACTGGCTGCACCATTTTGCATTCTCACCAGCACTGTATGAGAATTTCAGTTGTTCAACATCCTTGAATTGTCAGTTTTTGAGATTCAATTAGTATTAAGGAAAAGCATAAGATCTTATTTTCTCAAAAATAAAACAAAAACTTGGTTTTCAAAAGGAGGATATTCTGTGATAATATGGAAAAGGAACTCTAAATTCTCAAAGGCCTAATATTCATTTCTTTAAAAATAATGTCAATAAAGGTATAGGGAACTTGGCAGACAGAAATGCTTTGAAATCCCAATCTCTATATTTAACACTGGGCTAAATGATTCAGAAGAGAAAAGGAAATAAACATTTAGGTTCTCTTTTGATAAAAAGAGAAAAGAAAGTCCTCTGGGAATCTTAATCTTACCTCTAGATCAGTTTCCATAAAATCAAAGACAAGGCTAATATTAGATTTATGTCCAAAAGCATCAAGGAGCTGCAAAGCAAAAATAAATAAATAAATAAATAAATAAATAAATAAATAAAATGTGATTTTTCCATAAAATACTCAAAAATATTATACCAACTAATCTTTAAAAATTTAAACAAGCATGTGGCCTGCTGATAATTCCCTGCTAAATTTGAATTATTTTATTAAATTTGACATTTATCCTTTTTCTTGCTAGGAATTAGTAATTTGAAGTACAAAAATACTAAACTTTGTTTTTTTTTAAAGATTTTATTTATTTATTTGAGAGAGCGAGACAGAGAGCACAAGCAGGGGGAGGGGCAGAGGGAGAGGGAGAAGCTGACTCCCCACTGAGCCGGGAGCCTGATGCCGGGCTCCATTCTAGGACTCAAAGATCATGACCTGAGCCAAAGTCAGACACCTAATAACCAACTCAGCCACCTAGGTGCACCTAAACGTTACTATTTTTAAAAAGTCGGGGCGCCTGGGTGGCTCAGTCATTAAACGTCTGCCTTCAGCTCAGGTCATAATCCCAGGGTCCTGGGATCGAGCCCCGCATCAGCAGGGAGCCTGCTTCTCCCTCTCCTACTCCCTCTGCTTGTGTTCCCTCTCTCGCTGTGTTTCTGTCAAATAAATAAATAAAATCTTTAAAAATAAATAAATAAAAATAAAAAGTCACTAAATACTTAAGCTCTCCTCCAAAATTTTGAGTTATACTTAAGAAGTAAATTAATGAAAACCTCATCTCAGTCTCCAATTCTGTGCTCAGTATTTAAGAAAATCCTATAAACAGCAGTGGCAGCTATCATTCATTGTATGCACCCTCTATGCCAGGCTCTATTTCCAGGTACTTTACATGCATTCAATCAATTAAGTAGTCTCACCACAACCCTCTGAGGTGGAATTATGGCACCAAGTTGTAGGGGAGCTTACTCAAGATCTTATGCATGCTAGGGCTCTCTACGCTTCAAAATGATTTTTGACAAAATTAGGCCGTACGCCAATACTAAATTTATTTCATCAGCTGTATAGCTTTAAAGACACTGCCTAGGGACGCCTGGGTGACTCAGTCGGTTAAGTGTCTGCCTTTGGTTCAGGTCATGACCCCAGGATCCTGGGATGGAGTTCCATGTCGGGTTCCCTGCTCAGCCCCTGCTCAGCGGGAGTCTGCTTCTCCCTCTGCCCCTCCCCCCTGCTTGTGCAGGCTCTCTCCCTCTCTCTCTCAAAATAAATAAAATCTTAAAAAATAATAAGAATAAATAAAGACACTGCCTACAGTATCAATTAGAATAGAAAATACATATTAGCCTGATAAACTTTTAAGCTTTTTTGAAAGGTTCACCTAGAATAATTCATCTTGCTGAGCTTTCAATCAACATCTACCACATTCAGAAATGACAGGGTCCCAAATCCCAGAAACAACTTAGATCATACTCACACCAATTATATTTGGATGACTTAGCTCCTGTAATAATTTTATCTCTCTTAAGGCTGTTCTATTTATACCTACATGAAAAGGCAAAGCACAATGTGAAAAATAATTCTGACATCTCAAATCTTACAAACATATTTTTGGGGATAGGTTAGTCTTTCAGGAAATAGCAGTGAATATAAGAAAAATAAGGACTATTTTGACAATTTTTTTTGATATCTGGTTTTCTTTTATATTACTTCATTTTCAAAATAGCTTAACAATGTCAATGATAAATGGTGATAAAAAGTATTCACTTTATACCATATCACTTGAGAAGACTGCTGGAATAACAATGTGATAGTGTGTAACATGAAAGCAATAAGTCAACAGCTTCCTCTTTCTCGCATTATGTTAGAAACAGATTCTTTTTTTTTTAGAAACAGATTCTTGATGCTAACAACAAAGTAGTGGTAAGACAATATCTTTCCCAATACAAAGGACAGAACTCAAAATTAAAAATAAGATGTGGTACTGTTAAATAGAAGAAGCGTCCTTTTTATAAAAACTAGTTCTTGATGACTAAACAAGACTTAGCATACTAGGGCGCCTGGGTGGCTCAGTTGGTTAAGCGACTGCCTTCGGCTCAGGTCATGATCCTGGAGTCCCGGGATCGAGTCCCGCATCGGGCTCCCTGCTCGGCAGGGAGTCTGCTTCTCCCTCTGACCCTCCCCCCTCTCATGTGCTGTCTCTCTCATTCTCTCTCTCTCAAATAAATAAATAAAATCTTTAAAAAAAAAAAAAAAAAAGACTTAGCATACTAGTACAAAATGCTATGGAGGAAGGGTAAAACCATGTTTTCTTCCATTCATCTATTTCAGTGTGAGCTTTCTGTACTTCCATGAAGTTGTATCCTGAATTTTCAAAGTAATTAGAAGCTCAGAAAAAGAATAAACAACTGCTTGCAACACCTTAAAGAGTAACGAAGACAGCAAAACAAGCCACTAATAACCTTGTTGCCTTACATTTACTCAGATGACTTGGATGACATACATGACTCTCAACATCCAAATGGTAGATATCACAAATATCCTATCTCTATCGAGTTTACTCTTCTATCACCCTGCAATAACTCTATCTAGAACCACTCATAACTCTAATACATTGCTAACTTCCTTAGTGAGAATAAAAACTTTTCCTGTTCTGTCAGATTACATGGAGTACTCACCATCTTTAGCTTCTGATCTATGTCCAAGTTTAATCTGGGGGGGGAACCCAAATACATTAAAAATGTTAAATTATTTATAGTTAATTCATAACATATAAACACTTCAGAAACTTAGCCACAGTAAAAACACGTAGCAACTTATATGCAAGAAGGGAGTGGAAATCATGAATTTGAAAGGCAAAATTAACAATATAAGAAAGGACCAAGTACCTATCATTCCTTGCCCCTTAGTTTTTGAATTACATTCAAGTAATGGAATTAAGAAAATAAATGTCTCCTTTATCTTTGCAAGATTAAATGTACAAAAGTAACTAAGGGCATACTGACTAATAAACAACAACAAAAAATCACTTCAAGTTAGCCTACTTGGGAGGAAATATATGACATATAAACATAACATGTTTAATATGCCCAATAACATGTTCTTAGGGAACACATTTTCCAAAAACCAAAATTACAAATTAGGATCGATATGGTTAAACTGTTGTTACTATTAATACACATAACAAAACAAAACAAAAAAAGCACAACAAATTGCATTAATAGGTTCAGGCTTACACCAGTCTCCTACTCACTGCTTTATATAATGACTACATGTAACCAAAAATACAAAAAAAAAAAAAATTACTTCTGGAAAAACACAGCTATTCTACCTTTAAAAATATCTCCCAGGGGCACCTGGGTGGCTCAGTCGTTAAGCGTCTGCCTTCGGCTCAGGTCATGAATCCAGGGTCCTGGGATAAAGCCCCAGGTCATGAATCCAGGGTCCTGGGATAAAGCCCCGCATCTGGCTCCCTGCTCCGCGGGAGGCCTGCTTCTCCCTCTCCCACTCCCCCTGCTTGTGTTCCCTCTCTCTCTGTGTCTCTCTCTGTCAAATAAATAAATAAAATCTTTAAAAAAAATAAAAATATCTCCCAGCTAAATGCAAACTGGTACAGCCACAGTGGAAAACAGTATGGAGATTCTTAAAAAATTAAAAATGTAATTACCATATGATCCAGTAATTCCCCTACTGGGTATATAACCAAAGAATATGAAAACACTAATTCAAAAAGATATATGCACCCTATGTTTATTGTAGCATTATTTACAATAGCCAAACTACGAAAGCAACCCAAATGTCCATCTTTATCCATTCATCTCTTGATGGACATTTGGGTTGCTTTCGTAGTTTGGCTATATATATATATACACACACACACACAATGAAATATTACTCAGCATACACACAATGGAATATCACTCAGCCACAAAAAAGAACGAAATCTTGCCATTTGTGACACGAATGGATCTAGAGGGTATAACACTAAGTGAAATAAGAGAAAGACAAATACCATATGATTTCATTCATATGTGGAATTTAAGAAACAAAACTAACAAAGAAAAGAGACAAACCAAGAAACAGTTAACTACAGAGAACAGATGGCTATCAGAGGGGAGGTGCGTGGGGGGATGGGGGAAATAGGTGAAGGGGATTAAGACTACACATCATGATGGACACTGACTAATGTAGAGAATTGCTGAATCACTGTACTGTACACCTGAAACTAACGTAACACTTTATGTTAACTATGCTGGAATTAAAATTAAAAAAATAAGATTCTTGGTAATGATAAAAATAGATTAAAAGATATAAATAAATATATACATATCTCCCAGCGATATACTACAAACACAACTTTTTACTTAAAGGTAAACTACTATAACACCAAAAAAATAAGGCACTCAGCAATAAATCTGACAAAAGATTTGCAAAGCTTTCCAAAACTAAATAATAAAACAATATGAAAACATGCTTAAAAATGAGACTAAAATAAACAACACATTCATGGATAGCAAGACTCAGTAATCATAAATATGTCAATTTTTTTTTAAGTTCAACCAAATCTAAAGCTCAACAGCATTTTTTAAAGAACACTGACAAATCAATTCTAAACTTTATATGGAAAAGTAAGGATCTAAGAACAATTTTAAAAATTTTTACATTTTATAAACACAATAAAAATACATTGTTTTCACGAAGCCATCTACTTCCTCACCCAGATTAAACAACTATCAATATTTTGCCACACTTACTTCATTATTCATCCTCCCCTTTCTGCTGGCTAAAATGTTTTATAACAAACCTGAGATTTCATGTCATTTCATCCCCATGTACTTAGGTAAGCATCTCTAAAACACGGGACATTTTCTTACATATTCAAAATGCCATTTTCATACTTAATAACAATGCCACAGCAGTAGGTAATACCTAGTTCATATCAAATTCTCCTGATTGTTTGAAATTTCCCAACTAGCAGATAAAATAGCCAAGATAATTTTGAAGAAAAACAGGTATGTTTATCTTATCAGATTTCAAGGCTTTTGAAAGACAGTAGTAATTAAATACACTATAGTATCTGAGCAGGGATGGAAAAAAAAAAATCAATCAATGGAAAAAAAATAGTGTGCCCAGAAATGGCTCCAAGTATATACTGGAACTCGGCATTACAACTAATGCAGAACTTTGTGTTACAACTCACCAGGAAAAGGACAGACTATCAATAATGCTGGGACAGCGAGGAAAAAATATTGGATCGCCATATTACACAAAGTAGAAAAATTAATTCCATTCTAAATGTGAACAGCAATACTTAAAAATTTTTAGAATATAGAATCCTTAATAAACGAGGTGGCAAGCAGACAAAAAAGAAAACCATAAAGCAAAAAAATGGATAAACTCAACCAGAACAGAATTATAAATTTCTGTGCCCCAGAAGATACTATATATAAACTAAAAGTCTAGGCAAAGACTGGGAGAAGATATCTGAAGTACAGATTTCTGACAAAGGATCAATGTCCAGAATATAATAAAAAATTCCACTAATCAACAGGAAGAAAAAAATTTAAGCACCCTAACAGAAAAACCGGTAGGAGAAAGTCTAAAAAGCCAATAGATCTAAGAAAAGATGATCAATCTAACTGGTATTCAGAGAAATATTAATTGAAACAATCATATGCCAATTTTGATCCAGGTAACTGACAAATGTAAAATCTGACAATACAAACATGGTAAGAATGTGGAAGGAGGTTAAACTAGTCCAAGCACTTTGAAGAGCAATCTGACAATATGTGGTGAGGCTGATGCTGTATATTCCCTAAAATAGGCATGTCTTTAGGGCTGTATAAAGGGAAAACATAAAAAATAACAAAATAGCTTAAGTGTGTACATCAAGAATTTGGACAGGCAAATTTTAGTGTAGTTATATGATGGAATCTAATTACCAATGATCATATATAAACCACATCTACATGTATCCATGTAGAAGATTTCAGAAATAACGCGGATTCAGAAAAACAAACTGCAAAAGAATATTTACATATGGGGGGTGGGCAGGCAGGCAGGCAGACAGCCAGCCATTGAAAGAAATAACCTAGAAGGTCAGCAATAGAGGACTGGTTAAATAAATGGGGAAACATAAATTGAGTATGATCTTTTTAAAAAGATGAGGTAGAGATCAATGATTTTTTTTATAAATTTCAAAAGAAATGAAATTTTACACTTACCTCTAAACATACTTTAAAAGTCTAAGATACAATAGGTGAAAGAATATTGAATATTCATTTTTTGTAAAATTAAACATAAATGTTAGTAAATGAACAAGTGTAATACTTTATAGCAGAAAGACTAGATAATGTCTAAAATGAGGTAGGGGCAAGCACTCAAGAAATAACGATATAAGTACATTATTTAATGAAATAGAAGTAAATACCAGAGGAAAACTATAGGAGTTGTGATTGCTCTAAAGAGTGAAAAACAGGGCTAGAGGAACCAAGCACCTTAAAAAGCCTGGGCCTTTTAACTGATTTTTAAAACCACAAAGCAGCATTATTTGAAATAAAAATTAAACGTAAAAGAAGATTCCATTGTGAGTAACCTTCAAGGGGTAAAAGTCTATCAAAGAGAAACAGGAGGGGCACCTGCATGGCTCAGTGGGTTAAGCGTCTGCCTTGGGCTCAGGTCATGATCTCTGGGTGCTGGGATGGGCCAGAGTAGGGCTTCCTGCTCAGCAGGGAGGCTTCTCCCTCTGCCCCTCCCCCCACTCTCAAATAAAAATCTTAAAAAAAAAAAAAGAGAAAGGATGGATTCTAAATCCTAACTTATGTTAAAAAAAAGCAACCCCCCCCCCCGCCCCAAACAAAACAAATCCCACTAGGACTTTCAAACAACTACATTAACTCAGTATGCCAACAATGAAGATTATATCAGTCGGGTTAATACGTTTTTTTTTAGGTTAATACATTTTTAATGAATGTCTACAAATGTACTGGACAGGATCCTAAGTATAATTTGAGTGGAAGTAAATAGACAATAAGCTCACAGATAAGAGGATTTCAGATTTTGATAAATGTTATGAAGATAATGGAGAAATATGGCAAGGAACAATAGGGAAGTAGGGAGGCACACCTATTTTAACTAAAGTGACCACTGAAGGCCTCTATGTGGGGGAGACATTTGAGTGAAATCTAAAACTTGCCAAGTTTTAGAGAAAAATATATTAGCCAGAAGGCAGGCAAATCCAACGATCCTGGGAATGCACTGAACTTAATGTGTTCAAAGGACAGAAAGGTCAGTGTGACCAGAATATAATGAACCACGGGTAGAATAAAAAAGGTAACTTTAGAAAGGGTCAGAATAGATAAGAATTTTTACACAGGAGTAGCTACAATGCTGGATTATAGAATTTAAGTTGGAAAACAGAGATGAGAGAAATCAGAAAAAGTAAAAAGATAACAGCAGCAGGAATAATTGTGGAGGGTGACAGGGAGTGGGTGTAAGTGAATCAGCGGACTAGGCTTCAAAGGAGTTAGGAATTTTGAAGGAGAAATAAATTCAAATAGCAACAGGAACAATAAGGAGGTGAGGACACCTGGGTGGCCCAGAGTCCTGGGATCCAGCCCCATGTGGGGGCTCCCTGCTTTAGCGGGGAGCCTGCTTCTCCCCCTACTTGTGCAGTGCGCGCTCTCTCTCTGACAAATAAATAAATAAAATAAGGAGGTGGAGGTCACCTACCCACCAAGAGACCTTGAGATATGACAAAAACCTCTCTTTGAGAGGATTACTGATTTCAGTAGCATGGGAAAGAACAAGCAACCTGGCAGCAAAAAACCTGGATTTAAATCCTAGTTTTAGTATTAGTATCTGTGTCATTTTGACAAGTTACTCAATCTCTCTTGGTCTCAGGTACCTCAAGTGTAAAATAAGGATACTTCCCCTACTTCACATGGCTATATTGAAGGCTAAGTGAAAAGAATGTAAGTGAAAGTGCCTGACATGTAGAAAATTAGCTACATATGACCCAAGTTTCTTTAATGAATGCAAGTAAAAAAGCTACTAAAAAGGCACATCAGTGTTAATGCTCACGAAAGCCTTTCATGGAAAATCTGTACACAGAAAACACAGAGGATACACATGACGGATGCAGGTGTGGCAGAAACCGTGACCTGGGAATATCACGGCACTAAATAGTTCTGAGGACCCAACAGATGGGTACTTGGTCCCCTTGCCTACGTCTGAGTTTATAAAGCAAACGTAATATATAGCTTCCTCTTCATTTCAATTCCAATTAATGGGACAACAACAAAACTAGTTCAACCCGAGTTCCATCCTGAACACAAGCACTAATAAATTGTTTTCTCTGAAAACGACATAAATATCTCATTAGCAGAGCACTGTTGAGAGTAGTAAAAAGCCCAGGCATCAGCTCATACATACAAACATCTTCAGAGACTCAAGGAAAAATAACAGTAACTCACTTTCTTAATGGCGACAATTTGGTTGGTGTTCTTGTCTCTGGCCTTGTAAACCGTGGCAAACTAGAGAGAAAAACAGAAATAATCTAAGTTTGTGGGAGCTTTTTGTTTGTGTTTGCCTTTTTACTTATTTAGTTTGGAGAAGCAAAGAGCCCGGGATTCCTGGATCGGATTCGTGGCGGCGTGGAACGTGGTGAGGCAGGCCACTTCCCGTTCCAGTCTATCCTTCAGAAAGGACAGGGCCCCGAGGGGCCTGGGTGACTCAGTCATTAAGCGTCTGCCTTCGGCTCAGGTCATGATCCCAGGGTCCTGGGATCGAGCCCCGCATCCGGCTCCCTGCTCAGTGGGAAGCCTGCTTCTCCCTCTCCCACTCCCCCTGCTTGTGTTCCCTCTCTCGCTATCTGTCAAATAAATAAATAAAATCTTAAAAAAAAAAAAAAAGGACAGGGCCGCTTAGGGGTTCCCCTCGAGGGTACACACAAGGGGCAGCAGGTGCGTCTGGGCAGCCTCGCCCAAAAAGGAGTAGCCAGGTCAGTCCTCTCAATTGCACCAGAAAATCTGTGAGGGTGTGAGGCGGCTCCGCGTTCTCTGTTCAGAGACCTCCGAATCCCGCCGAGAGCCTCACCTGTCCCTCCCCGAGGAAGTCCAGTTTTTCATAACGCTTTGCTCGCGACTTCACGTCCACCGCCATCCGTCGCACGAAACTCGACTCCAACAGAAAGGGGCGAACTTCCGAGACACCAGGAATTTAAAGCTACCTTAAAGCCTCCAACAGCCACTTCCGTTGAGAGGGCGCCGACGCTTTATTAGCTCCGCCCCGACTTCCGGTTTGGGCTTGGGCGCTGCTAAATAAGTCCGGCTAGAGCCCGCCCTACGGAAGCTGAGCGAGGCAGGGTTCGTTGGCTTTTTTGCGCAGTCCCCGCCTTGTCACTCCGTAGCCTGTTGGTGCCGGAAGCGGAGTGTTTTCGCAGGTGACTCTGTCACCCTGTTACCGTTTTAACTTCGATATTCCCTTCACTACTGGGGACAGGTCAGCGTTCTGATATGATATTCTGAGTTCGGGATTTAATGGGTGTGTATGAGTGTGGAAGGCTTGACCTCATCCCTGATCTCGCTTTCTGGTTCTTGCTCAAGGGCGTCCGTCGCCAAGGTTGCTATGGACGCTTGGCGTCGCAATCTCAGGTTACTTGGAAGAGAGCCCAGTTCTTAAGGGCTGGTCTAGAGGCTCTCTTAATTCAGTCCTTTGTGAAGTACTCCTGGGGAAACAAAATCCAAGTCCACTGAAGAATTTCGTGCTGTGGAACAGACTTCTGGTCATCAGTTTTCTATTCTGTAAAATGGTAATAATAGGCGACATCATAACTGATTGTGAAGACTAAATGAAACACCCAGAAAGTTTAGACATAGTAAGTGCTCAATTAAGTGTTAATTGTGAGTACTCAACCTTGATTCTCATAAGTTTTCATGCAAATCAACACGTTAAACACATTAATTCACTTATTCATCGAATATGTATATAGAGCGCTTACTATGTGCCAGGCTCTGTTGCAGACTGAGAAATCAGCAGGGAAAAAGACAAAGATCCATGCTTTCCAATGGAAGGAAATAAAATATGTTATGATACATACTGTTAAGTTCTACAGAGATAAAGCAGGGAAAGGGTAGGGCTTGCAGTTTAAAACAGGGTGTTAAAAGACGTCACTGAAAAGCCACTGCAAAAAAAAAAAAAAAAAAAGGCCACTGCAGTTTTCTGCAAAGTGGTATGATCTGACTTAATGTTTTAGAAAGTTCACTAATGGCTGTTTTGAGAGACCACAATATAGACTTAGAAAGCAAAAAAAGCAAGGCCAGTGAGAGAATTATTGCAGTTATCCCGATGGCTATATAAGATTTTATCAATTTGACTTCTAGCCAATAGGATTTGCTGACAGACTGGATCTGGGTTGTGGCGGAAAAAAAACCCTGATAATTCCAAGGTTTTGAACTGAAGCATTTGATGTTTCTAAGAGTTGAGAATATTCATCTTCAGAGGTGTTGAAGAAGGCAGCAGAATACTAAGGTTCATAATTAAGTCACGGTAACACAGAGTCAGGGTTGAGTTCTTGCTCTGGATCTAGACTACTTGCATTTGAATACTGACCTCACAAGTGTTCAGTCACTAGATTTATTACTTGGGCAAAATATTTAACCTTTTCGTTCCTAGTTTTCTAATTTATAATAGGACTACTCATTGGGTTGCTGCAAGGCTTAAATGTTTTACATTTCCAAAACCCTTAGAAAAGTGTCTGACAGTGCTCAGTTTGTTAGCTATCATGTAACTATTACTGGTCACCTTCCAGCTCTTTGTCACTTGGGTTTTTATTGAGTTTTGATATGTTCATAGACAAAATTCTCATACATTACACAAAACACCATCTTTACTATTTTTCTCTTATGTCAAGATATACCTAATGATACATGGTATCATAGAACTTAGGTCGAAGTTCCTTCTGAAAGTTATTACTTTAACAGTAATCTAACCTCACTTGTAGTAGAAATAAGTAGTGAGCTAAATGTGATGGTACACTTGTGAGGCTAGAGGTTCCAAAGTGTATCATGGCATATGAATTGATAATAACTGCATTATACTATGATGCTAAGTAAATTCTGATTTGGGGACATTTTAAGTATGGTAAAAAAGGCAGTTATTTAGGTAATATTCTGGGTTTACTGGGTCACTGTATGTATAAAATGCCATTCAGCATCTGTATAGCATTGTCCAGTTTACAAAGCACTTGCACGTATTAGCTATAGCCAGCTTTCAAGGTGGTCCCAATGAATCTTTCCTTCTGGTATCAATGCACTTGTGTAGTCTACTCCCACAGTGAAACAAACTGTTCTGTGTGACCTGTAGAATATGGCAGAATTCAGTACGTGTAACTTTTAAGTAGATCATAAAAGGCATTGCTTCTTTTGCTTTGCATGCTTAGATCATTTGCTCTGAGGGAAGTCGTCCATCATGTCAAGAATTCAATCAGGTAGCCGTGTGAAGAGGCCTATGTGAGGAGCACCTGGGGCCTCCTGCCAACAGCCAGCATCAACTTGCCAATCATATAAGTGAGCCACCCTGGAGGTAGATCATATAGCTCCAATCAAGCCTTCAATAACTGCAGCCCCAGCTGGCATCTGATTACAACCTCCTGAAAGACCGGGAGCAGAACTGCACAGCCAAACTGCTCCAGAATTCCAGACCCAGAGAAACAATGAGCTATTAAGTGATTATTGTTGTTTTTAGCCACATTTTGGGCTTTCAGTCATTAAGTTTTGATTTGCTACAAAGTAATACACAATAGGGACACCTGGGGGGCTCAGTTGGTTAAGCGTCTACCTTCAGCTCAGGTCATGATCCCAGGGTCCTGGGATCGAGCCCTGCATCGGGCTCCCTGCTCCGCAGAGAGCCTGCTGCTTCTCCCTCTGCCTGCCACTCCCGGGGTTGTGCTCTCTCTGACAAATAAATAAAAATTAAAAAGAAAAGTAATACACAATTCACTAATGGATCCTATCATATTGTACAGTATTAGGGAGGAAAACTGAAGCTTGAACAAATTCAGCACTTGGCAGGTGATTATATATATATTTAAGTGCTTATCTCCTAAATGAAAATACAGCCTATTTATTTAAAGCTAGGCCAGAATTCCTCCTATACCATCTCTTTGGGAGCTCATCCTACGACACCAATTCCCACTGAACATGCCTTTTTGCCATACTTATGCTCACTAATTCTGTAAAAGTGGTAATTTTTTTCATTGCGACATTCACGGTAGGAGCTGTAGTAAAGATGGCCTTCAGACGGTTCTAGTATTGGGGCTTCTGACTGCTGGCCCACAGTAACACAGAAGTCACTCTTCATTACCTGAACCCACTCTGTTTCGGAAAGCAAAAATATTGGCTTCCTTTTACTGAAATGAAAAAATTAGGGAGAAAAAATAGAATAGTGCTAACTTTTATGAATATTTTCCAATTAAGTTTTTAAAATGATAACAGAAAAATCATGAATCACATTGTTTTTCTGAGTCACCAGAACAGCTTACTGCTAGTACCAAACACCTGTCTCATATTCGACTTGGGCAACATCTATACTAGGCCACAACAGAGAATTTATAAGAGAAGCAGATCAACTACAGAATAGCAAAAAAAGAAAAAAAGCATGGGGTGCCTGGGTGGCTCAGTCATTAAGCAACTGCCTTCGGCTCAGGTCATGGTCCCGGGGTCCTGGGATCGAGTCCCGCATCGGGCTCCCTGCTCCGCGGGAGGCCTGCTTCTCCCTCTCTCACTCCCCCGCTTGTGTTCTCTCTCTCTGTCAAATAAATAAATAAAATCTTAAAAAAAAAAAAAAAGCAAAGCATAGTTCACAGGCAAATGAGCAATACTCAACAATTCGACTTTTTTTTTTTCAAAGATTTTAAATTTAGGGGCGCCTGGGTGGCTCAGTCGTCAAGCGTCTGCCTTCGGCTCAGGTCATGATCCCAGGGTTGTGGGATCGAGCCCCGCATTGGGCTCCCTGCTGGGCAGGAAGCCTGCTTCTCCCTCTCCCACTCCCCCTGCTTGTGTTCCCTCTCTCGCTGTCTCTCTGTCAAATAAATAAATAAAATCTTAAAAAAAAAAAAAGATTTTAAATTTACTTCAGAGACAGACAGAGATAGTAACAGAGATCAAGAGTGAGTGGGGAGGGGCGCCTGGACAGCTCAGTTGGTTAAGCGACTGCCTTCGGCTCAGGTCATGATCCTGGAGTCCCTGGATCCAGTCCGCATCGGGCTCCCTGCTCGGCAGGGAGTCTGCTTCTCCCTCTGACCCTCCCCCCTCTCGTGCTCTCTCTCATTCTCTCTCTCTCAAATAAATAAATAAAATCTTTAAAAAAAAAAAGAGTGAGTGGGGAGGAGAGGGAGAAGCAGGCTCCCCACTGAGCAGGGAGCCCAACACGGGGCTCTATCCCAGGACCCCGGGATCACGACCCGAACCGAAGGCAGACGCTCGACCAAGCGAGCCACCCAGGCGCCCCTCGACTCTGTCTAATGCCCAAAAGCTACCCTTACTATTAGGGATGACTTCTTTAAAGCATATTCTAGAAATCATTCAAGGTATGGAAGAAAATTTATTTAGCTTTGTGAGGCTTTACTTTCACAATAATACATACCCTTGGCACTGTAAGACCCTATTAAAGTTTCATAAATTGCCTTAGTAAGGTAAATATTTAGGTTGATTTTATGAGACTTTCAGACATTAAGTTTGAGAAAGTTAGTGGTTTCCAGAATTTGCACAGATGATAATTAAAACAGTAAAATAAAGAATAAGACTTTCTTAACACCCCTAATAACATAGTAAGTTGCAATTTCTAATCAAACACCTATTTCTAGGTTATATTCATTTTGATCTCTTATTTTCCATTTTAAACTCTGGTATTTTCTTCTGAATATAGGTTACAAATAATCTTTTGTATTAACTCCCAGTTTTAATACCACAAAGTCACCTATTTTACCTTGACTATATTTTTATCGTTTAGGGTAGGATACACTTTTTAAACTAGTTATACTCCAGTAACTTTGTGAATGAAAAAAAGGGGAGGAAAACTAAGAACAAATAATGGAGTCATTCTTTCACTGATCCTCATCCAATTTCAGGAAAATCACTTCCCAAAAGCAGCAATTCTAATAAATCTTTCCATGTCTAAAAAGAAACTGAAACAAAAGGGAAATCATGGAAAACCTGTGATAGTTTACTAGATATTGTGTGCTTTTAGTAGCTCAACACTGGTAATACTTGATAATCGAGAGTAAATTAATAGGCTAACATTTAAAAATGTATACTTTAATAAGCATATAAACAATTAGGTAAGCTTGTGGAGAAGCTGACCAAGATACATATATTAGGAGATACAATTGTCCATCTAAATTTTCTAGATTTCTTTTTTTTTGCAGAGTATTTATTCAAGTTGTTTACTATATAATTTCTCGTGTGCCATTTTGGAAGTCCTTTATTGTAAAGACTAGTCTTTTGTCTGATGACAAACAGCAGCCACACTGTCAGTGATTATTCTGGACCTCCACGCTGAAAAGGAAAAAACAAAGCAAAAAGATTAGGTGTTAAATTTACAGAAGAAATGTTCTCATGGCCACTATATGAATTTACACTATTTTAAGCAAATGATCTTTAGGTGTTTAAAAAAAAAGCAGTTTTGGTTTTCCTCTTAGGCACTCCTATCAATGTTATGAACAATTTCTGATCTGGAAAGGACTCAAGGTTGACCCTGATTGGTGGTCCTCAAATTTCATGGTCTCAGCAGCCCTTCACACTGAAAAATTACCAAGGATTCTACCGAGCTTTTTTCATGTGGTTATAGCTATTGCTACTTCCCATATTCTACTTCCACACATATATTCCTTCATGTACTTTTACTGAGGGCTTGTACATGGTTTATTTCTCATAGTCCTGGTCTACCTGACTGTTTTGGTCTTAGCGACTGACCCACCATGACAAGGTGATGGAAAGAGCAAGTAAATCAGCCTATGAAATTCCAAAAGCCAAAAATGTTCATGTGTTTTGCACAGTACTAAGATAAAGAGCAATGACATACTTGGATAAATTCAATTTCTTCTTGAGATACAAGTTTCCTTCTGTATTTCTGAGGTAATGTTTTTATTATTTCTGCAGTGTCTGGTGGACCCTGATGCACCAGCAAATCTGGGGATTTACTTCCCTTATAATGCTGTGAAATTGAAGAAGAGTGAGACGGTAGTCCTGCTGATCTCAAAACTTCTGATACTGAAAAAAAAAAAAATGTAATTAGAGAAATAAATTGTTCAGGTGTCTTAAAATACTATTTTGAGTTATCTATTATTGAGTAAGCAAGTCATTCTTCAAATGCTAAGTGTAATTCTGAGAGGTATTATTGAGTAACTTAGTTGAGTACCTATATTTAATTTCATAAAGTTCTTTTTAAATAAGGAAGTAGCTGGGGCGCCTGGATGGCTCAGTCAGTTGAGCGTCTGCCTTTGACTCAGGTCATGATCCCGGGGTCCTGGGATCGAGTCCCGCACTGGGCTCCCTGCTCAGCGGGAAGCCTGCTTCTCCCTCTCCTCCCCGCTCGTGCTCTATCTTTGTCTCTCTCAAATAAATAACTGAAATATTTAAAAAAAAAGGAGGTAGCTTTAAGTGAATGAATTACTAAATCAAACAAGTTTGTAAAATAATAAAATTTCTAGGTAGTGGAGTTCAACCCATATGGATAATCTACCTGACTTAAGTTTTGTCAAATGGGGGCACCTGGGTGGCTCAGTCGGTTATGCATCTGCCTTCAGCTCGGGTCATGATCCCGGGGTCCTGGGATCGAGCCCCGCATCAGGCTCTCTGCTAGGCGGGAAGCCTGCTTCTCCCTCTCCCTCTCCCTCTGCCCCTCCTCCAGCTTGTGCTCTCTCTCTCTTGCTCACTCTCTGTCTCTCAAATAAATAAATAAAAAATCTTTAAAAAAAAAAAAGTTTCGTCAAATGGTGGCATTTACAGTTAAAAATATCCCTATAAGGGGCACCTGGCTGGCTCAGTCGGTTAAGCGATTGCCTTTGGCTCAGGTCATGATCCCAAGGTCCTGGGATGGAGCCCCGAATTGGGCACCCTTGCTCAGCAGGAAGCATGCTTCTCCCTCTCCCGCTCCCCGTTTGTGCTCTCTCTCTGTCAAATAAATAAATAAAATCTTAAAAAAAAAGATATATATATATATATATATATCCCTACAAAATTTGATAAACTCCTCCCTGAATTAAAGATCAAATATCTTATAATAAAGACAGGGACAATCATAATGATCACTGAGTAATGTATAGAATTGTTGAATCACTATACTGGACACTGTAAGTTAACTATACTGGAATTAAAAAAAAAACAGGGACAAAGGATCGGGTAAAAAGGAGGGGCAAAAGGAAAACAGGACTTGTTCAGAATCTTCAGTTACTTTATAGGAAATGATTGCTCAGGGCTAAGGCAGTCTTTATCTATTGAGTGAATGAATAAATGAGTGAAAGAAAAGAAGGTCAGCTGGGAGAAAAATATAGGAATGGCCACTGTTCCTCACAATCTCTCCAATGTAAGCATAGGAGAGTCTTTTAAAGGACAGAAGAAAGGAAAGAAAAAAAATTTCCCTATATAAAATCGTTATCATTAAAAAATCAGAGATATGTTCTGTTGAGTCACTACCTTTTTAAATGGAGGTAATAAGTTAATTTCTACTTGCATGAAATCTAGCAGACCATTGTGATCTAAGCTACAATGGTCTCGCTGATTTTAAAATGAGAAATAATGCCTATAATAGAATATTCATATATACATATGCCTGTACATATATTTTTTTAAAAATCTGAAGTACAACTTACCGTTAGGTTTAGGATTGTCTCTTCTGTCAGGGAACCTTATTAACGGAGTATGTGGCTTGACTACCTAAAAGAAAAATAAAATCCATGGAAAAAAAAAGATGAAGCACTAAAATAAACTCGTTAACTATAAAAGAAACAACCTACTGGGCTTCATAGATACTTTTGTTAAAATAAACTAACTTAGTATTTGACAGCAACTTTAAATCTTCCTATTTTACTCTTCCCCAACCAGGAAAGCTGGTCTATGAACTATTAAGTTGTTTATCTCTTCTTCATAATAACTTTGGACTTTTCACATGATAAGACATTTTACTATACTACCAACTGACCTCAAAAACAACCCTATGAAAAAGATGACACAGATTTTATGTTGCATGATATATATTGCCCTGCTGCCTGGTAAGAATTCAAAGTTTCCTGACTTGTATTGAGTGTTGTTTTCCTACTATCAATATCTAGCAGTGTAAAACAGGGTAAGAAGCATACTGAAATTTAGGTCATTAAGAAAATACTTTTCCTGGGAGGCTCAGTTGGTTAACCGTCTGCCTTCAGCTGAGGTCATGGTCCCAGGGTGAGAGACTGAGTTCCCCATCAGCGAGGAGCCTGCTTCTCCCTATGCCCCCCGCTCCGCCTGCTTGTGTGGGCTCTCACTCACTGACAAATTTTTAAAGGAAAATACTTTTTCTGACTACAAAAGTAACACATGTTCTGTGTAAAAAATTCGGAAGAAATCGAAAAAAGCACAAATAAGAAAATACTATCTATAATCCCCAACCCCCATAAAACAGACTTAAACATTTGTTAGCACATTTGGTCTGAGGACTATACCCACAGAAATATGTATTTTTAGAATATTGTTTTTATAACAGATATTTGCAGAGTATTAATGTTTTATCCCTAAAATTCCAGATAATGCTATAGAAGAACTTAAATGGACATTTCAATATGAAATTATCTGAATACACAATGCTAAGACTCTAATGAACAGTACTATTTGCATCTAATCTCTGAGTTGCTCTGTAACTAATGATATTGAGATGTGTGTTTATCTGCAAAATATCTGTATATATGTACTATATATTATATATTTTATATGACTACAGAAGTAAATAGGCTTGTTGGGACTCGCCTGAAACCACCACAATTGTGCTGCTGAGAGAAAATGCTGGAATAGAGTTGTCTTCCTCAGCATAAGGGCACACACAAGTCTTTCATGGTAAAAAAAACAAAACTCTAGGGCGCCTGGGGGGCTCAGTCGTTAAGCGTCTGCCTTCGGCTCAGGTCGTGATCCCAGGGTCCTGGGATAGAGCCTCATATCGGGCTCCCTTCTCAACGGGGAGCCTGCTTCTCCCTCTGCCTGCCCCTCCCTCTGCTTGTGCGCTCTCTCTGTCCTCATGAATAAATAAATAAAAATCTTAAAAAAAAACAACAAAACTCTAATGTAATATTGTGTGTCAACTATACTTAAATAAAAATTTTTAAAAAACCAATTCTCCCTCTAGTGACTTTTTCCCTTTTCATAGCCAAGGTTCTTGAAAGAATGTTCTTCTAGCCATCCACTCTCAATACCCCATTTAAAAGTTTTTAAAATGTTCAACAGCTTTCAAAATAAACTTCAAACTCCACATCTGTCCTTCACAAGGCCCATCCTGATCTGGCATTTCCTTACCTCTCAAGCCTCATTCCCCACCACTGTCTTATAGACCTTTTATTCCAGGTATTCTTTTTTTTTTTAATTTTATTCCAGGTATTCTGAAGTACTTTTCTGTTCCCTATTCATCATGCCATTCAATCTACAGCTTGTGTTCTCTGCCAAGAAATCTATCCTCAGTCCCGCCCCACTTCCATGCCTCATGCTTTCATCTGGTTTTGTTTTGTTTTGTTTTTAAGATTTCATTTATTTATTTGAGAGAGAGCAAAGGGGGGCAAGAGAGAGAGCACGAACAGGGAAAGGGGCAGAGGGAGAAGCAGACTCCCCGCTGAGCAGGACACCCGAAGCGGGGCTCAATGCAAACACCCTAGTATCATGACCTGAGCTGAAGGCAGACACCTAACAGACTGAGCCATCCAGGTGCCCCTCATCTGTTTATCTTTTAAAACAATCAAATATCACTCCCCTCTAAAAAGCTTTCCTGATTTCAAAGTCTGATTTTAAAACTCCTCCTTTGTGTTTCCATGGCATCCTGAACATTTTAAGAATATTATGCAGAGGACAGATCAATGAACCAATGATTACAGGACAGCTAAGCTCCTGAAAAGGCAGAGTCAGAGAAATTGGCATTTCTGCAGTAGTTCCTGGTACATACTAAATGCTCAGGAAACATTTGCCAAGTGAGTGAATAGAGACCATTTGTAAGTTAGGACTAACTATGTATGTATACACACACTTACACAACCGTACGTACACAGAGAATCCATTTCAGCATTACTTTTGCACACTTAAAAATATGATGTGATATGCCCTTATAGATTAAATTTCCAGTATCATGTCCTTTTTTTTTTTTAAGATTTTTTTAAATTTATTTATTTGACAGAGAGATAGCATAAGTAGGCAGAGCGGCAGGCAGAGGGAAAGGGAGAAGCAGTCTCTCTGCTGAGCAGGGAGCCCGATGCGGGGCTCGATCCCAGGACCCTGGGATCATGACCTGAGCCGAAGGCAGCCACTTAACCGACTGAGCCACCCAGGTGCCCTTCGTGTCCACCTTTTAAAAGATTTTATTTATTTATTTGAGAGAAGGAGAGAGAGAGAGAGAGAATGAGCAGGGGGAGGGGCAGAGGGAAACAGACAAGCAGACTCCCCACTGAACAGGGAGCCCAATGCAGGGCTTGATCCAGGACCCTGAGATCATGACCTGAGCTGAAATCAGATGCTTAACTGACTGAGCCATCCAGGTGCCCCTGGTATCCCCTTAAAAGAAATTTTTCTAAATACATGAGAGTAGAGAAAGTACTATAATAAACCCTAATAAACAAAAAATAAAATAAATCCTGACAAACACATTATACAATTTCAACAGTAATATAATCTTATTTTATCACCCCTTCCCCCATTAAACAAATCCCAACCATCTCCTCTTACCTGTTAATACCTTCCATATGTATCACTAACAGAAAACAGATTTTTGTGAAATCACAACCCCAATACATTTTACCACAATTCACAAGTTAAAAATAATTCTTCAATATCATCTAATACTTAGCTTATGCTCAAATTTTCCTCTCTCAAAATTTGCTTTTTAAACTTTAAATGTAAACACAAAGAAGCAACTCTAACTGTGTATTAGTTGGGTAACATAACTAAGAGAATAAAAAAGAGCTAATCCAAATAACTTTCAGAGGGCTTAGACTATACTTCAGTCTAAAGGCGATGGTAATAATAATAATAATAAATACAAAGAAATTTTGAACTTCTTAGTTTGGTGTTGGGAGTTGTATAAATATAGCAATTTTGAAACCATTTTCTATCTACTGTAGGACTGAGCCAATGAGTACATACATTTATATTGATATTTGGGGGAGCCAGGGATTTGCCTGTGGGAGAAAGAAAATACAAGTGTGGGATTGGGGGGGAAAGAGAAGGAAGAATGCTGGGGTGTTCAGACTGGAATCTAAGGGGTCAGTATAAATTCATGATAAATGCCATGAGTTTATTCAGCCTGTCCCATTAATGGATATTTGGGTTGTTTCCAGTCTTTATTACAAATAATGCATACAGTAAATATCCTCATACTATTCTTATCTGTGCCAGTATATCTGTGGGATAGATTCCTAGGAAAGAGATTGCTGGGTCAAAAGATAAAAGACTGATTTTGAGAGATACTCCTAGATTTTCTTTCACAGAGGTTCTACTGTTTTACATTCCCATATTGGTTCCTAGAGCGACCGGTAAGTGCCTGCTTACACACAGCCTTCCCAACAGACTTATGTTATCTAACTTGTACATTTTTAATAAAATCTAAGTGAGGAAAAATGTTATCTCCATGTAGTTGTAATTCTCACTTATTGTGAGGCTGTCCAGTTTTTCATATGGTTAAGAGCCATTTTCATTTCTTCACCTGTGAAGAGTACGTTCACAGCTCTTGCCTATTTTTCTATGCTTACAAATTCTTTATATAGTATGGTTATTAACCCTTTTTCTGTTGCAAATTTTTTACCTAGTTTTTTTTTTAGTCAAATGCTTTTTAATTTTTTGAATGAGTAAAGGTGTTTTTTTCTTTCTAGTACAGCCCAAATTGTCAGTTTTTTCTCCTTACTGTATCTTGATTTTAAAGCATAGTTGGGAAAGTTTTCACTGTTCCCAGGTTATAAAGAAAGTCTTGGGGCGCCTGGGTGGCTCAGTTGGTTAAGTGACTGCCTTCGGCTCAGGTCATGATCCTGGAGTCCCGGGATCGAGTCCCGCATCGGGCTCCCTGCTCGGCAGGGAGTCTGCTTCTCCCTCTGACCCTCCCCCCTCTCATGCTCTCTGTCTCTCATTCTCTCTCTCTCTCAAATAAATAAATAAAATCTTTAAAAAAAAAAAAAAAAAAGAAAGTCTTGTTTTCATTTGGTATTGCATGGTTTTATTTCTTTTAATTTTCAATTTTGAAATAATTATGGAGTCATAGGAAGTTGCAAGAAATGTACAGGGAAATTGCAGGTACCTTCATTCAGTTTCCTACTACAGTAATATCTTACAGAACTATAGCACAGTAACAAAACCAGTGAACTGACATTGGTACAGTCCATATAGCTTATTTAGATTTTATCAGTTTTATATGCACTCATTTGTGCATGTATAATTCTTTGCAACTTTGGCTTCATTTTTTACATTAAAATATCAGATCCATATGCAATTTATCACTTCCTCCCCAACAAACCCCTGGCAACCACTGATCTTTTTACTGTCTCCATAGTTTTGTCTTTTCCAGAATGTCATGTATTTGGAATCGTTCAGTAAGTAGTCTTTTCAGTTCGGTTTCTTTCACTTAGTAACATGCATATAAGTTTCCTCCATGTCTTTTCACGGCTTGATAGCAAATTTCTTTTTAGTGTTGGATAACAGTCCATTGTCTGGATGTACCACAGTTTATGTTATCTATTTACCTACTACTAAAGGATATCTTGGTTGCTTCCAAATTTTTACAATTATGAATAAAGCTGCTATAAATATCCATGTGCAGGTTTCTATGTAGATGTAAGTTCTCAACTCATTTGGGTAAACAGCAAAGTGCAATTGTTTGATCATATAGTAAAAGTATATCAAGTTTTTAAAGAAACTGCCAAACTGCCTTCCAAAGAGGCTGTACCATATTGCATTCTCACCAGGAGTGAACGAGAGTGCCTAATGCTCCAGATCTTTGCCAGCATTTGGTGGTATCAATGTTCTTCTGGATTTTGGCCACTCTAATAGGTATGAAGTGATATTTCATTGTTGTCTTAATTTGCAAATCCATGATGACATATGATAATGAGCATCTTTTCATATGCCTGTGTGTGATCTGTCTTCTTTGATGAGGGGTCTGTTCAGGTCTTTAAGCCATTTTGTTGTTGTTGTCTTTATGTAGGCTCCACAGCCCAGCGCAGGGCTCAAACTCAAACTCAGGACCCTATCAAGACCTGAGCTGAGATCAAGGGCCAGACACTTAACGGAATGAGCCACCCAGGCACCCTGCCCATTTTTATTTTTATTTATTTATTTTTTTAAAGATTTTATTTATTTATTTATTAGAGAGCGAGCGAGAGAGAAACAGCATGAGAGGGGAGAGGGTCAGAGGGAGAAGCAGGCTCCCCGCTGAGCCGGGAGCCCGATGTGGGACTCGATCCCAGGACCCTGGGATCATGACCTGAGCCAAAGGCAGTCGCTTAACCAACTGAGCCACCCAGGCACCCACCCTGCCCATTTTTAAATCAGGTTGTCTTGTTATTAAGTTTTAAGAGTTCTTTGTATAATTTGGATAATGGTCCTTTATTAAATGTTTTTCGCATATATTTTCTCCCAGTCTGTGGCTTGTCATCTCACTATCTTAACTGTCTTTTGCAGACAAGAAGATTTTAACTTGAATAACATCCAGCTTATCAATTATTTCTTTCACATATCATGTCTTTGGTGTTGTATCTAAAAAGTCAAAGCCAGGGACGCCTGGGTGGCTCAGTTGGTTGGGCGTTTCCCTTCAGCTCAGGTCATGATCCCAAGGTCCTGGGATCCAGTCCCGAATTGGGCTCCCTGCTCAGTGGGGAACCTGCTTCTCTCTCTGCCTCTGCCCCTCCCCCTACCTCTGTCCCTCCCCCTGCTTCTGCTCATCCGTGCTTGGGCATCAAGCCATGAAAAGACATGGAGGAAACTTATATGCATGTTACTCTCTCTCTCTCTCTGTCAAAATAAATAAATAAATCTTTGGGGGGGGGGGGGAATAAATAAATAAATAATAAAAAGTCACAGCCAAACCCAATATCATCTACATTTTTTCTTATGTTATTTTCTAGTTTTGCATTTTACATACAATTCTATGATCCATTTTGAGTCAATTTTTGTGAAGGGTATAAGGTCTATGTCTAGATTCATTTTTTTCCAAGTGGATATCCAGTTGTTCCACAACATTTATTGAAAAGACTATCTTTTCTCCATCTATTGCGTTTGCTCCTTTGTCACAGATCAAATAGCTTTTAATTTTTAATTTTACCTTTCTAAGTCTCTTAGTTTTAGGTATGCCTCATATATAGCATAGCATTGGATAGGCATTTGTTAGCCAATTTGAGAATAATAATTTGATTTAGACCATTTACATTTACAGATATAATTCACAAGTTTGGTATATTTTGTCACATCATTTTATGATTATTTCAAAATAAATTCCTTTGTCATATTACCTTTTTCTTTGCTTTCGTTTGTGGGATTTTTTTAATTTGGAAAGATTTGTAAATTGTACTTTTGTGTATTTATATTTACATTACTATCTTTACATAATTCCCTTAATGGCCACTTTCTGAGATACTACCCATTGGTTCATTATTATGAGAAAGAATGAAAGCAGGTGATCGGGATCTCTTCTCTGCTTTCCTTCCCATCTTTTACTACCAGTTAATAACCAGGGGCAGTAGCAAGTGTATTCTACCTTTTATATACTCTTCCCCCTTATTCCTCCATTTTAAAAGTTGAACTAGAGCTATACTGTCAAACAATAGTATTACCAAAAGTCTTTCCCCCGTATCTCCATTATTTAGTCTTAGTTCTTAGAGCCACATACATTCAACGTTCATATCCGTTTCCCATGTTTAAACAACTCCAAGTACAACTAAATATTCCTTAGTTGTCTTTCATTCTCTGGGAGATCTAGTAGGAAGGGCTCCAGGGAACAATATTCCCTGAGTTACTGAAGATGTAGAAGGATTTGTGGCCTTTACAACTTGAAGGTCAATGTAGCTAGATATATCTCTGGTTCACATTTTCCATCTTTACCTTAAATGTTATCTACATGTCCTCCTTTATGAACTATTATTGTTGAAAACTCTAACTTTCGTTCTCTGTTAAGTGCTTGGTCTTGTAGCCTGGATCACCCAAATTTTTTCTTTTTCTCCTTTAAAAATCTAAAGATTCTAGGGGCTCCTGGGTGGCTTAGTCAGTTGGGCATCCAACTCTTGGTTTCGGCTTAAGTCATGACCTCAGGGTCCTGGGATCCAGCCCTGTATGCGTCAGGCTCCCCGCTCGGTGGTGAGTCAGCTTGTCTCCCACTCTCTCTGCCCCCTCCTCCCCATGTGAGCACTTGCGCATACGCGTGCTCTCTCTCAAATAAATAAATAAATATTAAAAAAAATTTTCAAGATTCTACTAGAATATACCCATTACTCAAACACAGTTGGTTAATTCTCTCAAGCCTAAGGTATAGGTTTAAGTCTTCTTTTACATCAGGCAAGTTTTAGTAACTTACAGGTTTTGAGACTTGTTCTATTTGCTTTTACTTTTTCAGAGACTACTTATTATATAAAAGTTGCAGTTTCCTGTTTTTATCTACTTCTATGACTTTCTCTGAATCCTTCTAATCTTTTCCTTCATTATTCTGTGATTTTTTTCATTTTCCTCTTTTCATGCACTATTTCCTTTAACAAAACTTCTGAGTTGCCTATTTACCTTTATATTCCTTCTACTTCAGTATTTACTTCTGAAAAGTTCTTTTAATTCTTCACTGAGTTCAGAGCTTTATTGTCCCTAAAATAACCTAAAATCTAACCTCAACTACAACTTTTAAAGTATAACTCTTCTCTGTTACTTCCCACTATAAGCTTCACCAAACCCTTCATTTCTTTGATTGTTCTTTTTTCCAGTCAACTGGTTCCACCCTGACTTGACCTCCTTTCTTATCTAGCCTAGGACACAGGGACCATTCAATATTCTATAACCAGCACTCTCAACCTCCTTCCCGGAGGTGTATCTTCACTTCACTTGTAAATCTCAAACCTTCTTCCCATGTCTCATGTCTCATGCAGTCAAAATGATTTTGTAAATGATAAATTATCATTTTTCTGCTTACATCAGTTTATATATCAAATATATATGCTTGGCATTCAGACATTTTTATGTCTTTTTGTAGATAAATGTATGTTATTTCTCCTGGGTATAAACCTATGAGTAAAATTGCTAGGTCACGGGGTACGTATGTTTAACTACCAGAGACTGACAAAACAGATTTTAAAAAGTGGCTATACGAATTATACTCCTACCAGCAACGTATGGGTTTCAGGTGCTTCACATTGTCATCTCTCTGTATTGCCAGTTTTAAAAATTTTTTTTTAAGATTTTTAAAAAAATTTATTTATTTGACAGAAAGAGACACAGCGAGAGAGGGAACACAAGCAGGGGGCGTGGGAGAGGGAGAAGCAGGCTCCTCGCTGAGCAGGGAGGGGGCTCAATGCGGGGCTCGACCCCAGGACCCTGGGATCATGACCTGAACCGAAGGCAGTCGCTTAACAACTGAGCCACCCAGGCGCCCCGCCAGTTTAAAATTTTAATAACTTTGGTAGATGCAGTAGTACTTCCTGGCTTTAATTTGAATCGTCCTGGCAAGTAATGAAGTAGAGCATCTTTTCACAGGCTTATTGCTCATTTGTGTATCTTCTTTTGTGCAGTTTCAACTTTTTAGTCCGTTTTTAAATTGAGCTATATATTATGGATATGTATGGTTATACATTATGGATACCAGTCCTTTGTTAGAGGTTCTCCTTGTCCTCCCAGAATCTTTAATTAGTTAATGCTCAATATCTACCCACTGAATGAGTGGTAAGTAAGGAGCATTCCTTGCAATGAGACCGAAGGCTGGGATCTAGGATTATCTTTCAAACCGAAACAACTTTAAGAAGTCTTTTTAAGGGGCGCCTGGGTGGCTCAGTTGGTTATGCAACTGCCTTCGGCTCAGGTCATGATCCTGGAGTAACGGGATCGAGTCCCACATCGGGTTCCCTGCTCAGCAGGGACTCTGCTTCTCTCTCTGACCCTCCTCCCTCTCGTGCTCTCTGTCTCTCATTCTCTCTCTCGCAAATAAATAAAATCTTAAAAAAAAAAAAAAAAAAAGAAGTCTTTTTAAGAGGTGTATTTGTAACAATGAATCATGGAACACTACATCAAAAGCTAATGATGTAATGTATGGTGATTAACATAACAATAAAAATTTTTTAAATAAGAGGTGTATTTGTGCAAAGGTAAATGCACTTCTCGTATCAAAGTTAAAAATGATAGTAATATACTTTGAGAGTATATTTTACACAAACTGTGTAAAACAACCACAAATGTGGAGGTTGTGTCCCTTTATATACCAACTTTACCTCTCCTATTTAAGCAATCACAGCTGGAGAAGCAAACATAAAAGCTATCAGGAGTTAGTAAATGATGTTCGGATTAACAAAGTTCCTCTAGCTACCAATCTAAACTCAAGGGAAAAAGAGCTTGGGAAACCAACATCTGCAATGTAATGTAAAAGCATTATAGATAAATAATATCTTTTCCCCCCTCCAACTCCCTCCATCCAGCCAGTAACTAGACGCCTGGACTGGTGGGGGAGAACAGGCCCGGGGTAAGGACGCAGCTCGCAGGGCCAGCTCTCCTGCCATTCCCGAGACCTTGAAGGGACACTGGGTCAGATACAAGGTTCGCTTCCTTCCACTCGCCGTTACCGCCGTCCTTACGATTGGCTGATCCGGGACATCACTGACAATGCTGAACGTCGATTGGCCAGACTATTGCCAGGGAAGCCTAGTCCGCCGACTCCTAAGAGGGCTACGGAGATCCTGGCAGAGTACAGTCCGGGAACCGCGTAGCTGCTCTGTGCCTACGTGCTGATACACTGCAGTCCTGCAGCCTGGCTGGAACCCTCAGCTACAGTCCCGGCTCACTGCCCGACCCAATGGGCTCAAGGTCCAATTTTCACACATACCCCCGGGCCGCGTCGCTGGCGCTAGCCAAGGCCGCGGTGACCGCGCAGCCTCCGCCACCGCCCTGTCTCCCCAGCGCCTTTGCTATAATCAGCACTAGCCCTACCGCCCACGGTGCGAAAAAGCGACCGAATTTCTTTACCTGAACGACCCTGCTGGCAGACGCCATCTTACTGCCCATCATGACCCCAGGATGGGGCAGCAGCTTCCGGCGCGCTCGCTAGGCGCAGAGATAACAGGAGTCCTGGGCAGCTGGGGGCGGGCCCTGCCTGTGGCGTCACGGAGGAGGGACGAGCGGGCGTTCCCGGATCCTCCTCCACTACCGAGCGAACCCACCCTCTGTGCCTGGCCCCGCCCCACCCCGCCCCACTTCCCGCCTAGCAACTGCCCCACGTGCTCCCCATTGTTCAGTTTTGCAGACGAAGGTTTGTGGTGTTGGGTTTGTTCTGCCATCAGCCGACGAGTAAACTAGGGCCATTTCTTCTCCAGATAGCCAGTTTCTAATTTGAGTCCAAAATTTAACCTGAAACCAAATAAGTAATACAAAGTCATGTGGCTTCCTAAAACGAACAATCTCGTTAAAACTTGGGAGTTAGTGGCAGGCTCAGGGAGTGGTCAATTCCAGGTCTACACTAGGCTTATTATTCCCTCACTTACTGGCATTACTTGATAGGATCTACCATTAGTCCTGGTATTAAACTGCTGTCTGCTTCAAGTATGAGAGAACTCAAAAGTCTGTTTTTCTTTTTGAAGCATAATGCTTCCATATCATTCCCCAAAAATTATACTAAATTTTGTGGCAAATATTAGTTTATGTTGTTATAAATTTTAATACACGATATGTTGCAGCCACTTAACATAATTTTGTAGGTAATGTAGCCATAAGTTGTTTTAAATAGAGTGACACATTTGTTTTGATGATCTAGATCAGTGGTTTCTAAATCTGGGAAGCTTCTTAGAAATATATTATTGTGCCCCCAAATGGGCCCTTCTGATAAAATTTAAATTACACTGAAACACTATTTTCACCCATCCAACTGGTCAACATACATAATTTGGATAACACATCCTGGGGAGGTTGTAGGAACACAGGCACTCAAACACATCTTTGGTAGGAGTAAAAGACGGTATTTGAAAAACTTACATACTGAATGACTCCAACTATATGACATTATGGAAAAGGCAAAATTATAGAGATAGTAACAAGATCAGTGATTGCCAGGGACAAATAGGCAGAGCATAATGTTTTTTAGGACAGTGCAACTACTATTCTATATGATACCATAATGGTAGATACATGTCATTATACATGTCAAAATCCATAGAATGTACCACTTTTGGGTAATAATGACATATTAATATAGGCTCAATAGTAACAAATATACCACTCTAGTAAGGAATGGTGTTAGTGGGGGAGACTGTGAATGTGTAGGAGCAGTAAGTATATGGGAACTCTTACTTTCTGCAATTTTGCTGTGAACCTAAAACTGCTCTAAAAAATAGGCTATTAAAAAAATTGTTTTAAGCCACCACTGCTGAAACCAGATAATGTGTTCTTAAAGCTCAAAAGTGGTGATGTGTTAACTCAGGTGTGGGAATCTCTTCACAATGTATATGTACACCAAATGAAGTTGTACACTTTAAATACCTTACAATTTTATTTGTCAATGACCTCAATACAGCTAGGGAAGAAAAGCTCAAAAGCAGCAGAAGCTTAGATTTCTAGTACAAAGACTTTTCGTTTACACACAGAGAAACAGCAAGTTTCTATGTGAATAACTACAATATTAGATTCTCATTCTATTTCTTAAAAAGATTTTTTTTTTGACAGAGAAAGAGAGCACAAGCAGGGGGAGCAGCAGGCAGAGGGAGAGGGAGAAGCTCCCTGTGCTGAGCAGGGAGCCTGATGTGGGGCTTAGTCCCAGGACCCTGGGATCATGACCTGAGCCGAAGGCAGATGCTTAACCGAGCCACCCAGACATTCCCTAGATTCTCATTCTAAGGTCATTTAAAAGACATAGACTTTCTTGGTTACTTTTCTAAATAAATGTTTTTCATTTTCCTTTATGACTATATTTAAGAAATGATTATGGAAAAAGAAGTCCCATAATTTAGAGAGTTTATTAAAAAATAAACTTTCCAGGGGTACGTGGGTAGCTCAGTCAGTTAACCTTCGGACTCTTGATTTCAGCTCAGGTCATGATCTTGGCATCGTTGGATCAAGCCCCACATCTAGCTCCATATGGGCTCAACGCAGAGTCTGCTTGTCCCTCTCCCTCTCCCCCAACCCCCTGCTGGCACTGTCTCCTTCTCTAAAATAAATAAAGTCTAAAAAAAAAAAAGAAAGAAAGAAAAAGAAAAAAACAAAACTTTCCAAGTCCTCAAATACAAAGAAGTCTCCTGGGAATACCTGATAATAAATTTCAGAAAATGTCAAATGCAGTGCAAATTACTGGTCATATTGGTATGGATTTTGTTTTGGGGAGTCAGCCAGGAAAATATGACTTTTCTTTACTTGTGGCTTCATTTCTAAGTGTTGATATTCATACTCCACAGAATTCTCATCCAGCTCTCATAAATTAATTCTCTCTAGGATGAAGATGATAAAAGTAGTTAAAGTGGAAGCAGCAACTTGCCTCAACCCTCAAATCATGTCTTCTTTTCCTACTGCTAATCAGTTTCTATCAGTCACCATCAGGTATGTCATCAGATCATTTGATTATTGACCCCACTCAGGTCCTGTGATTTCTGTCTACACTCTCAGTACTATTATTTGGCTATTCTCATGAACCTGGAGCACACCATCTGATTCTACTTCTTGTATTATGTATTCTTAAATGTCTCTATCTACTTGGCCTTTGACTACTTTCTTGTTCCACGTTCCCTTTTCTGACATTGGCTGTAGACCTTTAGGCAAAACTCACCATACATGTCAGCCTCCCGATGTGATGCAATATAAAGTACATATACAGGGGCGTCTGGGTGGCTCAGTCGGTTAAGCATCTGCCTTTGGCTCTGGTCATGATCCCGGAGTCCTGGGATTGAGTCCCGCATCGGGCTCCTAGCTCAGCAGGGTGCCTGCTTCCCCCTCTGCCTGCCGCTCCCTGTGCTTGTGCTCACTCTCTGACAAATAAAACATAAATAAATGAATGAATGAATGAATGAATGTACCGAGTACAACTCGGTGAGTTTTTTCTTGATAAAAAAAATTTTGAAACTCCTGGGGCACCTGGGTGGCTCAGTCGTTAAGCGTCTGCCTTCGACTCAGGTCATGATCCAGGGTCCTGGGATCGAGCCCCGCATTGGGCTCCCGGCTCCGCGGGAAGCCTGCTTTTCCCTCTCCCACGCCCCCTGCTTGTGTTCCCTCTCTCGCTGTGTCTCTCCCTGTCAAATAAAATCTTTAAAAAAAAAATTATATATATATACATACACACATATATATACACATACACTAACAAAAGCACCACAGCCCAGAATTTGAGACTGAGATATAAAATGATATGTGTCCCCAATTGAGGAAGCTGCTCAGGACATACTCTCTAATGCCCTCTTCAGATATGTCCAAGGTTAGTCATGGAAACGGGGAACTTGGGCACCTGGGTGGCTCAGTTGTTAAGCGTCTGCCTTTGGCTTAGGTCATGATCCCAGGGTCCTGGGATCGAGTCCCGCATCGGGCTCCTTGCTCAGCAGGGAGTCCGGTTCTCCCTCTCCCTCTGCCCCTGCTTGTGTCCCCTCTCTCGCTGTGTCTCTGTCAAATAAATAAAATCTTTTTTTAAAAAAAGGGTGGGGGAACTTAGCAAAGGGCAGAGTCGGAAATGACAAAATAACCTCTTCCAATGAGCAGCATAAGAGCCTAATCATAAGGTGTTCCCTCTCCTTAGGAAGGGGCACCTCCTATCATTTGCCAAGCAGTATTTCAGAATTGCTAACCTTGTCCGCTATTGTATGCTGGCTATGTGAAGCAACAGAATTTGTCTTTTCAGTTCATTAATCTCCAGATCATGAAGAGCCACATCTGGATCTGATGTGAAAGACTATCATGAGATCCCGAACTTTGAAACTGTTATGATTGGATGACACTGTTAACTTACTTTCCTTGGGGAAGGGTGTGTCTTTTATGTGCAAAAGGGAAGTTAATATTTAAGACCAAGACTGCATACTGTAGTGGACTGTATTCTTTTCAGCAGATACCCATTTTCTTCCCCCTTTCTGAAACCTAGCACTCCCCTAGCACTGTGGGAGTATACTTTCCTGTCCCAGTGATGTTTGGCTTGGTGAATGGAGCCTTGGTGGAAACAATGTACACCTCTTCCAAGTAGAAACTTTATTTGAAAAAAAAAGACTTTATTTCTTTATGTCAGAGAGAGAGAGAGCTCAAGCAGGGGGAGTGGCAGGCAGAGCAGACAGAGAAGCAGGCTCCCCACTGAGCAAGGAGCCCAATGTGGGGCTCGATCCCAGGACCCTGTGATCATGACCTGAGCCGAAGGCAGATGCTTAACCAACTAAGCCACCCAGGTGTCCCCCAACTAGAAACTTTAAATGTGCTTGTGTAATTTGACTTCGCCACATAAACCATGAGAATGTTTCAGACAGTGGATGGTCCTCAGCTCCTCCAATGATCAGCCACACTATGGATCCAAGAGAGATATGTTTGTTGTTAAGCCAGGGAGTTGTTAGTCAGCACTTGAGGAAAAACTGACTAATGAAATTTCTGTCTCAGATTTGGGCTTTAGAAGGGAATACAGAGGATAGGAAAATCCCAGGAAAATGCAAAAAGATTTTTAGATGATTCTGAATCTTTACATCAGGAAGGTATTTTCCAGAATAATGCTTTCCTATAAGAAAAATAAAACTTGGAGGGCGCCTGGGTGGCTCAGTTGGTTAAGTGACTGCCTTCGGCTCAGGTCATGATCCTGGAGTCCCGGGATCGAGTCCCACATCGGGCTCCCTGCTCAGCAGGGAGTCTGCTTCTCCCTCTGACCCTCCCCCCTCTCATGTGCTCTCTCTCTCTCTCTCAAATAAATAAATAAAATCTTTAAAATAAAAAAAATAATAATAAAAAAATAAAAATAAAAAAAAATAAAACTTGGGAGCGCCTGGGTGGCTCAGTCGTTAAGCATCTGCCTTTTGCTCAGGTCATGATCCCAGGGTCCTGGAATCGAGCCCTGCATCTGGCTCCCTGCTCCGTGGGAAGCCTGCTTCTCCCTCTCCCCCTGCTTGTGTTCCCTCTCTTGCTGTGTCTCTATCAAATAAATAAGATCTTTTTAAAAAATAATTTAAAAATTAAAATAAAAATAAAACTTGTTGGGGCGCCTGGGTGGCTCGTCCAGCTCTTGGTTTCGGCTCCAGTCATGATCTCATGGGTGGGGGGGAAAGAGCCCGGCTTTGTGCTCTGTGCCCAGTGAGGAGTCTGCTTGAGGGATTCTCTCCCTCTGCCCCTCCCCCTGCTTGCGTGCCTACTCTCTCTCTAGAATAAATAAATCTTAAAAGAAAAAGTATACAGGGCGCCTGGGTGGCTCAGTTGATTAAGCGACTGCCTTCAGCTCAGGTCATGATCCTGGAGTCCTGGGATCGAGTCCCACATCAGGCTCCCTGCTCGGCAGGGAGTCTGCTTCCCCCTCTGACCCTCTCATGCTCTCTCTGTCTCATTCTCTCTCTCAAATAAATAAATAAAATCTTAAAAAAAAAAA
>NW_022589709.1:55807776-55809611 GCF_004348235.1 Phoca vitulina
AAAAAAAAAAAAATTAAAAAAAAAAAAAAAAAAAAAAAAAAGAAAAAGTATACATATATATGTACACATATATGCATATATGTATATATATGTACATATATATGTATATAAAACTTGTTTTACAATAATTTATATAGACAATTTCCAAGAATACACTATGGCAAAAAGAATAAAACTACACATAAATTATAATTTATCAAACAAATGAAGACTAAATATTTCAAAGAAAAGTATTTAGAATTCAAATTTAGACTAATCTGTGTATTTCCATTATTGGTCTAAAGAACAGATTTCAAATGCTATTATCCACTACAGTGTATCTTTTTTTTTTTTTTTTTAAGATTTTATTTATTTATTTGACAGAGAGAGGCATGGCGAGAGAGGGAACACAAGCAGGGGGAGTGGGAGAGGGAGAAGCAGGCTTCCCGCCGAGCAGGGAGCCCGATGTGGGGCTCGATGTGGGGCTCGATCCCAGGACCCTGAGATCATGACCTGAGCCGAAGGCAGACGCTTAATGACTGAGCCACCCAGGCGCCCCTACAGTGTATCTTTTCAAGTTTAAAGTCCTTCTTAAGAAAGTGTTGAGGGGCACCTGGGTGGCTCAGTCAGTTAAGCTTGGGTTATGATCTCAGGGTTCTGGGATCGAGCCTCAACAGGCTCCCTGCTCAGCAGGGAATGTGCTTGGCCCTCTGCCCTTCCCCCCACTCATTCTCTCTCAAATAAATCAATAAAATTTTTAAAAAAAGAAAAAGAATATTGAAAACACTACATTGTCTATGAAAATGATTAATAGCTCCAAACTAATAAAGAACTCAAATTAGAGCTTTCTCTAAAAAGGGATGGGACACTATAAAAGATAGCAAGTTCTTTTTTTTTTTTTGAGTTTATATATTTTTAGTAATCTCTATACCCAACATGGGGCTTGAACTCACGACCCTGAGATCAAGAGTCGCATGCTCTATCTACTGAGCCAGACAGGCGCCCCAGCAAGTTCAAGTTATTAATAAGACAGAGTAACATTTACTCTTTTTACTTTTTAACTTATAAAAGTAAAATGTGATATAGAAGTACAAAATAATAAAGTCACAATTACTCTACAATAACCACAAGTCAACATTTTGGAAATGTTTATCTTTTTTGTTTTTCAAGGTTGAGGTGCTTTATTTGGGTTTCTGTTTAAAGATGTGGATGGATGGGAAAATAAACAAAGATGCAGATGGGGTGTGGGGGACTTGGGGAGATGTTGGTCACGGAGTACAAAAATGCAGTTAGAAGATGAGTAAGTTTTTGGAGATTGAATGCACAGCATTGTGATTATAGTTAACATTATTATATACTTCCAAGTTACTATGATCTTAAATGTTCTCACCACAAAAAAGAAATAATTATGTGACATGATGCAGATGTGAGCTAATGCCATGGCGGTCAAATCAACCCATTGTACACCTTCAACTTACACAATGCTATGTCAATTATATCTCTGTATTAAAAAAAAAAGGCAAAAAAAGAATTTGTGTTGAGATAAAACTAAAATGAGATTTATTTCAATAAAATACAACTGATAGTTGAAAACACATCAAGATGTGGATACCCTTTTCTAATTTTTCTAATATTTTAGTTGACTGACAAATGCACAGAAGTATTCCAAATAATGGGGGTGGAGGGATGGGTTAAATGGGTGAAGGGTATTGAGGACACTTGTGATTAGCACTGGGGTGTCATATGTAAGTGATGAATCACTAAATTCTACTCCTGAAACTAATATTACACTGTATGTTAACTAACTGGAATTTAAATAAAAACTTGAAACAAAGAAAGAAAGAAAGAAAGAAAGA
>NW_022589709.1:55809711-55917359 GCF_004348235.1 Phoca vitulina
AAAGAAAGAAAGAGAAAGAAAGAAAGAAAGAAAGAAAGAAAAGAAAAGAAAAGAAAAAGAAAGAAAGAAAGAAAGGGAGGGAGGGAGGGAGGGAGGAAGGAGGAAAGAGAAGTGAAAAAAGAAAAGAAAAAGAAAAAAAGAAGAAGTATTCCAAATGAGAGTTGGGACTGCCAGAAATGTTGTAGAAAAAATGTCCACATTCAGTGGAAAGCTAGATTAGATGTCTTTCGGGGCCCTTGCAAGGCTAAGACTTTCAGATTCTTTTAGAGAATGCCAGTCACTTTAATTAACATAGTTGAAAGAACAAATTCCATGTTATAGTGTTAAGCTACAAAAACTTTGCAATATTAGTTCCAAAAACACTAAATAAAAATTTTACTTTAAATTTGCTATTTAAATGACATATTAAAGACTGAAACAAAAAATAACAAAACAGAATTCTTATTACATCATGGTGAGATTCTTCTCAAGCTGTAGAACAGTTTCCTTAAAGGCAGAATCCTCTGCCCAATTGGCTTTACTTCCTAAAATGAGGTTCTGTAATAAAAGAAGAAAAAAAAATTATATTAAAGTTATAAGTACGTTTAAAAATATAACAAGATTTTTAAAAAATCCTCTTTCACTAATTTTTTTTTAAGATTTTATTTATTTATTTGAGAAAGTGAGAGAGCGAGCATGAGCAAGGGGGAGGAACAGAGGGAGAGGAAGAAGCAGGCTCCCCACGGAGCAGGGAGTCCTATATGGGGCAGACTAGATCCCAGGCATGACCTGAGCCGAATGCAGACGCTTAACCCATGGAGCCACCCGGGTGCCCCCCTCTTTCACTAATCTTATCAAATATTTACCAAACTAGGTATGGGCATCTACTCTATGAAAAAATACATTTTGGGGTGTCTGGGTGGCTGAGTCAGTTAAGAGTCCAACTCTTGGTTTTGGCTCAGGTCCTGATCTTGCAGTATTGAGATCGAGCACCCCCCCACACTCCACCCCCTCAGGGGAGCGTTTGCTGCTTCAGATTCTCTCTCCCTCTCCCTCTGCCCCCTCTTCCTACTTATGCACGCGCTCTATCTCTCAAATAAATGAATAAATAAAATCTATTAAAAAAAGAAAAATACATTCTTGTATCCTCATTTCCACTTTCAGTAAGGGTTCAGCCTCAATCCCCATAATGCTAGGGAATATTTACAATGTTTACAACAATTTGGGCTTCATCAGTTTTTGGAGACAGCTTTTACCTATTAGGGATGTTTGCAATGGTATTCTAGATTAAAGGAAAAAGACTGCAGCTGTGATTCAGTCATTTTGCACTTCTACAGTGAAAAACAATTTAAGCATAAACTGTTATGCCCTATTTATTTATTTTTTAAGATTTTATTTATTTATTTGACAGAGAGAGACACAGCGAGAGAGGGAACACAAGCAGAGGGAGTGGGAGAAGGAGAAGCAGGCTTCCCGCTGAGCAGGGAGCCCGATGCGGGGCTCGATCCCAGGACCCTGGGACCATGACCTGAGCCAAGGCAGACGCCTAACGACTGAGCCACCCAGGCGCCCATGCCCTATTTATTTAAAAAAAACTATGGCTCAATGATACCAAGTGACTAATTCAAATCCTGTTCAAATAGATTTTAGAATTTAAGTGTTCTATTGTTATGTATAAAAATATTTAAAAATTTGTCCTATACACAGAACATTCTTGCTACTGGGCTGGTGTATATAAATCCAATTAAATTTACAAAGGCAAGGGGAAGTAAACATTCAAATATGACTGAACCCATTTAGGGTCAGGAGCTCCAAATGCAGCCAAAGCTATGTTCTGCTTAGCAAAGCAATGATTTCATTAAATCAAAATTAACACTAAGAGGATATGAATAAAAGCTAAGAAATACAAAATAATAGAAGTCTCAAAGCAGTAAGAAGGAACATGTGCCAAAGAAAATTAAAATGATCCTGTACTGGGGCTCCTGGGTGGCTCAGTCATTAAGCATCTGCCTTCGGCTCAGGTCATGATCCTGGGGTACTGGGATCGAGCTCCATGTCGGGCTCCCTGCTCCGCGGGAAGCCTGCTTCTCCATCTCCCACTCCCCCTGCTTGTGTTTCCTCTCTTGCTGTCTCTGTCAAATAAATAAAATCTTAAAAAAAAAAATGATCCTGTACTTATGATGCAATCCTCCACCGGAGGTTAGTCTAAGGGGCTTCTTTACTCCTAATAGAGTAAAGCACTGCTACTAAAAGGTAGGTTTAAGACCTGATGAAGAGGGGTGCCTAGGTGGCTCAGATGGTTAAGCGTCTAACTCTTGGTTTTGGCTCGGGTCATGATCTCAGGGTCATGAGACTGAACCCACGACGGCTCTATGCTCAGCGTGGAGTCTGCTTCAGATTCTTTCCCCCTACTTCTCCCTCCCCACTACTTCTGTTCTCTGTCTCTTAAATAAACAAATAAACAGAATCTTAAAAAAAGACCCGAGGAAGAATTTCTTACGGTCAGATATAAGAACTCACATTCTACAAGGATATGCTTTACACATGATAATAAATATTTGCTTTACACATAATGGGCAGGTTTTTAAAAATTTTTTATTGTTATGTTAATCACCATACATTACATCATTAGTTTTTTTTTTTAAGATTTTATTTATTTATTTGACAGAGAGAGAGATAGCGAGAGCAGGAACACAAGCAGGGGGAGTGGGAGAGGGAGAAGCAGGCTTCCCGTGGAGCAGGGAGCCCGATGCGGGGCTCGATCCCAGGACCCTGGGATCATGACCTGAGCCAAAGGCAGACACTTAATGACTGAGCCACCCAGGCGCCCCTACATCATTAGTTTTTCATGTAGTGTTCCATGATTCATTGTTTGCGTATAACACCCAGTGCTCCATGCAGTACGTGCCCTCTTTAATACCCATCACCAGGCTAACCCATCCTCCCACCTCCCTCCCCTCTAGAACCCTCAGTTTGTTTTTCAGAGTCCATCATCTCTCATGGTTCGTCTCCCCCTCCGATTTCCCCCCACCTTCATTCTTCCCCTCCTGCTTTCTTTTTTTTTTTTAAACATATATTGCATTATTTGTTTCAGAGGTACAGATCTGTGATTCAACAGTCTTGCACAATTCACAGCACTCACCATAGCACATACCCTCCCCAGTGTCTATCACCCAGCCAACCCATCCCTCCCACCCCACCCCCCACTCCAGCAATCCTCAGTTTGTTTCCTGAGATTAAGAATTCCTCATATCAGTGAGGTCATATGATACATGTCTTTCTCTGATTGACTTATTTCGCTCAGCATAACACCCTCCAGTTCCATCCACGTCGTTGCAAATGGCAAGATCTCATTCATAATGGGCAGTTTTAACTGTGTATCTTCCTAATTGAAATCTGGTAATTTAAATATTTCACCTCAACAGTTTGAGACATTTTGTAATTCAAAAGAGAAATGAAAACCCTCCAGAATAAAGGAACACATAAAATTTAAGAGGTAATATGGTAATAACTACCGACATTTATTGAGAATTTACTTGGACCAGACATTATGCTAGACAGATTAACATGAATTATCTTCTTTATGTTTTACAACCTCTTTTTCTAAACAGGGAAACTGATGTTTAGAAAACTTAAATAATTTGCTCAAGGTTCTCAACTATTAAGTTGCAGTATGGATCGTAATTCTAGATTCCCATCACCCCATCCATGTTTTCCCCCACCTCCCAAGTTTAAGTTCTAATGCTTTCCACCATTATAACTGTCTCCACAAAGCTAAAATCATTCCACTTATAAATGCCTAAGATCTAACCATAATGAAAAGTCAAAGCCTTAAACATTAAATAGACATAAATTCCAAATATAGGTAAACAGACTAATATTTAGTATTGAATTCATGATTTTTTCAGGATCAAAGACTAACTGAAAGCAAATCTGAAAGTAACAGAACCAATCATTTTTAAAAAGTTCTTTACCTACTTTCCTTATATAAATATTACCTGAAACACATGTTGAATAACTGTCGTAATCTGTATCTCCATCTGCAGGTTTTGTTGTATGGTCTTTATCTTGTCTGAATTTTCCATATTGGCCAAATCATCTTTCTGTTTGTTCTTTTCAGTCTGTATTTCTAAAAGCTTACCTTCTGAAGCTTGTTTTAATTCTATTAGGTTAAAAAAATACTATATTTAACAATTCCTACAAACAAGAATCTGGAAACACTGTGAAGCAGAACAGTTCCTGACTATATCAGTCAAGAGAAAATATTTAATAAGCATCATTTTAAGTTGCAGTTCCATTTTGATCTGAAAATGACTTTCGTGGTGAAAAATACCAGTATTTTAACTTTATCCTTAGCAATGTCCTGCATGAAATATGTTCAGGGTATGTACGTATGATAATGACAGCTGTCTACTTATGTTTGAAGTGTTAAAGAGGACTTACTCAGGGTTGCCAAAAGGAAGGCAGAAGATACATGTAAGGAAATACCTTTTCCTCCTTTATTTACAAAAATGACACATCAACAAGATAAATTTTCAATAAGAGATTCTCTTCTCCAGGGATAAACACATCATCAACGATTTCCTATAGTTCCTGAAATGTTCTAAGAATTAAACTATTTGAAAACATAAATGGGTGTGTCCCAGGAGCTTGGTTCCTTGATATAAATGGATCAAAACAAGTTGGAATGCGATGGAAAAACATTAAACATCCAAAGAGTGATTAGATCAGATGACCGGAACTACTTCTGACCCTGAGATTACTTACAAACAGGCAAATCTGTGTAATATTTAAAAATAATAAATCATGCCTATACTATTAAATGAAAAAGGCAGTTTACAACATAGAATAAAATGAAGCCAATTTTATTAGATAAGAAATAAGCACCGAAGCCCTGAAAGGCTCAGTCAGGTAAGGGTCTGACCTGATTTCCACTCAGGTCATGATCTCATTGTTGTGAGATCAAACCCTGTGCCTGGCTCCACACTCAGCATGGAATCTGCTTGAGATTCTCTCTCTCCCTCTCCCTCTGCCCCTTCCCCTGCTCACGCTCACTCCTTCTCCCCCTCAAATAAAGAAAATAAATAAAATCTTTAAAAAAAAAAAAAAAGGTGGGGGCGGCTGGGTGGCTCAGTCGGTTAGATGGCTGCCTTCAGCTCTGGTCATGATCCCGGAGTGCTAGGATCGAACCCCACACTGGGCTCCCTGCTCAGCGAAGAGCCTGCTTCTCCCTTTGCCCCTCACCCCACTTGTGCTCTCTCGCTCTCAAATAAAATAAAAATCTTAAAAAGAAAAAAAGCACTGAAGAGTGATTATCTCTTCATAGTAAATTAAAAAATTTTACTTTCCCTAAGTATATTTTTGTTTCCAAATTCTACTGAAAATGTGTATTACTTTAAAAAAAAATTCAATAATTTCAATGCAAAAAGCTATCTCATGTTCATTAAGTTAAAAAGCTGTAGAATCATATGTATCAAATGATAACTTAAAATTATGTATATATAAATATATTTATATGGACATGGAAAAAGTACTGGAATGATTATGCCTAAGTGTGGTCACACAGGAAGGAGGTAAGGCTTTCACATTATACTTTTCTGTATCATTTGATTTTTTCTCCCTGAGAATATATATATATATATTTTAAGATTTTATTTATTTATTTGACAGAGAGAGACACAGCGAGAGAGGGAACACAAGCAGGGGGAGTGGGAGAGGGAGAAGCAGGCTTCCCGCGGAGCAGGGAGCCTGATGTGGGGCTCGATCCCAGGACCCTGAGATCATGACCTGAGCCGAAGGCAGACGCTTAATGACTGAGCCACCCAGGCGCCCTCCCTGAGAATGTATTAATTTTGTGATTTAAAGTTCTAAAACAACAGAAATGAATCAAGCGAAAAACATTTTACATACTAATTTTAAAAATGCCATGTGCAAAATTTTAAGAAAATCTGAAAATTAAGAAATTTCTCAATGATTGAGGTAACTGGCAATCTCCACTGTAAGTGAAAATGTTTTCTACAAAAAAAACAAAAACAAAAAAACTGTTCTACATACGTAATCTCTTCTTTCTAACATCAAGTAGTTTTTCCTCCAAATCCCAAGATTCCTGTTATTAAAAATAAAAAGATTAAGGCACATTCTCTAAGAACACACCTCTAACACTTACATCAGTGAATTTTATCTATTAGCCCATGTTTTCCAAACCTCCAGTTTTCAATCCCTTTATTTCCATACCAAAAAAGAAAAAGGACAGTAGCTTAAATTTTAGTGAATAATTAGCCACAATAGTCAGAAAGAACTAAGTTATGAGAAAAAGAAAACTTAAGAACAGTGAATTCCAGGGCGCCTGGGTGGCTCAGTTGGTTAAGCAACTGCCTTCGGCTCAGGTCATGATCCTGGAGTCCCAGGATCGAGTCCCGCATCGGGCTCCCTGCTCAGCAGGAAGTCGGCTTCTCCTCTGGCCCTCCCCCCTCCCATTCTCTCTCTCTCAAATAAATAAATAAAAATCTTAAAAAACAAAACAAAACAAAAAAAAACCTCTGTGCTTACTACCAATGTACTTCCATAGCTAAAACAAAATTATAAAAAAAAACAAAAAAAACAAAAAAAAACAGTGAATTCCAATCATACCAGTAACCTTTTGGTAATCCTATATAATCATACACAATACAGTTGCCAGCAACAAGTTACTGAAATTATGAGAATGCATAAGCAGCCCAATGTGCAGTTACCTGTTGTGACTTCATTATTAATTTGTTTAGCTTTAATACGTGTTTCATGTTATCCATGAGCACACTGAAAAGGAATAAAAAAAATGATTTGTTAACCTTAATTAAAAATAATATCATTAATGAACAAATCAATTACTATGTATTTCCTTTCATGAAATTTACTTATACTTCAATAGAAAGTCCATTTTTTTTTTTTTTTTTAAGATTTTATTTATTTATTTGACAGAGAGAGACACAGCGAGAGAGGGAACACAAGCAGGGGGAGTGGGAGAAGGAGAGGCAGGCTTCCCGCTGAGCGGGGAGCCCGATGCGGGGCTCGATCCCAGGACCCTGGGATCATGACCTGAGCCGAAGGCAGACGCTTAACCGGCTGAGCCACCCAGGCACCCCTAGAAAGTCAACTTTTAACAAAATAAACCTGGAAAAGTTTGATGTAAACTAAACTGTTTAAAATTAGAGGTGCAGGGGCGCCTGGATGGCTCAGTCGTTAAGCGTCTGCCTTCAGCTCAGGTCGTGATCCCAGGGTCCTGGGATCGAGTCCTGCATCGGGCTCCCTGCTCAGCGGGGGGGGGGGCTTGCTTCTCCCTTTCCCACCCCCCCTGCTTGTGTTCCCTCTCTTGCTGTCTCTCTCTCTGTCAAATAAATAAATAAAATCTTTTTTTAAAAATTAAAAAAAAAATAAAATTAGAGATGCATTTCCCTAAAAAAATCTGTAATCACAGACAATAAAAAATATGAAATTCAAGCATGTAGGAACATTTCTAAAAATCTACTATTTTGGAGAAAAAGCCCTAATAACATGCTAATAAGTTGCTTTTTTAAAAAAATAGACTTTATTTTTTAGAGCAGTTTTAGGCTCATAGCAAAACTGAATAGAAAGTAAGCCCATATGCCCCTGTCCCGCACCACACATGGCCTCCTCAACTATCAACATCCCCCACCAGAAAGGTCCATTCATCACAAATGATGAATCTACATTTAACATATTATCATCCAAAGCCCATAATTCACATCAGGGTTCACTCTTGGTGGTGTACATTCTATGGGTTTGACAAATGTATAAAGACATGTATTCACCATTATAGCATCATAGAGAATAGTTTCAATGAATATTCAAGCTGCTTCTTACCCTCATTTCTTCAACAAATATTTCTGATTACCTACTATATGCTAAGACCTGTGCAGGCACCAGGAATATAAAGCAAAGTAAAACACCAACAGGAAAGAATCTGCTGAAAGAGAAAAATGGAACCACAACTATAGTATGGTTTCATTACAACCAGTAATGAAATAGCTGTGCACAGAGTAGAACAAGGGAAACTCTTGAATCTTAAAGGACATGAAGTAATTACCTAGATTACCTAGTTTGGTATAGCTGGAGCCAAAGTGTAAAATAAGACTAGGTAAGAACAATGGTTCTTATACTTCAAAGTGCCACAATCCTTTGGGAGGATATTTAATGCGGATCACCACAGGACCCCCATCATGCCCATTTGGACTCAGAGATTGCGTCAGTAGTTTTGGGATGGGACCAGCAATGTGATCACTGTGATAATACTAATTATTCTGATACCGGCCAGGCATGAGAAACATTGCATGCAGAAGGAGTTTGTTGAGGAGGCTGAAAATGTAAATCTTTGCACAGACCTGTGAAAGCTAAACTCATTTTCCACTAGTTACAGCTATACTGGTTTGTAAACTTTAAAACTTGCTAAAGGCACTACTACCTCAGCCTATTTGGCCTTTCTGTCTCTTTGGAGCTCAATTTGTCCTGTACCTCTTTAACTCAAGAATGTTTAAAGCTCACCTTTAATGGAAGAGCAATCGTTAAGAGGGCCCAAATTCATATTTTAGGATTTATGTAATCCTGGAGTTATATGGAATATGGGGAGAATACATTATCAGTCTGAACTAAGACACCCAGAAAGGGGAAGTGCCCAGATGCATCTTAACACTTTCCCGGTGTTAATGGGAGGGAATCTTTTATCACAAGATTTTTTTAGAGCTTTGATAGATAAGAGCACAGGTAAGGCCCCTGAGGCCATACACAAAGGATCAGATTATAAAAAACCTTGACTGCCAGAGTTTTAATTTTATAATCCTTGGCAAATAGTTTAACATATACAAGCTCATTTCTGCCAGTGAAAAATGAGGCATATACTTCCTGTCTCATTCATGTCTCATTCCTATCTCAATAACCCAACTTCTGGGTTATTGGATAAATAAGATAGCCCTATCCCTGTTTTACAGTAAATACTGAACAAAACTAAACTTTTAAAATCTTCCTTCAAAGTTTTCAGACTGTCTGCCTAAAAATCTCCATTGCTTCTTAGTGTTGCAATCCAAACAAAATGTCAGTAGGACTAAAAATTATAATGCTGAAGAGGGCCCACAAAAATTCCGTCACTTTTCTTATTCCCCAGATAAAGGTGGTTGGCACTGACAGCTAATTAAAAAAAATTCAGAAACCTAAAGTCATTATGCAGATCTCCCTTCTTACTCTAAGCCTTAACAAATTCAGAAAAAAAGAAAAAAGAAAAAAAACAAACGTACCTAGTCTTGGGGTTAATCTTCTCCAGGTTTTTTTTAAGTGCAGTCGAAAGTTGCATCCTTCAATGCAAGGAAAAAAGCTGGCATTATAAAACATGGATAACATTTGTGGTACATTGAAAAGAAAAAATGTATATATATACAAGTTAAAGATGGATTTCCCTTTAAATGTAACCTAAACCATAAGTACGTTTATAAACACTATTGTATGGGAAATACTTTGATAAATAAGTCACAGAAATGGAAAATAACAAGATGGAAAGGACTGCTGCATGTGGTTGTGCACTGCCAGGCTGAGGGACCAATGAGACTTGAAATCAGCCTGAGCTTTGCTCTCCAAGCCATCCACCTTGGTGCAGGGCTAGGAGGAAGCATTAAGGCCCTACAGAGATCAGCACAGGCCTGACATGGAGTTAGGGCATACAAAGTCATACCTGAATGTAAACTTTAAAATACGCCTACATATGGGGAGCCTGGGTGGCTCAGATGGTTAAGCGTCTGCCTTCGGCTCAGGTCATGATCCCAGGGTCCTGGGATCGAGCCCCACATTGGGCTCCTGGCTCAGCAGGGAGCCTGCTTCTCCCTCTCCCTCTGCCTCTCTCCCTGCTCATGCTCTCTCTCTCTCTCTCTCTGTATCTCTGTGTCTCAAATGAATAAATAAAAAAAATCTTTAAAAAAAAATAAAAAAAAATTAAAAAAAATAAAATAAAATACGCCTACATACAAACTACATAAATTACTTTTAAATCCAAATAGCTAATAAATAAGTAATAATGAAAAGGCAATCAACTTAGCAATATCAGAGTCATTTCTTCCTTTCTGTCACACACAAAAAAATTCAATTCATTAAAACGAGATCTCTTAATAGCTCTGAAGTCATCTTAAAAAATATGATCTAGGGACCTCACTGATATGAGGAATTCTTAATCTCAGGAAACAAACTGAGGGTTGCTGGAGTGGTGGGGGGTGGGAGGGATGGGGTGGCTGGGTGATAGACATTGGGGAGGGTATGTGCTATGGTGAGTGCTGTGAATTGTGCAAGACTGTTGAATCACAGATCTGTACCTCCGAAACAAATAATACATTGTATGTTAAAAAAAAAAAGAAGAAGAAGAAGAAGATAGCAGGAGGGGAAGAATGAAGGGGGGAAAATCAGAGGGGGAGACGAACCATGAGAGACGATGGACTCTGAAAAACAAACTGAGGGTTCTAGAGGGGAGGGGGGTGGGAGGATGGGTTAGCCTGGTGATGGGTATTAAAGAGGGCACGTTCTGCAAGGAGCACGGGGTGTTATACGCAAACAATGAATCAAGGAACACTACATCAAAAACTAATGATGTAATGTATGGTGATTAACATAACATACTAAAAAAATATATATATGATCTAGGGCACCTGGCTGGCTCGGTGTGTAAAGCATGCAACACTTGATCTCAGGGTCATGAGTTCAAGCTCCATGTAGGGCAAAGAGCTTACTTAAAATGAATTAATAAAAACTACATATAATCTATATAATGAGCCAACTTATGAGAACAGGGAAAAATGTTCACTACTAGAAGCAATTAAGAGGACTTTAACTACTTTTCAATTAAATGTGTAAGAAATTCATCTGGGAAGGCCAGAAACACAAGGAAGTAATTTTAAAAATCATTCACTTAATTGAGATTATTAATTCAGATCACATAAGAGATCCTGTTTGTCTTATTAACAACAGTATACCAACACCTACCACAATGCTTTCTAGACATAGTAAGCATTCAAATATTTGTTCAATGAATTTTAAAATATGGATGCAAAACCTATATTAAAAATATATTTAGGGGCACCTGGCTGGCTCAATCAGTAGAGCATGAGACTCTTTTTTTTTTTTAAAGATTTTTTATTTATTTATTTGACAGAGACACAGCGAGAGAGGGAACAGAAGCAGGGGGAGTGGGAGAGGGAGAAGCAGGCTCCCCACGGAGCAGGGAGCCCGATGTGGGGCTCGATCCCAGGACCCTGGGATCATGACCTGAGCCGAAGGCATACGCTTAACGACTGAGCCACCCAGGCGCCCCGAGCATGAGACTCTTGATCTCAGGGTTGTGAGTTCGGGTTCTGAGTTCAAGCTCCATATTGGTGTTTTACTTAAAAACAAAATCTTTAAAAATCAGGAAACAAACTGAGGGTTGCTGGAGTGGTGGGGGGTGGGAGGGATGGGGTGGCTGGGTGATAGACACTGGGGAGGGTATGTGCTATGGTGAGTGCTGTGAATTGTGTTAAGACTGATGAATCACATACCTGTACCTCTGAAACAAATAATACATTATACGTTAAAAAAAAAAAGAAGATAGTAGGAAGGGAAAAATGAAAGGGGCGAAATCGGAGGGGGAGACGAACCATGAGAGACTATGGACTCTGAGAAACAAACTGAGGGTTTTAGAGGGGAGGGGGTGGGGGGATGGGTTAGCCTGGTGATGGGTATTAAAGAGGGCACATATTGAATGGAGCACTGGGTGTTATACGAAAACAATGAATCATGGAACACTACATCAAAAACTAATGATGTAATGTATGGTGATTAACATAATAAAATAAAATTTAAAAAATAAAAATATATACATATATATTTAAACTTGATGACAATTCTTTTACTTGATTAATAGTTACTGTAGTAATCGAATCCATGTAATCCTTTGAAACACTGGATGGGATTTAAGCTCACCCTTCTATTTCCTTGATTGACATTTTCTTATTAAGTCAATCTTATGTAACTACTTCAAATGAAGGTATTAATGAATGACATAACTTTTCTCTCAGAACTCAAAATCTGTGTAACCATTATCTAATGATCATATCACTTGATTAATCATTTAGACTAATTAAAATATTCCCTCCACCTCAAAACATACCCATTTTTCATTCAGTTCACAATGCTTATACCTAGATTGTAAAAATTACCTGTCTAATGCAAGCTTTTTTATTTCAAAAGCAATTTTCACATCTTCAATTTCATTTTCCAGGTCTTCAATTTTACTATCAAAGAAGCATGAACAAAAAAATTTCAGCAATATCAATATCAAAAAAATTCACTGAATATCAAAAAACATATAAAGTAAACCTTTGAAAAAAGTAAAATGACCCTATCTACATAAAATTATTCTACAGGCTCCCCACACTGATGCATTTATAGATTTGGTAAACAGATGCCTCCGAGATATTCAACTAATTATCTGGTGAAGGGGAATGCCAAAAGCGCTAATGTAATCACTCAGGTACATGTTAAGTCCATCTCCCGTATCAACAACTTCTCAGTACATGCATGAAAAATTACTTGGAAAAATAAAGAAAAGGAAAACGAAGATAATGGTGTAAGATGGGTAATTATATCAAATCTTAGTAAAAAACACAAAATTTAAAATATGACATACGCTTCAATTTGCTTATCTTGCATGATTTGTTCTGGAGTTTTTTCTTCATCTACAAATAAATAATTTTTTGAAGTTAGTAACAGTTTTAGAAGAGTGTGGTCCAACAGAAATATAAGCCACAAATGCAAACCAAAAATTTAATTTTTAATTTTTAGTTTCCATATTATAAAGCAAGTGAAAATATTTCAGTATAACTTATTTTAACCCAATAGGTCTAAAATATTATCATTTCAACATGTAATTACTCTAAAATTACTAATGAAATATTTTATAATCTTTTCTTCTGTATTTTTCATTTATACTCTCTCAAAGACTAACCACATTTCAAGTTTTCAATTGTCACATGGAGCTAGTGGCTACCATACTAGACAGAGCAGTTTGAGAATAATGGAAAATAAAAAAGGAGTAAAATATTAACATGAGCAATGTCAAAAAGATCACCTGTATGTCTATATGTTAGAAAAAAAACAGTCGGGGGTGCCTGGGTGGCTCAGTCTGTTAAGTGTCTGCCTTTAGCTCAGGTCATGATCCCAGAGACGTGGGATCGAGTTCCACATAGGGCTCCCTGCTTCTCCCTCTGCACCACCCCCATTCATGCGCTTGCATTCTCTCTCTCTCTCTCTCTCTCTCACACACAGAAATAAATAAATAAAAAAAAAAAAGAAAAAACAATTGGAAATTAAAAGGTAAAATTACAATATACAGTTTCTTTCAAAAACATGAACTACTTAAGGATAAATTTAACAAGATATGCATATGACCTCTACACTGAATATGTTCAAATACTGAAAAGATATATCATCTATAGGTATTAGAAGAATCAATATGGCTAATACAACAATTTCCCCCATATTGATCTATAGATCCCAATCAAATCCCAATCAAAATTCTAAGACTTTTTTTTTTCTGTAGAAACTGACAGGCTGATTTTAAAATGCATATAAAAACACAAAGGACCCAGAACAGTCAAAACAATTTTGATAAAGAAGAACAAAACTAGAAGACTTACAAGAGTTGATATCAAGATTTACTATAAAGCTACAATAATCAAGATAGTGTGGCACTATTGTAAGCATAGACAAATACCTCAAGGGAACAGAGCAAAAAGCCCAGAAATAGACCCACACACATACAATGGAGAAAGGAAAGTCTTTCGAACACACAGTGCTAGAAAAATTAGATTTCCATAGAGGGAAAAAATGAACCTTGATCTTTAGCTCACACCATACACAAAAATTAACTCAAAAAGGATCACAGAACTGAATGTTAAACCTAAAACCGTAAACCTTGTAAAACAAAACAAAGGAGAAAATCTTTGTGACCTTGGAGTGGTCACAGACTTCTTAGGACTTAAAAGCATACACCACAAAAGAAAAAACCTGATAAAAATCACTTCTTCATATTAATGCCTTCGGTTCCTCAAAAGATAGTTAAAAAACAAAGGCAAGTTGGGCACCTGGCTGGCTCTGTCAGTAGAGCATACAACTCTTGTTATCAGGGTGGTGACTTTGAGCCCCATGTTGGATGTAACGATTACTTAAAAAGATCTTAAAAAAAAAAAAAAACAAAAAACAAAGGCAAGCAACAAACTGGGAGAAAATACCTGCTGAATATATAAGTAGATCCACAGATACCTACATATCTATAGATACATACTTAACATCTATATATATACCTGTAACCTATATATATAGATACCTGAAAAGAATAACTACATTTATAAAAAGAACTCAAATTCAGTAATAACAACAATCCAATTAAAAAAATAGGCAAAGATTTTAACACTTCATAAAAGTAGATTTACAGATCTACTTCATAAATGTAGATATATTAATTGCCAATAACCACATGAAAAGATACTCAACATCATTAGTTATCAGGGAAATGTACACTAAAACCACATGAGATACCACTACAAACTTATTACAATGGCTAAAATTTAGTAAGACTGACAGTATCAAATTTTATTTATTTTTATTTTTTTATGTTACTTTTCTGTTTTTTGTTTTTTTTTTTTTTAAGATTTTTTATTTATTTGAGAGAGAGGGGATGAGAGACAGAGAACATGAGAGCGAGGAGGGTCAGAGTGAGAAGCAGACTCCCCGCCGAGCAGGGAGCCGGACGTGGGACTCGATCCAGGGACTCCAGGATCATGACCTGAGCCGAAGGCAGTCACTTAACCAACTGAGCCACCCAGGCACCCTTACTTTCCTGCTTTTTAATTAAAAAAAAAAAAAAAGCCTTAACAGTTGATGGGAGGTGAGGATGTTGCAGCCACCAACACAGCCCATTCTTGGAAGAACCTCTGTTACCTACCGTAGGAGGAACCTGGAGCTGCAATTACAAGGGGACACAAGAGGAAAGGGGATTTTTCCTTCGGAGGGGAGGAAACTTGCTTCGTTCACCGCCGAATCTCGGGGGCCTAGCACAATGCTGGCCACTCCACTGGCGTTCGAGAAAGCCTCGAGCTGGCCGGTGCCGGACTCGCAGGACGCTGTGGAACACGGACGGGCGCAGGAGCCTTTCCTTTCAGATCAGGCAGCGACAACCAACGCTCCGCCGGTCCCTGACAGCGTAGCGCCCTCGCCCTAAGCTCACCCACCTTGGGCCACGGGGAAACCACAAGCCGGGAGCACGGACCAGAGACGATGGGGAGGTTTGGGGGAGCAAAGTTACGCCCGCTGACAGGCTTTAAACTCCAGTCAACAGTATCAAATTTTAAAGACCATGCTGAGTAAATGGAAATCTCATGCTTCTAGGAAGAATGTACCAGAATGGTATAATCATTTTTCTCTTTTTTTTTTTTTTAAAGATTTTATTTATTTATTTGAGAGAGAGAGAGAATGAGAGAGAGCACATGAGAGGGGGGAGGGTCAGAGGGAGAAGCAGACTCCCTGCCGAGCAGGGAGCCCGATGCAGGACTCGATCCAGGGACTCCAGGATCATGACCTGAGCCGAAGGCAGTCGCTTAATCAACTGAGCCACCCAGGCGCCCTCATTTTTTTTTTTAAAGATTATTCATTTATTTGAGACAGAGAGAGAGAAAGAAAATGCGCACAAGCCAGGGGGGAGGAGCAGAAGGAAAGGGAGAAGCAGACTCTCTGCCGAGCAGGGAGCCCGATGTGGGGCTCAATCCCAGGATTTCTAGATCATGACCTGAATGAGGCAGATGCTTACCTGACTGAGCCACCCAGGCACCCCGGTGTAAACATTTTAGATGTCTGGCAGTTTCTTAAAATGTTAAACATATAGAGGTACCTGGGTGGCTCAGTCGGTTGGGCATCCGACTGTTGATTTCAACTCAGGTCTTGATCTCAGGGTTGTGAGTTCAAGCCCTGCATTGGGCTCCACACTGGGCATGATATTTAAAAAAAAAAAAAAAAGTTAAACATGGTTACCACATCAGCACACAATCTCACTTTTAGGTATTTAACCAAAAGAAATGAAAAGAAGTGTCTACAAAAAGACAGGTAGAAATGACAAATGTCCATAGCAGCTTTATTCATAATGGGAAAAAACTGCAAACAATTCAAATGGCCATCAACAGGTGAATGGATAAACAAAATTTGGTAGAGTCATCATGAAATATACTCTACAATAAAAGAGAAAAATTTACTGAAACAAACAACATGGATGAATCATAAAATTATGCTGTGCAAAAGCAGCCATACATATTGGGAGTGACTACTATCAGGTACTGGGTTTCTCTTTAGGGTGATGAAAATGTTCTGGAATTGGATATTGGTAATGATTACACAATATTGTGAATATAATAAAACCTACCTAACTGCACATTTTAAAATGAATTTTATGTTATATGAATTAAATCTCCATTAAAAGAAAGTTGTCAGATACACACACATAAATACGTATCATATAATGCTGTTTACATCACATTGTAGAACAGTCCTGTCCAAGAGAAATTTCTGTGATGGTAGAAATGTTTAATATCTCTGCTGTCCAAAAGGGTAGTCACTAGACACATGTGGCTACTGAGCATTTGATATGTAACTAGTGCAACTAAAGAACTGAATTTTAAATATAATTTTAATTAATTTAACTTTACAAGGCCACATGTAGCTAATGGCTACAGCACTGGACAGCCCAACTCTAGAAGGCAAATCTATAATGGTGGGTGCTGGGGTAAGTATAGGGACTGACTGTGAAGTAGAACTGGGGAGGTATAACAGAAATATTCTATCTTGACTGTGGTGGTGGTTACACTGATATATATATATTTGTCAAAACTCAACAAACCGTACGCTGAAAATGGATGTACTTACTGTTAAAAAAATCCTTCAAGCAATAAAGTAACACATTCTTTTAATGGTAAAATAATTAATTTTAGATAAATATTTTTTCAAAGATTACAACCTCACTTCCTGCCCTAAAGCTGTAATCTCCTTTAGTTGTAGAAACTCTACAGTGTGCACTATTAAGCCTACTCAAGTGTTCAGAAGTCATAATCCCTTAAAAGAAAAATTATATATAAACGGAAAACAAGGACTCTATTGAGAAGCTGGACTACTTCTTAACACTTGGACTTTACTCTCATGTCATCTTCTCGAAGACACCATCTTTGATCACAGTATCTAGAGTAGCCCCTCCTTATGACACCATTATTTCCTTCATCACACTTAACCATACTTCATAGTTATCTTGCAATGTTTCTTTCCTTACCTGTTTTGCTACACAGAATTTAAGCTCTACTAGGGCAAATTCTGCTTCTTCAACACTATGTCTCCATGCCTAGTTAGATGTCCCTAGTGGGGACATATTGAATACTTAAAAATGATTTGAATGAATGCAGGAATACACAGAGATAATTTCTCAATGGCCCAAATTCTGAATAGCTTTCCCCCTACAGCCTGTCCTCTAAGAAGATACATTATCTTTTTTTATTACGTGGGGTCTCATGGCAGCAAAAGAATTTAGCCATATCCTACCTTTATTAAACATCACTAGTTTAATACAAGGAGCATGGCCTTCAGAAATGAGGAGATCATTAATGCCTCCAGGGGAAGGAAAATGACTTACCGGTAATTTTTTTTTTTAGTTTTAATTTATTTGAGAAAGAAAGAGAGAACACAAGCAGGAGGAGGGGCAAAGGGAGAGGGAGAAGCAGGCTCCCCGTGGAGCAGGGAGCCCAATGTGGGGCTTGATCCCAGGGCCCTGGGATCATGACCTGAGCCAAAGGCAGAGGCTCAACTGACTGAGCTACCCAGGCGCCCCCATATTGATCATTTTTGATGGTAACATTATTGATATAATGGAAGGTCATGGCTTTGGAGGCAAGAAGACCTGTTTCATATCCCAGTTTCAAAAATTACTAGTTATGGGGTGCCTGAGTGGCTCAGTTAGTTAAGCGTCTGCCTTCGGCTCAGGTCATGATCCCAGGGTCCTGGGATCGAGTCCCGCATCGGGCTCCTTGCTCAGCAGGGAGCCTGCTTCTCCCTCTGCCTCTCTCTCTGTCTCTCATGAATAAATAAACAAAATCTTTAAAAAAAAAAATTACTAGTTATACCAAGCAGAAAAGCAGCCAGGGGGCCCATTTCATAGTCCTATTTTGTTGTTGTTGTTGTTGTTTTGCATAAAAAGACTTTAGAAAGCCTGGACTATCAGATGGACAACATACTAGAACTGCCTTTGGATCTATGGCCTTATAAAAGAATCTGAGCAGAGTCTGAAAAGTTCCTAAGTTAAACATGTATTCAGGTGAAGTGACTAAGTCATCTCTGTGGCCCCTCAGGTTTTCCACAATTCTTGATTCAATCTAAAGTATTACTTGGTATTACTCTTTAAGCCTATTTGACAGAGAAAGAAAGACTCACCAAAACCTATCTTTGTCATCCAAAGGCTTACAAATTAGGTTGTAATAATGGTTATTACTTTAGGAGAGCTAAACCATTATTTTAGTACTCTCTTGCTCAAAACGTCTAGATTTTAAAAGATAAATTTACATTTTTTCAGGGGTGACTGGGTGGCTCAGTCCGTTAAGCATCTGCCTTCAGCTCAGGTTATGATCCCAGGGTCCTGGATTGAGCCCTGCATCAGGCTCCTTGCTCGGTGGGGAGTCTGCTTGTCCCTCTCCCTCTGCCCCTACCCCTCCCCCTGCTTGTGGATTCTGTCTCTCACTCTAATAAATAAAATCTTTTTTTTTAAAGATTATTTATTTGAGAGAAAGAGGGAACGAGAGAGAGAGCATGAGCTGGGGGAGGGGCAGAGGGAGAGGGAGAGGCAAACTCCCCACCGAGCAAGGAGCCTGACTCGGGGCTCAATCCCAGGACCCTGGGATCATGACCCAAGCTGAAGGCAGACACTTAACCGACTGAGCCACCCAGGTGTCCCAAATCTTTTTTTTTTTTAAGATTTTATTCATTTATTTGAGAGACAGACAGAGATAGTGAGAGAAAGCACGAGTGGGGAGGAGAGGGAGAAGCAGACTCCCGCTGAGAAGGGAGCCTGACATGGGGCTTGATCCCAGGACCCTGAGATCATGACACGAGCTGAAGGCAGATGTTTAACCAACTGAACCACCCAGGTGATGCTCAAAAAAAATAAAATCTTTTAAAAAAAGGTAAATTTTTTCAGTGTTTAAAATCAAAATTATCGGGCGCCTGGGTGGCTCAGTTGGTTAAGCGACTGCCTTCGGCTCAGGTCATGATCCCAGAGTCCCGGGATCGAGTCCCGCATCGGGCTCCCTGCTCAGCAGGGAGTCTGCTCCTCCCTCTCCCGCTCCCCTCTCTTGTGCTCTCTCTCTCTCTCTCTCACTCTCTCTCTCAAATAAATAAATAAAATCTTTAAAAAAAAAAAATTATTAAAATCGAAATTATCATTCATATCTTTAAGCTGATCTCCCTTCTGCCTCTCATTCCTATCTTCCACTGTTTCTCAGAGTATAGATCTTAGATTACTTGCTTAACAATCATCTGATCCACTAATTTAATCTCCAAGTTGTTCATGATCAAGTTCTATGATTCCTTCCCACAGAAATTTCCCAATTCTCTGATCAACAGAACTTAACTTCTTGCATTATTATTTAGTTTTGTTAATCTGTTTCCTGAATTCCTAACAAGTTCCTGAGGGACAGGGCAATTGTGTTTTTTGCCTTCTTATATAGTACAGTACCACATTATGCTGACACTTCCATTGCCTAAATAAATAACTTTTTGTAAAGTTGATTTTCTTTTCTCTAGAATACTGTTCATCACCAAGCTCACAAAATCTTATTTGAAAATGAAAATACTTACTTGCATCAACTACTGATTTATATTCCAAGAGTTGTTGTTTTGTCTGTGCTCTCAGCCTGAAAGCATAAAGAAAAGAGAAAGTCTTTTTTATAAATTAAGTAAACTCTACCACCAACATGGGGCTCAAACTCAAAACCCCGAGATCAAGAGTTGCATGCTCTGCTGACTGAGCCAGCCAGGTGCCCCAGAAAGTCATATATTTATAGAGGTTTGACTCATTACCAACTCAACTTTTTCAGAAGTTTATGCAATAAAATGAGTGTAAGTAAACTCAGCAATAAGTCTTCTAGTTTGGCCTGATTTATTTAAAGCGGGTGTAAAGAGAGTTCTAGTTGAAGATGGGGTTGTAGAAAAAACTACGTCCTCCTCCATGGAACACACCAAATTACATCTATTAATTGAACAATTCCTCCTGAAAAACTAAGGGCTGACTGAACAGCTACTGAATAACCAAAGATAGAACAAAAAGAGAACAGGAAGAGAGATGGAGACATGCCACAGTTTAAAAGAGTAACTAGCATATACAGCCACAGCTCCAGTCAGCCAGCTAAAGTCACCAACCACACACAGTCTGCACAGAGGACACCATACACAAGATCACCCCTTCAAGTTTAGGAGAAGTAGCTCTTTACCTTTCTATAGAAACAAACACAAAAACTCAAGCAAAATGGGGAGACAGAGGGTGCCTGGGAGGCTCAGATGGTTAAGCGTCTGCCTTCGGCTCAGGTCATGATCCCGGAGTCCTGGGATCGAGTCCCGCATCGGGCTCCCTGCTCCTTGGGAGCCTGCTTCTCCCTCTGCCTCTCTCTCTCTCTGTCTCTCATGAATAAATAAATAAAATCTTAAAAAAAAAAGGGGGGGAGACAGAGGATTATGCTCCAAAAGAAAGAACAAGGAAAAAAAAAAAAACACCTCAGAAAAAGAACTAAATGAAACAGAAATAAACAATAAGCCTGAAAAAGAATTTAAAGTAATGGTCAAAATGGCACCTGGGTGGCTCAGTTAGTTAAGCGTCTGCCTTCGGCTCAGGTCATGATGCCAGGGTCCTGGGATCGAGCCCCACGTCAGGCTCCCTGCTCAGCAGGAGCCTGCTTCTCCCTCTCCTCCCCGACTGTGATCTCTCTCGCTATCTCTGTCACTATCTCTCTCAAATAAAATAAATAAATAAAATCTTTAAAAAACAAAAAATAAAGTAATGGTCATAAAGATACTGGGCTGAAGAAAAGAGTGGACGAATTCAGTGATACCTTCAATAACAAGACAGAAGATATTAAAAGAAACCAATCAGAGCTGAAGAACGCAATAACTGAAAAAAAAAAACATACTGTAGGAAATCAACAGCAGATTAAAGGATCAGAAGGATATATCAGTGATCTAGAAGAGGGTAATGGAAAGCATACAAGCAGAAGAGGACAAAGAGAAAAAAAGTTCCAAAAATGTAAATAGATTAAGAAATCTTTTGGACAATATCAAGCAAACATTTACATTATTGGGATTCTAGAAGAAGAGAAAGGTGTAGAAAAGTTATGTAAAGAAATAAGTGAAAACTTTCCTAACCTAGGGAAGGAAATAGATCTCCAAGTCCAAGAAGCACAGAGAGTTCCAAACCAGATGAACCCAAGGAGCTCCAGACCATGGCACACAATAATTAAAATGTCAAAGGTTAAAAATAAAAATAAAGACAGATTTTAAAAGCAGCAAGAGAAAAACAAAAAGTACCTACAAGGGAAAACATGAAGCTATCAGCTGATTTTTCAGCAGAAACTTTGCAGGTCAGGGCAACCCTACTGGGACCCCTCTCACTCCTGTGAGCTTTTTCTGTATCCTTGCTTAATAAACTTCTGTTGCTTTACTCACAAGAAAAAAAAAAAAAAAGAAACTTTGCAGGCCAGAAAGGAGTGGCATTATATATTCAAAGTGCTGAAAGGAAAAACTATAACCAAGTACCTGCAAGGTATTCATATTTGAGGAGAGAGTTTCCTAGACAAATAAAAGATAAAGAAGTTAATACCACTAAACCAGTGTTATAAAAGTAAACTGTGGAGAAGTCAGTAAAAAGGGAAGAGAAGGGGGAAAAGATTTTTTCTTTTACTGTTTTTGTTTTGCTTTTTTTAGAAAGTGTTTGAACTTAGATGACCAGAAAGGTAATATGGACTGTTACTCATTTGGATATTATATATGAACCTCATGGTAACCACAAACTGAAAACCTATGGGAGATACATAAAAAATAGAAAGAAGCCAAACAAAACACTATATTCACCGGTCACAAAGAAAGAGAGCAAGAGAAAAAGAAAGAGAGCAAGAAAGGTGTTTCATAGAAGAACTAAGTAACACAACCAGAAAATAAATTTTAAAAATGGCACTAGGTACACACTTATCAATAATTACTTTAAATGTAAATGGCCTAAATACTCCTATCAAAAGACACAGAATAACAGAATGGATAAAAAAACAAGACCCATCTATATGCTGCCTACAATAGACTCACCTCAGACAAAAAGACACGTACAGACTGAAAGTGAAGGGATGGAAAAACATTCACCATGAAAATGGAAGCCCCCCCCACCAAAAAAAGAAGCCTAGGTAGCAATACTTATATCAGACAAAAGAGACTTTAAAATAAAGACTATAACAAGAGACAAAGAAAGGCATTACATAATGAGAAAGTAATCAATCCAACAAAAGAATATAACAATTGTAATTATCTATGCACCCAACATTGGAGCACCTAAATACATAAAGCCACTGTTAACAGACAAAATGAGAGAAACTGATGCTAATATAATAATAGTAAGGGGACTTTAACAATACACTTACATCAGTGGATAGATCATCCTGACAGAAAATCAATAAGGAAACGTCTTTGAAAGACACATTGGACTAGATGGACATAACAACATACACAGAACATTCCATCCAAAAACAATAGAATAAACATTCTTTTTTTTTTTTTTTTTAAGATTTTATTTATTTATTTGACAGAGAGAGACACAGCGAGAGAGGGAACACAAGCAGGGGGAGTGGGAGAGGGAGAAGCAGGCTTCCCGCTGAGCAGGGAGCCCGATGCGGGGCTCAATCCCAGGACCCTGGGACCATGACCTGAGCCGAAGGCAGACGCTTAATGACTGAGCCACCCAGGCGCCCCATAAACATTCTTTTTCAAGTGCATGGGTAACATACTCCATAATAGATCACATATTAGGTCATAAAACAAGTCTCAATAAATTTAAGAAGAGTCAAATCATATGAATTTTTTTTTTTTACTACAATGGTATGAAACTAGAAACAAATCACAAGAAAAAAAAAAAACTGGAGGGGCGCTTGGGTGGCTCACTTGGTTAAGCGACTACCTTCGGCTCAGGTCATGATCCCAGCATCCCGGGATCAAGCCCCGCATTGGGCTCCCCTCTTGGCAGGAAGCCTGCTTCTCCCTCTCCCACTTCTCCTGCTTGTGTTCCCTCTCTCGCTGTCTCTCTCTCTCTGTCAATTAAATAAATAAATAAAATCTTAAAAATTTTTTTAAGAAAAAAAAAACTGGAGAAAATACAAACACACAGACATTAAACAACATGATACTAAACAGCCAATGGGTCCATGAAGCAATCAAAGAAGAAATGAAAAAACGGGGTGCCTGGGTGGCTCAGTCGGCTAAGTGTCTGCCTTCAGCTTAGGTCATGATCCCTGAGTCCCAGGATCAAGACCCGCACTGGGCTCCCTGCTCAGCGGGGAGTCTGCTTCTCCCTCTGCTTGTGCTCTCTCTCTCTTACTCTCTCTCTCAAATAAATAAATAAAATCTTTAAAAAATATATTAAAATTAAAAATAAAAGGAATAAAAAAATACATGGAGACAAATGAAAACAAAAACACAATGGTCCAAAATCTTCGGGATACAGCAAAAGCAGTTCTAAGAGGGAAGTATAGAGCAATACAGACCTACCTGAAGAAGCAAGAAAAAAATCAAACAATCTAAACTTACACCTAAAAGGAACTACAAAAAGAATAACAAAATCCAAGGTGAATAGAAGAAAGGAAGTAATACAGATCAAAGCAGAAATAAATGACATACAGACTGAAAAAAGAAAAAAAAGGAAAAAATATCAGTGAAACCAAGAACTGGTTCTTTGAAAAGATAAACAAAATTGATAAACCCTTAGCCAGACTCATCAAGAAAAAAAGAGAAAGGACCCAAATAAATAAAATCAGAATCAAGAGAAGTAACAACTGACATCAAGAAATACAAAGGATTATAAGAGCATACTATGAAAAATTATATACCAACAAACTGGACAACCTAACAGAAATAGCTAATTCCTCAAAACACACAATCTTACAAAACTGAACCAGGAAGAAATAAAAAAGTCTTAATAGACCAATTACAATAAGAAAATTGAATTGGTAATCAAAAAACTACCAAAAAGGGATGCCTGGGTTGTGAGTTGGTTAAGTGTCCAACTCTTGGTTCCAGCTCCAGTCCTGATCTCAGGGTTGTGAGATCAAGCCCCATGTCAGGCTCTGCTCTCAGCGTGGAGTCAGCTTGAGATCCTCTCTCCCTCTGCCCCTCCCATTCATGCTCTCTCTCTTTCTCAAATAAATAAATAAATCTTAAAAAAAAACCTACCAAAAGTTCCAGGACCAGATGGATTCACAGATGAATTCTACCAGACATTTAAAGAAGAGTTAATACCTGTTCTCAAAGTAGTCAAAAAAAAAAAAAAAAAAAAAAAAACCCAGAAGAGAAAGGAAAACTTCCAAATACATTCTACGAGGCCAGCACTACCCAGATACCAAAACCAGACAAAGACACAACAAAAAAAGAAAATTACAGGCCAATATATCCCTGGTGAATATAGATGCAAAAATCCTCAACAAAATATTAGCAAACTGTATACAACACATTAAAAAAATCATTCACCATGATCAGATGGGATTTATTCTAGGGATGCAAGGGTAGTTCAATATTTGTGAATCAATCAACATCATATACCACATCTACAAAACAAAAGACAAAAATCATATGATCATCTCAATAGAAGCAAAAAAAGCACTTAAAAAGATTCAACATTCATTCACAATAAAAACTCTCAACAAAATGGGGTTAGAGAGAATATACCTCAACATAATAAAGGCCTTCTACAAAAAACCCACAGCTAACATCACACTCAATGTTGAAAAACTGAGAGCTTTCCCTCCCAGTCAGTAACAAGACAAGGATGTCCATTCTCACCACCTTTTTAAAAATTAATTAATTAATTTGAGAGAGGGAGAGAACAAGAATGAGCTGGAGCGGCAGATGGAGAGGGAGAGAGAATCTCAAGCAGATTCTGGACCCAGTGTGGAGCTGACGCAAGGCTCAATCTCATGACCCTGAGATCATGACCTGAGCCCAAACCAAGGGTTGAATGCTTAACCAACTGAGCCACCCAGGCACCCCCACCCTCACCACTTTTATTCAACATAGTACTGAAAGTCCTCTCCACAGCAATCAGACAAGAAAAAGAAAAAAGAGGCATCCATTTTGGTAGGGAAGTTAAATTGTCACTATTCGCAGAGAGCATGATACTATACGCAGAAAATCCTGAAGACTCAACCAAAAAACATACTAGAATAAATGAATTCAGTAAAGTGGCAGTATACAGAAAACACAGAAATCAGTAGCATTTCTATATACTAACAACAAAGTCATAGAGAAATTTTAAAACAACACCATTTATAATTGCACCCAAAACAATAAAATACCTAGGAATAAACTTGACCAAAGAGGTGAAAAACCTGTACTCTGAAAACTATAAAACACTGATGAAAGAAATTGAAGATGACACTAACAAATGGAAAGATACTGCATGTTCATGGATTAAAAGAATATTGCCAAAATGTCCGTATTACCCAAAGCAATTTATGGTTTCAAAGCAATCCCTACCAAAATACCAACATCATTTTTCACTAAACTACAACAATCAATACTAATATTTGTATGGGGGGGCGGTGCCTGGGTGGCTCAGTTAGTTAAGCATCTGCCTTCGGCTCAGGTCATGATCCCAGAGTCCTGGGATGGAGCCCTGCTTCGGGCTCCGTGCTCAGCAGGGAGTCGGCTTCTCCCGCTCCCTGTCTCCCTCTTCCCTCCCCACTTGTACTCTCTCACGCTCCCTCTCTCTGTCAAATAAATAAAATTTTAAAATAAAATAAAACTTTTATGGAACCACAGAAGATCCCAAATAGCCAAAGCAATCCTGAGAATGAAGAATGAACCTGGAACTATCATGATTCCATATTTCAAGATATACTACAAACCTGCAGAGATCAAAACAGTATGGTACTGGCACAAAAACAGACAAATGGATTAATGGAACAGAATAGAGACCCCAGAAATAAACACACATTTATATGGTCAATTAATCTATGATAAAGGAAGCAAGAATATACAATGAGGAAGAGACAGTCTTTTCAATAAATGGTGCTGGGAAAAACTGAATAGCCACATGTAGAAGAATGAAATTGGACTACTTTCTAACAACATACATAAAACTAAACTCAAAACGGATTAAAGACCTAAACAGGAGACGAAACCATAAAAATTCTAGAAGAGAAGATAGGCAGTAATTTCTCTGATATTGGCCATAGCAACATTTTTCTAGATATGTCTCCTGAGGCAAGGAAAACAAAAGCAAAAATAAACTATTGGGACTACATCAAAATAAAAAGTTTTTGCATAGCAAAGGAAACCATCAACAAAATGAAAAGACAACCTACTGAATGGGAGAAGATATCTGCAAATCATTTATTTTATAAGGGGTTAATATCAAAAATATATAAAGAACTTAAACAACTCAACACCAAAAGAAAAAACAAACAGTCTGATTAAGAAATGGGCAGGTGACCTGAATAGACATTTTCCCAAAGAAGACATACAGATGGGGCGCCTGGGTGGCTCAGTCGTTAAACGTCTGCCTTCGGCTCAGGTCATGATCCCAGGGTCCTGGGATCGAGCCCCACATCGGGCTCCCTGCTCTGCGGGAAGCCTGCTTCTCCCTCTCCCACTCCCCCTGCTTGTGTTCCCTCTCTCGCTGTCTCTCTCTGTCAAATAAATAAATAAAATGTTAAAAATAAATAAATAAAAAATAAAAAAGAAGACATACAGATGGCCAACAGACACATGAAAAGATGCAGCTCAACATGACCAATGATCAGGGAAATGCAAATCATAACCACAATGAGATATCACTCACATCTGTCAGAATGGCTAAAATAAAAAAGACAAAAACACAAGTGCTGGCAAGGATGTGGAGAAAAAGGGAACCCTCTTGCACTGTTGGTGGGAATATAAATTAGTACAGCCACTGTGGAAAACACTATGGAGATTCCTCAGAAAATCAGAAGTAGAAATACCATATGATCCAATAATTTCACTATTTGATATTTACCCAAGGAACGCAAAAACACTAAGTCGAAAAGATATATGTATCCCTGTTTACCACAGCATTACTTACAATAACCAAGACATGCAACCTAAATATCCATCAATAGATGAATGGATAAGGAAAATGTGGCATATACACTATGGAATATTACACAACCATAAAATATGAGATTGTGCCATTTGAGACAACACAATGGACCTAGAAGGTATTATGTTAAGTGAAATAAATCAGACTGAGAGACAAATACCATATGATTTCACACATAAATGGAATCTTAAAAAAATGAATAAACAAAAAGCATAATCAAAACTATAAATACAGAGAACAAACTGATGCTTGTCAGAGAGGGGGTTTGGGCAAAACCGGTGAAGGCGAGAGGGAGGTACAGGCTTCCAGTTATGGAACGACTAAGTCACCGGAATAAAAAGCAGAGCATAAGGAATACAGTCAGTGATACTGTAATATTGATGTAATGAGAGAGATGGTAAGCTACACTTGTGGGGAACATAGCATAATATATAAACTTTCCCTTTTTTTTTTTTTTAAGATTTTATTTATTTGTTTGACAGACAGCAAGCACAAGCAAGGGGAGCAGCAGGCAGAGGGAGAAGCAGATTCCCTGCTGAGCAAGGAGCCCGAAGCAGGACTTGATCCCAGGACCCTGGAATCATGACCTGAGCTGAAGGAAGATGCTTAACCGACTGAGCCACCCATGCGCCCCTAAACTTTTCAAGTCAGTAAGTTGTACACCTGAAACTAATGTAACATTGTGTCAACTATGCCCAAATCTTACGGGGTGCTTGGCTGGCTCAGTTCAGGTTGTGAGTTGGAGCCTCACACTGGGTGTAGAAATTGCTTAAAAATAAAAATCTCTTGGGGCGCCTGGGTGGCTCAGTGGTTAAGCATCTGCCTTCCGCTCGGGTCATGATCTCAGGGTCCTGGGATTGAGCCCCCGCATCGGGCTCCTTGCTCCGAGGGAAGCCTGCTTCTCCCTCTCCCACTCCCCCTGCTTGTGTTCCCTCTCTCACTGTGTCTCTCTCTCTCAAATAAATAAAATCTTAAAAAAAAAAACCATAAAATAAAATAAAAATATCTTTAAAAAGGGGGGGGGCTCAGAGAAAGATGCAAAATGGACTCCAGTGGGAAAATAGCAACTATTGGGAGAAGTTAAAATTCTGATTTTTAAATTTATTATATGCCACACTCAAGAAATATGGGCTACACAAAGAAGAAATCCATCAAAATGGTGAAAACCGCAAACATTTTAACGAGTTTAAAAACAGTTTGTAACATTCCTAGGAGACACAGAAAAATAACAAATATACTAACTCTTGTATAGATAATTCATATGGTTTCTTGGTTGTCCTAAGATTGTACTTAATTGAAAATCATATATAAAATAAGTAGAAAAGCTATGGGTAAAATGCTAACTTACAAGATGTTGGACATTTACATGGTAGTTTCATAATTCTGAAACTGCTCTGTGATTTTGAGACCAATATAAGTAGCTAAGGGACATTAGAAGGATTTTTAAACCTCCATGGTTTAAGTTCCTTATGTTTGAAATTCCAAATGAAAAGAATTTCTTACAGATTAAGAAGTTAGGCTAGCATTTTAAAACACACTGTAAGGGATGCCTGGGTGGCTCAGGTCATGATCCCAGCGTCCTGGGATTGAGCCCTACATCCGGCTCCCTGCTCAGTGGGTAGTCTGCTTCTCCCTCTGCCTGCCACTCCCCTTGCTTGTGTGCTTTCTTTCTCTCTCCGTCAAGTAAATAAATAAAAAATAAATAAAACACACCACATTGTAAGAACAGTTCTCTTTTAGCTGAGATAAAAAAGGTGATCCCATATCTTTATTATTTCAGAATTTTATGTTATAGGTAGGAGGGAATTTTTAAAGTGAGACTGTGAGACTTATTAGCCAAAACCTTTCAAAGTAGTGGTAAAGCTAAAATACAGGGGAGGGAGAAAAAAAATCCCCTTACTATGATTTAGAATAGTTTTTTTTCCCCCCCTGTACAGGACCAAACAAGTATTTTAGGCTTTGTGATTCATACGGTCTCTACTGTAGCTACTCAACACAGACCCTGTAGCAGGAAAGTTGTGTTTCAATAAACCTTTCCTTAAGGGCACTGAAATTTGAATTTCATATAATTTTCACGTGTTACTAAATATCCCTCCAGGAATTTTTTTTGTCCCAACCAATTAAAGACATAAAAACTATTCTTAGCTTGAGAGGCCACACCAAAAGCCACACAAGGCTTAGTGGAAAAGTATAAACATAACCCTCTTCGTAGGAAATATAACAAATGAAGCTTCAGGATTGAAAAGGGTCGTAACCATAAAATAAAGAGGCAGGACGTTTTTTTATGTAGCTAAGGCCTTCGATGCACCTCACAACCCGTTTGAATACCGGGGCCGCAGGGCTTGAGGAGATGAGAAAAGGAGGGGAAATGACAGCTCCGAAGGGCCCGGGGCACTGTGCTAACCGCTGGCCTCTGACTATCACATTTAACCCCCACTGCAACTCTATTAAGAAGATGTAACCCTCCTCTTTTTCGAAGATGAAGGGGCTTAAGGAGCTCAACTGATTGACGCAGTGACGCAGCTATTAAGCGACCAAGTCAAAATTCGAAGTCTGCGGGACCCTGAGAACAAAGGGCGGGGCTCTGGGCCACGGCGCCCGTTTGGATCCGGCCGAGCCGGCCAGAGGGAACAACCTGAGCAGCAGGGTCAAGCGGTCCTCGGGACGCGCCGTCTGGGCGCCGGCGACGTGTGGTGACCCGCCTTCCCCGCCTCCCGCTCCGGAGTCCGCGGGCTCGGTGACCGCTTGCTCTCTGGGTTGCTTCTCCATTCTCCAATTCCTCCGGCGCGAAGAGGAATTGTCTGGGGCGGAAAGATGCAGCCTCAGGACCCGATTTTCCCGCCACTAAATTGACGCCCGGAAAGGGCCGGAGAACCGCCGCACTCCGTCCCGCCCCTTCCGCCCTACGGTCCCACCCCTTCCGCCCTACGGTCCCACCCCTTCCGTCCCGTTCTCTGGTTGCCGTGGTTACTCCTTTCACTCTTATCCTGGCGACTAGTATAAGACCACTAGTAAGAAAAAGTGAAACTTTAGGCATCAGCTTTGTCGAGTGCTGGGCTAGGGGTTGGGTTACAGCCGTTTGGGACACACCCCGGCTCCCGGGAACCGCCTGGAAGCCTGGAAGGGAAAACCCTGACACATATGGTCAATCATCCTTGGCGCTGGGACCGCGGATCTTCGGCACAGCGGTTATTGGACCCATCTTAGCACTCCGTTAACCTTCACAGCCTTGGAAAATGGGTGCACCCGGGCAGGCCAAGAAAGGGAAACAATGGAGGGTTGTTTTGTTTAAGTAGACTTTCGATCTGAGTTCTTAACGTCCAGACACCCCTCGTTTGACGAAGTTCAGGGATACCTAAAGCCCCTACGAGGCAGTGCATATACTTGAACCCCAGACTTGCAGCGTGAAATTTCACTATCAGTAAGATTCGCACTCTGTTAACAGAGTTCTGTGCCCCGACGTGTTAGCTTGTCGACTTACTAGGTTGCAGTTAAGCTTTTCAGCTGGGCGGTGAGCGGGTAATGGAGAAAATGCAGGACGGATAAATCCCTGATTGTAGTTTTTCATTAAGGGCTGTCGCTCTAGCTTTGTAGCAAAAGCACAGGAACTCACACCTCTGAACAAGAAAGCCGAGCATTCCCCTTAAGTAACTAGTTTCCCCTGTGTTACACTTGGTCATACAGTGCGCGCTCTCCCTTCTTCCTCTTCATTATCAAATTAACAACTCCCGGTATAATTTCGATTCAAAAGGATGTAAGTAAGACCGTAGATTCGCCACTCCTACCCTCAAACTCCTGGAAAAGCATGGTTTCCTTTCATTTTTTATTTTACACAAAAAGGGCAATGTTACTGTTTTTTAGGTTTACCCTGAATGTCTTCCAATATCTCACATCAATCGCATACTTTTAAGCAGTTGCCTATCTGGTGTCCCAGGCCAAATTTGGGACAAAGACAATGCAGTAATTCCTTTCAGCAGGAATCAGAATCATGGGGAGGACTAGTTAAAACCGACTGCTAGGTGGGTGGGAGGATGAGTGAAATAGGTGAAGGGGCTTAAGAGCAGACTTAATGTGATGAGCACAGAGTAATGTAGAGAACTGTTGAATGGCTATGTTGTGCACCTGAAATTAATATAACACTGTATGTTAATTTTACTGGCATTTAAATTGGCATTAAATAAAAACTCCCAAGTTTTTATTCTGATTTTCATTTCTAACAAATGCCCAGGTGATATTCATGATGCTGGATTGGGATGACACTTTGAGAACCACTGGGGGTAATGGATTATAACTGATTTTTAAAAATCCAGAGTAAAACAAAAAGGGAATATGTAGGTGTGGAGCTATTCTTTAGAGAATGTCCAATAATATAGAAGGGATAATACAATTAGCTAACTACCATCATGTGACTCCTAGTGAGGTAAATGATTCAAAGTTAATATCATTAATGGATAATAAAACTAAAGATTACAGCAAAGCTGTATTAGATGGTTACCATCTTTTTTTTTTTTTTTAAGATTTTATTTATTTATTTGAGAGAGAGAATGAGAGAGAGAGAGAGAGCATGAGAGGGGGAGGGTCCGAGGGAGAAGCAGGCTCCCTGCCGAGCAGGGAGCCCGATGCGGGACTCGATCCCGGGACTCCAGGATCATGACCTGAGCCGAAGGCAGTCGCTTAACCAACTGAGCCACCCAGGCGCCCAGATGGTTACCATCTTAACCAGATGATCAAACTCAGTATCATCAGTAGCTTAACAACTAATATGTGACTCCAAAATGATGCATAACTTGTACAAATCACCTATATTCTTGCTAGAATGCATAACCTGAACTTAACTATGAAGAACCAATCAGACAAGAAATCTAGAATGATGGGGTGCCTGGGTGGCTCAGTCGTTAAGCATCTGCCTTCGGCTCAGGTCGTGATCCCAGGGTCCTGGGATTGATTCCCGCATCCGGCTCCCTGCTCTGCGGGAAGCCTGCTTCTCCCTCTCCCCCTGCTTGTGTTCCCTCTTTCATTGTGTCTCTCTCTATCAAATAAATAAATAAAATCTTAAAAAAAAAAAAGAAATCTAGAATGACGGACATTCTATAAGGCAAACAGACTGGACAATTCACGTCCATGCCTTGAAAAACAAAAAGCAGGACAACTACTGTATATGGGAAACAAATTTTGATTGGAACCTGTTTTGGAAAAAAGCTTGTAAAACATCTTTGAAACAATGGAGGAAATCTGAATATGCACTGCATATTACATATGGAGTTGTTAATTGTCTTAATGTGATAAAGATTATGGTTATTTAGGAAACTGAATTATTAGATGCATGATGAAATATTTTAAGGTGACATATTGAAATCTAAAATTTACTTTGAAATGACTCTGAAAAAGAAAAATAGATGCACACACATATAGATATGCTCCCAACATACATACTTTTCTTTCTTTATACCTGTAATTTAATATTTGCCTACAAAAGTACCTAGAACTTTGTCCCCTAACAGGAAAAAAAATCTTTTTTATATCTTTGGAATATTTACAGAAGTCATTCAAATACTTATCTACAGAGAAAACATTAAGTTTCAAAAAGGCTTTTTAAAGACCCCCATTTCCAACAAAATTAAAAAATCACCAACACGAAAATGTTCGACAAAAAACTTTAAAAGAAACCGACTACTTAGAAAATTAGCAGTTAAATAATCTCCAGATCACAAAGAACCACAAAAGAAATTATAATGACCAGAAATAGATAAGAAGGAGCGCTTCAGAAACAAGCTATCTCAAAGAAAATGTATAAATGCTTTTATCACCAAAATACATTGAGTATTTAACTTAAACTAGAAAATAACAAAAGAAAAAGATGGTGAGAATAGTGTAAAAGCTAAAACTACAAAATAAAGGTCATAGAAATGTAACACCAAAACGGATTCTTTCAAAATACCCCCCCAAAAAACAAAATCTCCATGCAAGCCTGGTTAGAAAATAAAATATTTAAGATCAGGAACAAGAAACAAGATATAATTACATACACAGCTATAATTTTAAAAACCTAGAATAGAGTATTTCCTATTAATGGGGGGGGATAATTCCTAAAAAACACCAAATGACAATGGAAAACATATCATTTTAAGCAGATCCAGGCCAAATGATTGTAAAAGTTTAATTAAGCTAGTTTCAAATGAATGAATAAGGATTTCAAAGTATGTGATATAAAAATGAAAACCTCTTTAATCCACCTTAAACCTGGTAAAATACAAGAAAAACTAGAAAACCATACCAACAACAAAAACTGGGCCAATTTCCCAAACAAGCTGCAAAATTTTCTAGAAGAAACAGATTAAATCTATGTAAGATGAGCAAGAATTCATTCCACTTTAATAAACCTCTAATGTGGAATATTATACCATATTAATAACCCTAATAACATCATAAGCTGAAAAAGTAAATGAATTTCCACAGCCTTGCCAATTAACAACTCTAAACAAAAACAGAAAAATACCTAAAATATAAAGACTACTTAAAGCCTAACAACAAAAATATTAAATGATAAAAACACTTGAGATGTCTAACCCAGAAACAACACAGGGATTTGCCTATTATGATTATGTTGGAGACTTTTTTTTTTTAAGATTTTATTCATTTATTTGACAGAGAGCTAGCACAAGTAGGCAGAACGGCAGGCAGAGGGAGAGGGAGAAGCAGCAGGCTCTCTGCTGAGCGGGGAGCCCCACCCGGGGCTCGATCGGGGCTCCATCCCAGGACCCTGGGATCATGACCTGAGCCAAAGGCAGACGCTTTAATGGACTGAGCCACCCAGGCGCCCCAATGTTGGAGATTCTAATACAGTAAATATCATAAACATTGAAAAAATAAAATTTTTAATTTTAAGGCCTAGGTTTAAGGTTTTCTACTCCATTAAAAACAAATTGAATAAAAAAAAATTAAGAATACTGGTATCAGCTGGGTAAGAAAACTACAACTAGCAATAAAAAGATAGGTGGGAAATAGATCCCATTCACAATAGTGACAAAAAACCACAAACCCAACAATAAACTTCAGTTATATAATTAAAATTCTAATATTCTATTGGAGGGCATGCAACAAGCCTTGGAGGAAAGTGCTTCTGGATAAGACAGGTCTACTCAAAACCTCCGAGTTTTTCTGTTAACTGGACATAACTTTATAAATTTCTTATGTTTGAAATTGCCCCCAAATATCTGAAAAATAGTGCTAGCTTCATCTTATCAGATAATGTTAATAGTTTTACATTGTTTATCACAGGAAAAAACAAGTAGAAATATTTAGATCAGGAAATGATAGATGGGTGGGACACCTGAGGGGTCAGATGGTTAAGTTCTGCCTTTGGCTCAGGTCATGATCCCAGGGTCCTGGGATCAAGACCCACATCCAGCTCCCTGCTTAGCGGGGAGTCTGCCTCTCCCCCTGCTCATGCTCTGTCTCAAATGAATAAATAAAATTTTTCTAAAAAAAAAAAAGGAAATGATAGATGGGCATTGTTTCAATTCAGGTTGACAAGGATAATTTTGATCATGTGGTATGAGCATAAATGGGCACCTATCTGTCAGAGTCCTACCTTATCCCATATACAAAAAGTTTGAGGGATTATAAATATAATGGGTAAATTTTAGAATTTTAGAAGATGTTTACAGTTTGGGGATAGAGTTGACCTTAGGACTGAAAATCCAGGGGCACCTGGGTGGCTCAGTCAGTTAAGCATCTGCCTTCGGCTCGGGTCATGATCCCAGGGTCCTGGGACTGAGCCCCACGTTGGTCTTCCTGCTCAGCGGAGAGCCTGCTTTTCCCTCTCCCTCTCCCTCTGTTTGACAGAGACAGCGAGAGGGAACACAAGCAGGGGAAGTGGGAGAGGGAGAAGCAGGCTTCCTGCTGAGCAGGGAGCCCGATGCGGGGCTCGATCCCAGGACCCTGAGATTATGACCTGAGCCGAAGGTAGACGCTTAACCGACTGAGCCACCCAGGCGCCCCTAAAATCTTTAGATCTTTAAAAAAAAAAAAAAAAAAAAAGGACTGAAAATCCAAAAGCAACTACAGGAAAAAAAGTAGATTTGATAATACACAAACTTTAAAGTGTCTGCATGACAAAAGAGCATAAACAGTCAAAAGGCAAAAGACAAAATGGGAAAACCTCACATATTGATAAGTAGTCAACAAAAATTTATTCAACTAGCCATCAAAACTATAAATTACAACAGCAAACAAGATAGATTTTTTGCCAAATTCACAGAAATTGGAGAATCATTGCCTTCAGTTCTGGCACGGACACACAGGAATCCAGCACTTTTGTACACTGCTGATGACACTGAAAGTCATCTTTCGTTAAGTACCTGCCAAAACTTAGTACATATTCTGGAGAACCCAGTGTACAAAAAGGAAAGTGTTATTTAATGATAATAAAGACATTTGTCTGTAGGAGCAAAGAGGAAAAGCAATGTGAAGGTCAAGAGCAGAATGGTTGAACACACTGTAGTGTATCGTACTATGGAATGTAATGACCAAATACAGGCAAGGCCTATACATGTTCAAAGGAATTGCTTATATATAGAATGATCCCATTTCTTAGAAATCCCTGTAACAATTTATATGCATGTCTGTGTTTATAGAAGAAGTATCGAAGGATCTATCCCAAACTGTTGATACCTTCAGATGGATGGGATTGAGCTGTAGGAGTGGGGGGTAAAGAGTAAATTAACTTTTCTAGATACTTTTGTAGGTTTTGAGGATCCACTTTTATTTGATCAATAAACAATAAAAAGGTAAAGTAGGTTTAAAATATAAAGTTCGTATTTTTGCAAGTGAAAAAATGATACTAGCTGAGGTTGATAAGAAATAGTGGTAGAAGTAAAAACTACTTAGAATTATAGCAGCAACCACCAGAAGAAACAGAAAATGGGGAGCGGGGGCGTCCTAAGGATGAGATGGCAGGCTTTTAAGCAGAACAAGGCTGCATATTCTCCAAGACAATTGGGCTTATGTGAAGTATGCCCTACAGAAGGGCTTTAAATGCCTTCATGACCACAGTAATCCATATTAAGAAAGCGAAAGCCAAATACATAAAACAAGAACCACACAAGTAACAATTATGTATGTGAGTTGGGTCCCAATAAACTGAAAGCACTTTTTATACTCCCCATCATACCTTTAACACAACTTTTAGGTTATCCTCAAGGAGGAAAGTAGTGACATTCAAATGAGTTAAGGTATAAGAAGTAAAAAGGACCACAAACTTTATTAAAAGTAGAGGTAACATATAATATGTACAGATGGCACATGGTGCCAATTTTATTTGCAGTTATAGTACTCCAACTCATGTTTACAAGTTACACCTTTGCCACAGCCTTGGCTAAATCTTGAACTAGTGCAGAATTTAGCTGTGCCAGAGTGCTGATCTTAGCATGCTTAGATGTGGCATACTTGTTCTTGATAGTCTAGAAGAGAAAAGCATAGTAGTTAATGAAGGCAAAGAGGAAAACATTGTTAAGATCCCATGGTGCAGATATTCACTTAAAACATCAAATACTTAAAAATAAGGTATGCATCGGGGTGTCTGGGTGGCTCGGTAGGTTAAGCATCGAACTCTTGATTTCGGTTCTTGTCATGATCTCAAGGTTGAGCTCAAGCCCTGCACCGGGTTATGCACTGGGTGTGGAGTCTGCTTAAGATTCTCTCCCATAAAGGGGCACCTGGGTGGCTCAGTCGTTAAGCGTCTGCCTTCGGCTCAGGTCATGATCTCAGGGTCCTGGGATCGAGCCCCGCATCGGGCTCCCTGCTCATGGGAAGCCTGCTTCTCCCTCTCCCACTCCCCCTGCTTGTGTTCCCTCTCTCGCTGTGTCTCTCTCTGTCAAATAAATAAATAAAATCTTTAAAAAAAAAAAAAAAGATTCTCCCATAAAATAAGACGAAATCAGAGATGGAGACAAACTATAAGAGACTCTGAATTTTAGGAAACAAACTGGGGGGTGCTGGAGGGGAGGTAGGTGGGGGGATGGCGTAACTGGGTGATGGGCATTAAGAAGGGCATGTGATGTAATGAGCCCTGAGTGTTATATGCAACTGATGAATCACTGAACTCTACCTCTGAAACTAATAATACAGTATATGTAAATTAATTGAATTTAAATAAAATTTTAAAAAATCTCTCTCCTTCTGTACCCACCTCCTCCCACCTCTAACTCCCCCCCAAAAAAAGATTAAAAAAAGAAAAATAAGTCATGCATTTGCAGTCATGAAATCTTAAGTATTTTCACTCTGCACCCTCCCACATCCCCCCCAACATCTACAGTACCCCTGACTTACCATGTGCTTTGTAAGCCCACGATTCACCATGACTATATTCTTAGCGAGGTGTTGCATAACATTTAGAAGGGATTCTTCAGTGTATGAGAGATAATGCTGTAGAGTTGGTGTCTATGGCAACAAAAGTTAATGTTAGAAATGCTCATCAACAATGCTTTTCATAAAATTTCTGTATCTTAGTCAAGAGTAGGGTAGGAAGAGATTCCATAGGACTGATTATAACTGAAATTTAAGATAAATTTAAGATGCTTTCTTCCCCAGGTACTCTTCTTTCATGCTTCTCTAGGACCCTGTATTTAAAAATCTATTATACACGTGCTCAAATTCTTTGACACCAACATTCTCATGCATAGTTCTACTCCAAGGGCGCAGAGTAGCACATGGCAAACAGGAGAAATATTTGGTGAATCAAAGGAGTATGAATGAACTTCTAGCATGTCATTTGACCTGAGTGTCTTCTTCTATATAGAAAGATGAAATTAGGTAATGAAGTGGGAGTATCCGATGAACACACAAATAAGATAATCATTTTTAATCATTCTCTCAGTAGATGCTATATTTTTAGAAACCATTAGAATTGTCCTTTAATGTAAAAAGTCCAGTATTCATGCAAACATCACTTACAATTTAAAAGCTTAGGGTAACCTAAGTCTATGGGACAGAGCTTACCCATTCACCGTTATCAAGAATTTTCAGTGCTAAGCAAAAAGCTCCTGCTGCAATCTGAGAAGGAGGAAAGTGCACCATATCGTAGTCCAACATAGTTAGTTCCATCAGGTATTTGGCCAAAGTATGTTGTTCAACATCAACCTGAAACAAAACCCACAGGTCTCAACTTCAGTCAGAGAATTCTGTATTGGCAATAAGCAGTACGCCCGTAACTATAATTACAATGTTTGTCTATTGACTCTCAAATGCAATTGCCCATAGAAGGCCTTAATGAAAATATTAATATACAGCCTGATTGGAAATAAAGAACATTTTTATGTCTTCCTCATGCAGATTTATAAGTCAGCTGAATTAGATCTGCTTGATTAGCAGTATTTCATCATGTACCATACTAAAGGTTACCAAAGAAATCTGTACCTCTCCAATCTTAGATGCTCTCCGAAGGAAATGCAGGGGTAGAGGGCGGCCCAAACCAAAATTTAAAGATCTTAGAATCTTCATTTCCATCTGTCTGATTTGGTGTTTAGTGTAAGTGTTGTCAGTCACAAAGGCAAAGTCACCAATTTCTGGAGGGTACATTTCTTCATATTTGCTTGCAATAAACATGGCAGTGACACCAACCAGCTGCAGCATCTTCTTGGGCACACAATTATTCTGCAATGGGAATTCCAACTGGATGAACAACTAATATGTACTTGAAAAAGGAGACAACAGAGCTATGAAGGGGACATGGGAAAAACACTCTCACAGCAAAATCTTGACACTACCCCAAGACAGATGTTAGCTGGAAAAAGTCTTTTTTTTAAGATTTTATTTATTTATTTGAGAGAAAGAGAGCATGAGCAGGAGGGAGGGTCAGAGGGAGAGGAATAAACAAACAGACTCCCCGCTGAGCAGAGAGCCCCATGCGGGGCTTGATCCCAAGACTCAGATCATGACCTGAGCCGAAGGCAGATGCTTAACAGACTGAGCCACCCAGGTGCCCCTGAAAAAGTCTGTTTATGACTCTGCTAGGATCCTGGAAGGGAGAACCCTCAATTACTGAATTATGCTCACCTGCATGAACCGATCAATAATAGAAACAGTCATGTACATGGTCTCCTGCAGTAACCTGAATTTCATTTGAACCTGTACTAGCCAGTCAATAAGGATGGCTCTCATGTTTCCAGTGACTTCACGACCCAGTAGGTATTTTGGTCTGACTGCTTGCTCTTCCTGCAAAAGAATGCTGATTATCCTTTAGAGGCAAGACTCCATGTGACATTTCTGTCCACAAATATTAGTCACCACAGAATAGTAATGCAGAGTTCAGAATCTCTAACAGTGCTCAACTTAATTACTCATACAGTCACGACATATAGCTGTCACTGAGGAAGAAAGCAAACCTTAAATAGGACAGTTTGACAGGTTTTTCGTTATGCACAGATCTCATTATGTTCAACCTACCATCACTGCTACTTGCCCACACTCTGTACCCACTTCATCCCAGACAAAGCTATCATGCCATCATCTTAAATCTTTTCACTTGATTCTAAACCCAGAACCTGAGCTGTATGAAGTAGGGAAAGCTAGCAGCAGCTACTTCCCAGGTCAGCTGGAACCTGTGTGCTACCCACTCTCCTGCTCTAGGATTTAAACCCCCAAAACACTACAGAGAGAAAGAATGAACCATCAAGGACCAGCACATATGCCTGCTAAACCCACTTGGCCAAGCTGTAATTTTATTAAAAAGAAGGGAGAAAAAAACCAAAGTGGAAGGCTGGTCCTGGCAAGGAAGTTTCTGTAGGACAATCCTATAGAAAATGGATGCCCAAAGAAGAGAATGCATTATTAACAAACAGTTGGGCAAATTTGGTAGTGTGCAGCTTATTAGCATACAGAATGCTTCCTTGTCTTGGGGTGGGGGACAAATGCCACTAATAGGAAGTTTCAGAAGTGATATGAAATGAAAGAAAACCAAAAACTTTTTTTGAGCGTACTCCACTTGGACACAAAGAACAATTTCCCTGGTATCACATGCACATCAGCCACAATGAGCCAAAATGCCTTGTGTTCCTGCTGGTTATTTTTCAGCATATTTTCCGTTACCATCTCTCTCCTGCCTCTAATCCTCCAACTCAGAGCCTGGGACTTGCCCACTCTTAACTGTGATAGACATAAGTATATCATTCAACCTATGGACATTTGTTAGCGTTATGGTATTCACTGTCACTTTGAACTTTACCTGTTCAAAATGGCAAATACAGATGTCCTTAGTTTGATTAGTGACTTTTGATTTTTGGTACTCTGTGAATGAGAATTTGAAAGTGGAATCTACTGTTAAGAAATACTGTTCACATCCTGCTTGAATTATTATAAACTGTCAGTGGAAAATGTCTTTTTTTTTTTAAAGATCTTATTTATTTATTTGACAGAGAGAGACACAGCTAGAGAGGGAACACAAGCAGGGGGAGTGGGAGAGAGAGAAGCAGGCTTCCTGCTGAGCAGGGAGCCCGATGCGGGGCTCCATCCCAGGACCCTGGGACCATGACCTGAGCCGAAGGCAGACGCTTAACGACTGAGCCACCCAGGCACCCCGGAAAATGTCTTTAAATAAAGTTAAATGCAGTTTAAAAAAACAAAGATTCTAAAAATAATACAGACCTCAAGTTGTCTCAGATAAGCATAAATATCTTTCACATATTCACTGCAAAGGTTTGGATCAGCTCCATCTTCTGCATCCACATCATTCACTGCAAGAATTACATCAGAGAATGCCTGACACAGATATTCTTCTGCAGGGGCACATCCAGATGTTTCCATTGGGCTTGGAGAGGGAGTATCAACCTTGAAAGAGAGAGACCTTTTGAAATAATAGCAAAGAGGAGCATACAATCTAGGAATGAAGACCCAATTATTGGTACTAACTCAACAGACCAACTGCTAAATAGAAATATAATTCATAATTCATTTCCTTAAAGGAAAAGTATCTTTCTTTTCAAATTTATTCAATTTCTCCTTAGGACGTGATTAATACAAAAAGCGAAAAGCCAAAACAGACTGAGCAGATTTTAAGTTAGCAGAACCTAAACACCAATGGGTAAAACAGAGAAAAAGCAAACAAAATCACATTCTAGACTTTCCTCCAAAGGAAATGAGTAAACAATCTGTTTATCAGCATCATGTTAAGTCAATCCAAATGAATGACAGTCTTTAGTCTTTATATCAAAACATGGACTGCTTCTCACTGCCCAGGAAAACTCAAGTTCGGTCCTGACTACTAAGGATTAACAAAGCTTGTTATTTTTTTTTTAAGATCTTATTTATTTGTCAGAGAGAGAGAACACAAGCAGGGGGAGTGGCAGGCAGAGGGAGAAGCAGGGTCCCCGCTCAGCGGGGAGCTCCTTGTGGAACTCGCTCTCAAGACCCAGGAATCATGACCTGAGCTTAAGGCAGACGCTTAACCACCCAGGCGTTCCCCAGTTTGTTATTATTATTAGCCGTTTCCTTCAAACTCCAGTTATCCCTTTGTTCAAACATTTATGGGCATTTTCTTCTAGTCAAGCTCTGTGCTAGACACTGCCTTTATAGTGTCCTCAAAGGGCTTTGAATTTAGAAGAGAGAAGTAAATGAAATGAGACTGATTCTAGTAACAAGGGTGAGGGTAACTTAGGCAAAGTTCCCGGAGTTGATGCTTGAGCTGCTTTGAAGGATGAAAGGTTACTGTCTGAAAGAATGAGAGAGGGGCGCCTGGGTGGCTCAGTCGTTAAGCATCTGCCTTCGGCTCAGGTCATGATCCCAGGGTCCTGGGATCGAGCCCCACATCGGGCTCCATGCTCCGCAGGAAGCCTGCTTCTCCCTCTCTCACTCCCCCTCTGCTTGTGTTTCCTCTCTTGCTGTCTCTCTCTCTGTGTCAAATAAATAAATAAATAAAATCTTTAAAAAAATAAAACAATGAGAGTGAGAAAGGCCTTTTTTAGTAAGTTGGAGAGCAAAGTCAAGAATCAGTATGGGACTTTCAAGGAAACCTCACGTAGTTTGGTATGGCCAGTTGAGAGACTGTGCATGCTCTAGGTTTCATGTGTTATATCCAGAATGTCAATACTAAAGCAATAGCCTCAAATCTCCTATCCTTAGATATAAGGAGCTGGGCTGAATGACTACAGATCATTTTCTCAACTGGTTTTAACTATTATTTGTTTCTTAATTTAAAGATGTAATTGTCTTATTAAGTGATTCATGAAGTGAGCATCATCCCATCTAGCAAGTAGAGATGCTCCTTAACTATGTTTTACTTTATTTTTTTTTAAAGATTTATTTATTTGAGAGAGAGTGAGAGTGAGAGAGCACAAGCAGCGGGGAAGCCGCAAAGGGAGAGGAAGCAGACTCCTTCGCTGAGCAGGGAGCCTGACGTGGGGCTTGATCCCAGGACCCTGGGATCATGACCTGAGCTGAAGGTAGATGCTTAACCGACTGAGCCACCCAGGCACCCCCTTAACTACGTTTTAAAAATTAGAGCTTCATTAAATGCAGTTCATTATAATTTCAGCAAAGGAGCCCCTTCTACGAGCAGTGTTTCTCCTTCACAGGAGTGGATACATTTATGTAACTGATATTTAATAAGTTCTTAGTCTTAGTTTTTGAGGCTGTTAACTCATCTACTCTCTGAAAAGCTACATTTTCTTTCTGCTTTACACCTTTGTTCCAATGTTACAGGATTATTAAATACTCAGTGGCCACATTAGGGATTAAAAGGATTCAAGATAATCTGTTTCAGTCAATAAATTCTGGTCAGATGGCTTGTGCCAAAGACCGCAAAATGTTTGGTCCATGCAGCTCTCACCCAATACCTCAATACCACTCACGGGGGGGGGGGGGTGCAGTATAAGAAAATGATGAAGAGCCTAGCTTCTGAAGCCAGATGGCCTGGGTTTACATCCATAGGTGCCACTGATTAGATGTGTGACTCTAGAAAAATTACTTAATACTTCTCTAAGCCATTATCTAAAAGGTAAAGGTAATAATACAAGTAAGAGTCCATGTAAAGCTTATGCCAGTTAAAAGCACTTCAAGTGCAGAGCAGAGAGTACCTCCTGCTAAGTACTCTATAAATGTTACTAGTATTACTATTTGTTCAAATGCTATTCCATGTATTATAAAACGAGGGGAAAGAAACACCCAACAGACTGGATGGAGAAAAGCAGAGTAAATTTACCAAAATAGGCTCAGGCGAGAGTTTTTCTTCTTTGATGGGCTCAGGTTCTGGCTCTGGTTCTGGCACAGGCTCAGGCACGGGCTCGGGTGCCTTTTCCAGAGGTTTAGGTATTTTTTTAGCAATAACTTTTCCAGGAACCAGAGTTTTTGCTTCCTGTGGATGAAAGGACGAAAATGAAATGTTTCCCCACCAAGGGTCACAGCTGTAGGGTGAACTCTTAAGACAGAGCAGTTGGCTCAGGAAGATAGTTACCTTTTTCAGAGGCAGTTTGGCCTGTGGTTGTTCGCTGACTTTGTTACCAATGTCTCCGAGAGCCGTTCTTGGCCTCAGCCCGGGTTTGGAGGCCGCAGTCGTGGCCAGAGGCACGCGCTTTGCGCCTGCCATACTGATCTTCGCCTTATTTTCAACATTAACTTTCGTGTTCTGAAAGAAACAAGACCACTTTGAGGGCCGGCCCAACCAGCCACGTTAGAGTTAAGTCAAGGGTCAGTGAAGGTGGGGCAAGAGAGAAGCTCTCAGAAGAAAAGCTGGCTGTAAAAACTGGGTTCCGAAGGGAAACCGGGGTTCCAGGATCTACGCTTCGGCTGTGACAAGCCCATTTCTTCCAGAACCTCTTCACTCTCCTATTGAGGGGCTGCCTGCTTAATCCCCGGCGACTCTGAACTCTAATTTACATTTGAAAGGAAATCGGAAAAGCCTCCAAAGGCAGCACCTTCTCCCCGGGAAAGGGGATACGCGGTTGGTGGGAGCTCACTCAGGGGGCCTCTACCACATTTTAAAAGAGGGTTCCTGTCGACCCTCCACCGCCCTCCCCCCCCCGCGCCAAACATTCATCCACGGACGGCCCCGTCCTCTTCCTCTCTCCGCCAGGCCCCCAAACGCCCCCACCGTGCCAGGGGCCCACCGATCCCCCTATCCTCCTCCCCAAATCGCTGCCTTAGTCCACTCGGGGAATGGGGGGGGGGGTGCTCCGGCAAGGGACCGAGGACGAGAGGACACGCAGCGAGCGAGGAAGGCCGCGCTGGCTCACCCTGGTGACCCGGAGCGCCATGGCTTCGTCTTCACCAGGCAGCTGCTCAGTGGGGAGAAGCAGAGCGCGGGAGCCACCAACGAGCCGGGGACCTGAAGCCACCGCAGATCAACAGCCGTTCCTCCGCAGCACGCCGGGAGGAGCCGGGCCGGGCCTCGGGTTTAAACCCCGCACTGCTCCCTCCTTATTGGTCAGTTCGTGGCACTCGCTCCCTTCCCATTGGCGGCTGCCTGTTCCTCCGAGAATGCGTTTCCTGGGCGACCCCGCGGAGACGTTCGGGGGCGGGCGGGGCCAGGCCTTCGCTCCCCGGGCAGCTGTGCGGCCAGCTGGGGAGGCGAGCCGGAGGTGCGCGACCCACCTGCGGGGAGCGGGGTGTGCTGGTGCGCCGCGGGAGCCAGCCGGGGGCACGGCTGGTATCCCTGCGGCGGGGGACAGTGGAGCCGCCTGACTTTGAGAGCCTGAGCAGCAGTTACGGCTCTGGTCCCACTTACTGTTACACAGTTTCCTCTTTGCTTTGGCATGTAGCAGGAAAGGCTTTTATATACATTCTTTCATTTGACTATTCAGCAGCCCTCTGGGTGAAGGGCCTGAAGCTCAGAGAGGCTTTGAGTGACTTTCCCAGAGTCACAAATTCGTAACATGGGAAATAAACTTCCCTGATGTTTCCACAACACTAATGGTCTGTTAAAAACATTGTCAGCTTCTTAATCTGCCCGATTACTTTAATCGAATTGCTTCCCAGAGCCAATCTTTTGTTTTAGCTGTTTATTTGAAAATAATTTTAAACTTAGAGAAGTTGCAAACAAAACTATTACAAGGAACACATGTATACCTTTTGCCCAGATTCAAGTATCCTTAACATATTACCTCATTTGCTTTACCATTAGATCTATGTCTAACTGTATATAAAAATTTTCTTCCTGAAACATTGAAGGGGAAGTTATATATATTTATGGCCCTTGATCCCTTAATTCTTTGGTGTGTATTTCCTAAGAAAAAAGGTATATTCTCCTACATAACCGGAATAGTTATTAACTTCATAAGTTTACATTATTACAATATTTCATGCAGTCTAGTTTATATTCCAGTTTTGTTAGTTGATCTGATAGGGTCCCTTATAGTATTTTCTCTCCCCAGGACGGGATGCTGTCTAGGGCCAGATGTTACATTTAGCTTCCTTTAATCTGGAATAGTTCCCACAGCTTTTCCTACAATGCATAGGATAGCTCCCACCCTCCCAAGTACACACAAATAATTATCCAGCCCAAAATGTCAATAGTCTGGACATGCCAAACTTGAGAAATCTTGCCAACTGTGTACATACCTATAGACTCATTTCTATTCAGTATGCTAGTTTTTTATGCTTAATTAGCATAAGTATCATGGATCACCTCCTTTCTTTATGATACTTAAAAATTTGGGGTGCCTGGATGGCTCAGTCAGTTAAGCACCTTTGGCTCAGGTCATGATCCCAGGGTTCAGGGATTGAGCTCCACGCCGGGCACCCTGCTCAGTGGAGAGCCTGCTTTTCTCTCTCCCACTGCTGCTCCCCCTGCTTGTGCTCTCTCTCTGTCAAATAAATAAATAAATAAATAAATAATCTCTAAAAAACAAAAACTTATGTGACTTTCTCCTCAGTGAACTACTCAATGTTCACTCCTCTGGCCAAATTAATAGGGCTAACTACATGCCAGGCCCTGTTCTAAGTGCTAGGAATCTAGCTCTGAATGAAAACAGAGAAAATCCTCACTTTCACAAACCCTATATTCCAGTAGGAGAAAAGAGAAACAAAACAGGTAAACAAGTAAGTGAAGTAAAAAGAAAAAAGAAAAAAAAAAAGAAGCCAGATACTACTAAGGGCTAGGCAGAGAATGAAAAGTGATGTAGAGAGTAACTTGGTAGCTACCTTAGACTTGGTGGTCAGGGATAGTCTGAGAAGGTGATGTAACTCCTAGGTTAAGCCGGGGCTTAAATGACAAGAAAGAGAACATTCCCGATAGAGGAAATAGCCTGTGAAAATCCCGTGATAGGAATGAGTTTGTCATGTTCAGAAAAGCCAATATGGCTACAGTATAGGGGACAGAGTAGAAGTGAGATTGAAGAAATTGGAAAGAATAAATTTATACAAGTCCTTGTAAACCAAGGGGTTTGAGTCTGGGCTACGTAAGTGCGTCAGAAGCCTTTGGAGGGTTTCAAGGTGTGGCATAATCCATCTTTCAAAAAGATGACCTTAGTTACTGTGGAGAGAATGTATGTAGGTGGGGAGGAGGAGGAGGAAGAAGGAGGAAGGAGAAGAGCAGCCGGAGGAGACTTCAAGAGGCTATGGTAGTTGGCTAGGCAAAAGGATGATGGCTTGGACGGTACTAGCAGCACTAAACAGAAACGGATGGCTTCTGGATACATTTTGGAGGTAGATTTGCTGGGTCTTGATGGCTTGCATACTTGGGAGTGAGAGAAAATGGAATCAAGGGTAACTCCCAGGTTTTGGTCTGAGTAACTGAAACAGAAAGACTTAACAGATGAGCAGCTTTTAGTGGGTAGCAGGTTGTGGATAGGAGATTAAGAATTCTGCTATATTTGGAATGCTTAAAGATATGCAGGAGAAGAGGTCCACTAGGCAGACTCAGGGTGGGAGCTAGATGGCTGTAGATGGTATTTAAATCCTGACAAGGAGGAGATCATCTAGAGAAGGAATGTAAAGAAGCCTACATGCCAGGAGCAAGCCCTGGGGCCCTCCATATTTAAAGATTGAACGAAATGGGAGAAGCCAGTTAAGAAAATTGGTCAATAAGATCAGAGAGGTAGGAGATCAAACAGTGGTGTCTCAGAAAAGAGAAGGTGATGTTTCACTGAGGGAACAGCGGTTTACCATGACAGACTAAAAATACATATTGTCTCTGTTTCTCCTTGAAGACAGTAAAGGGATTTTAAAAAATGCATAACTCTCAAAGATAGGTGAGGAGACACTAAAGACAACATTTTGGAAGCAGGAAAGCCAATCGAAAAGTGGTGATAAAAGGAGCAGACAGCCCAAGAAAGTTGAAATCTAAGCTGGCAGTGGAAAACCAGAAAGCAAACCGATTCTGGCTTTAGATTCCGGCACGTTTCAGCAATTGGAGGTACCAGGAGCCTATAAAATTGATGGTGTAGGTGGAGCTGAAAACAGAATTCGTTGCTTCTCTTCTGCACATCTGAGTGCAGTGAGGGTGCAGCCTCTTTCTGGTCCCAGCTGACACCTGGAGGTTTATGTTCAGGGATGCTGAACTAAAGGAACTCTGGATTCAGATACCAGGCAAGCTGAGAGAGGAGGAAATAAAATTCTTCGATACCAAATGGTGAGTCCTTCAGTTCCTTTCTTCCACTCAGTCCCCTAAATGCAGGTAGCTGAACTTATACCCTCCAAAATAAGATAAGAACATGCTTCTCGGGGCACCTGGGTGGCTCAGTTGTTAAGTGTCTGCCTTCGGCTCAGGTCAAGATCCCGGGGTCCTGGGATTGAGCCCCACATCGGGCTCCCTGCTCCTTGGAAAGCCTGCTTCTCCCTCTCCCACTCCCCCTGCTTGTGTTCCCTTTCTCGCTGTGTCTCTCTCTGTCAAGTAAATAAATAAAATCTTAAAAAAAAAAAAAAAAGAACATGCTTCTCTGGCAATGGACCAGCCCCAGAGAAAAGTCTCAAAAATATTGATGGTTAGGGTATCCAAAGAAATGGTTGGGTCAACCTGAAAGCAATGCTCACTACTTGACCAACTTGCACACTGACTCTGAACTTTTTTTTAAAGATTTTATTTATTTATTTGCGAGAGAGGGAACACAGGAGAGGAAGTGGGAGGGGGAGAAGTAGACTCCCCGCTGAGCAGGAACCTGACGTGGGACTCGATTCTAGGACCCTGGGATCATGACCTGAGCCAAAGGCAGATGATTAACTGACAGAGCCACCAGGCATCCCCTGACCCTGAACTTCTAATCAATATTTTAGTGTCTAATTTTTAACTATTAATAGCCAGCCACTGAGCACCAGACATTCGAAGAAATGCTCCAACTTGAAAGAGACCAAAACAAAGAAAAAGAAATTCTAAGTGAACAAGCAATTTGAGGAGTAAAAAGCTAAAAAATGGAAAATAACTTACCACCCATATCATCAGAAAAATAAAAATAATGCATCCACAAGTAACTTTACAAAAGAGCGCTGGGAACTTAAAAATATGACAGGAAAAATAAAAAATGCAATAGGTTTGAAAGAAAAAGTCATGGAACTTTCCCAGAAAAAAGGATAAAAAGACAAAGAGGTAGACTATAGAAAAGCTTAGAAAATTAGAGATCATTCCACAAGGTCTAACACACAACTAATAGTTCCAGAAAAATAGACCAGAGAAAATACAGAGGATACTGTTAAATATATAATGCTAGAAAACTGCCCAGAACAAAAGAACATGAGTTTCATGCATTCACGTCTGGGCAGTCTGCAAAATAAATGAAGAAAAGATGGATCCCATGACATATTGTGCTGACATAAAACATTAAGAATAAAGGAAACAAAATCAGCACATACAAAGGATCCAGAATCAGAATGGAATTAGACTTTCAATAGCAATGTTGAAAGCTAGAAGATTCTGAGGGAAAATGATTTTCAATTTATAAATCTGTACCCAGCCAAACCATCAAACAACCATGACGTTGAATAAAGGCATTTTCAAATTTACATCTAAAAAACTATCTCGCATGTACCCTTTCTTAAGAAATTATTGGTATGCAGTCTTCCAAAACAAGGATGAAAATAAAAAGAGTTAGGGGCACCTGGGTGGCTCAGTCGTTAAGCGTCTGCCTTTGGCTCAGGTCATGATCCCAGGGTCCTGGGGATCGAGCCCCGCATCGGGCTCCCTGCTCAGCGGGAAGCCTGCTTCTCCCTCTCCCTCTCCCCCTGCTTGTGTTCCCTCTCTCACTGTGTCTCTCTCTGTCAAATAAAGAAATAAAATCTTAAAAAAAAAAAAAAAGAAAGAAATTATGATTCGACTATGCTGGGAAGGTGGGGGAGGAGAGAGAGGGATGTATTTTAAGTGTGCATGCGTGCTGGTGATGGTATTAAAAAACCCGCATCTTCCACTGCAAGGAGCTAGTGGGCAATTTTTAAAACTGTATCTCAGGGGCACCTGGGTGGCTCAACCAGCTGCTTTCTGCTCAGGTCATGATCTCAGGGTCCTGAGATAGAGCTCCACCGAGTCAGGCTCCCTGCTCAGCAGGGACTCTGCTCCTCTGCTCCTCCCCTCCTCCTCTGTGTTCCCTCTCTAATAAATAAAATCTTTAAAAAACAAAACAAAACTGTATATCCCAAAAATAGCATTATAAAGACATTATCGAAATTATGACTGTAAATGAAATTGCACAGTTAAGAACAGAAAATGGTTCCTTTTAGAGAGCAGGAATGGGGGACAAGGGTGTGCCGATTTTGTTTTAAATTTTAAAGAACAATTTGACTTTTTAAAACTATGCATAACAGAACATACACTTTGATTAAATCTTAATTGGCACAAAAGACTATATAAGAGAAATTTGTGGATGAATTTTGAAATGATTGGGAAAATTTGAAACTTGACTAGATAGAAATGTTATTAATGAATTCTTGTTAATTTACCCAGGTATAATAAATATAATAAATATTAATAAATTTAATATCATAATAATATGATTATAAATGTAAGCTTACTCTAGGGTGTTTATATATATACAAATGTAGCTAAAATTTGCCATATTTGCTTTAATATTGGTTAGATCTAGATAATGCACAGAGGATATAGAGGGGATGATTATAATGTTCTTTCCATTTGGTGTGTATTTGAAATTTTATTTTTTAAAATATTTATTTATTTATTTATTTGAGAGAGAAGGAGCAAGCAAGAGCAGGGAGAGGAGGAGCAGAGGGAGCCCGATGCGGGGCTCGATCCCAGGACCCTGGGATCATGACCTGAGCCGAAGGCAGATGCTTAACGACTGAGCCACCCAGGCGCCCCTGAAATTTTAAATATTATAATTTCAGAAAAAAAAAACATGCGTAGCAGACAGTCTCTCCTCTGCTGTCCTACCTGCTGCTCCCTTGGGGTGTATTCAATAGACTTCTAATTCCTTTAAAAATAGATAAATAAATAAAAGCATGCACATTTCTTTTTTTTTTTTTAAAGATTTTATTTATTTATTTGACAGAGAGAGACATAGCGAGAGAGGGAACACAAGCAGGGGGAGTGGGAGAGGGAGAAGCAGGCTCCCCGCAGAGCAGGGAGCCCGATGTGGGACTCGATTCCAGGACCCTGGGATCATGACCTGAGCCGAAGGCAGTCGCTTAACCAACTGAGCCACCCAGGCGCCCAAGTATGCACATTTCTAACTGAAAGAAGATTAAGTTAAAGACAAGGAGTAGTTATGTTGACTGAAAATGAGATAAGACAGAGCTGGAAATAGGAGTGAAAAAGGACACTGAGGATACATAGAAACATCATGAAGTAACTTCTTCAGTGGGACACTGTTCCCAGTGGTAGAGCTAGGGTATACTCACCTTATTTTTTTAAAAATTTATTTATTTATTTATTTATTTTAAGATTTTATTTATGTATTTGACAGAGAGAGACACAGCAAGAGAGGGAACACAAGCGGGGGGAGTGGGAGAGGGAGAAGCAGGCTCCCTACTGAGCAAGGAGCCCAACGTGGGGCTCGATTCCGGGACCCTTGGATCATGACCCGAGCCGAAGGCAGACGCTTGACGACTGAGACACCCAGGCGCCCCTTAAATTTATTTATTTGACAGTGAGCACAAGTAGGGGCGGCAGCAGGCGGAGGCAGAGGGAGAAGCAGGCTCCCCACGGAGAAGGGAGCCCGATGCAGGACTTGATCCTGGGACTCCATCACGGGACTCCAGGATCATGACCTGAGCCGAAGACAGACGCTTTACCGACTGAGCCACCCAGGCGCCCACGTCTTTTTCTTTCTTTCTTTCTTTTTTAAGTAAACTCCACACCCAACATGGGGCTTGAACTCACCACCCTGAGATGAAGAGTCCCACGCTCTACCGACTGAGCCAGCCAGACGCCCTAGAGCTAGTGTACACTTTAACAAACACTTAACCACTGTCCCTTGAATTGTTCATAGCAGTTTTGCCTTTTTTTTTTTTAAGGTTTTAGATGCTACATGTAACAACAGTTAAGGAGGTTATACAATAGAGTAAGTAGTCCTCCACAGAGGAAAATGTATTAAAAGGTTCTTGGGTATCCTTTAAAAATATTCTGTGCACATATAAGAGTACAAAGATTTTTTTTTAAGGTTCTATTTATTAGAGAGAGAGAGAGAGAGAAAGCACAAATGGGAGGAGGGGCAGAGAGAGAAGCAGACTCCCCGCTGAGCATGACTTGAGCTGAAACCAAGAATCAGACACTTAACTGACTGAGCTACCCAGACGCCCCAAGAGTACAAAGACTTTAAAATAATTTTTAAATCTTTTTTTTCAAAATATGAATAAATCAAGATTGTTCAACCAATAAATACTTTCTTAGCTTCAATTATGTTTTGTACACTGTGCTAGATTCTAGGGATACCTGCTGTTAAGGTACATATTCTTACAGATGTGAAGATAAAGTATTACAATATGTTTGTATTAGATAAGATTTCTTTCTCTCATCAGCCTCTTTTCTTCCCTTTTTCATCTGTCATGGGCGGGAGTGGGGGGAACAGGGGGACTTTGGTTTAAAAGACCAAGAGTGCATTTGCATCAAAATTCTATTATAAGGACTTTTTGTTGCAGGTGATAAGAACCCAGCTGCAACTGGCTTAAATAACAAAGGAAAATTATTGGCTCTCTAAAGTGGAAAGTCCAGGGAATACCTAGCTTCAGGCATGGTTGATTTCAGGTCTCAAGCAAAAGAGGATGCTTATCTATATCTTGAGCTTTCCTCTCTTTGAACTTTAAGAATCTTTCAATCTTTACAGAAAAAAAAAAAAATAACAGAATGCCGTATTGTGAGAGCAAGAAGCTTCAAGATAATCTCTGCTTCTACTCCCACCCTACTGTGTGTATGTGGATGGGTGTGGGGAATGTGCGGATTTGTTTATAGAAGTAAGAGTGTTAAAGAATTGGTACCTGAGAAGGTAGTGAAAAATTGTTTTTGGTATATTTAAAATGTGGCTATATGTATTTAAATATTTCTTGAACTGGCTCTCATGTAAAATACTTCTCAGCACTGAAGCTCTTTTTGTAGAGATTAACCACAGCAGTCTACCAAGGGAACTTGATTTTTTTTTTTTTTAAGGTTTTATTTATTTGAGAGAGAGAGAGAGAGAGAGAGAGAGTGCCCACCTGCGTGAGCACAAGCAGAGAGGGGCAGAGGAAGAGGGAGAAACAGACTCACTGCTGAGCAGGGAGCCCAAGGTGGGTCTTAATCCTAGGACCCTGGAATCATGACCTGAGCCAAAGGCAGATGCTTAACCAACTGAGCCACCCAGGTGCCCCAAGCGAACTTGGTTGTTTTTGTTGTGGTGGTGGTTTTTGTTTTGTTTTCAGACACTGCTCTGGGAATAAGCTATGCCCCGAGGTGAAGTATTTCACAACTGAATATCGCACTCATTGAGAAATCTTCAGTTATAAACCCTAATTTATTATTTTTTTAATTAAAAAAAAATTATTTGACAGAGAGAGAGAGCACAAGCAGGGGGAGTGGGAGAGGGAGAAGCAGGCTCTCTGCTGAGCAGGGAGCCTGATACGGGGCTCGATCCCAGGACCCTGGGATCATGACCTGAGCCAAAGGCACACACTTAACCGACTGAGCCACCCAGGCCCCCCTAGTTCTTATTTTTAAAGTTTATTATTATTATTATTATTTTAGTAATCTCTACACCCAATGTGGGGCTCAAACTCATGACCCTGAGATGAGTCGCACGCTCCTCCGACTGAGCCAGCCAGATGCCCAAACCCTAACTTTAATCCTTGTAGTAACAAGGATTGTAGTAACAAGGATTGTAGCAATACACATCCTATGTGCTAAGTGATGGCAAGAACACAGAAGCAGATAAAAGGGAATGAAGAAGAGGAAGGGCAAAAGAGGGGTGATGGAGAGCGAGAGGGCTCATGCTAGTCCTGGAAATTGAAGTAAGGATTCAGCTGTTTGGTGGAGTCAAGAGGTGGGAGTAGATGAAAGGTCATGGATCCTCCAAAAACTCTGTGATGCTCCTGAGGAAGCTGAAGCTCGGTTTAAGCCGATTTGTCATGTGGTCAGGATGTGGACAAGTCAAGCTCAAAATCATAGCTAATTCCACTGATTCTTCCTGATTAACAGTGTATGCCCTCTCCTCCATAAAGTTTTCTCTAGTGTTCCTGGGAGAGTTTTCTTCCTCCTCTGAACTCAGAGTGTTCTTTCATTCATCTCTGTCAGCATGTATCTCTTCATTCTTTTACATATTTTTATATGCTCAGTAACTATTGCTTTCCTGTAAGGACAGAGGCCGTATCAGACCTTTTTGTGTCATCTACCCTGCTTTATACATACTAGGCCATTAATGCCTCTCTTGTCTAAATAGGTAGGTGCCTTTAACAAAACAGTTTCCATACATTAATTTAGGACTACTGCCTTGATTTCATAAGACTGAAAGGGATCATCTTATATTCACTGGATCCAAACACCGTCATTTTATGTCAGAGAACGGGTGACTGGCCCTTAGATCACAGCTATGGTGGAAAGCCTGATTCCTAGGCCAGTGTGAGCCCCCATATCAACCTGCAGTCTTTCAGATTAGACATTCGTATCTTGCTCCTATGGAAAATCTAAGCAACTTCAAAATGGGACACCCCACTTGAAAAGTATGTCAGCGCAATTTAGCTAATGCTTTTCAGAGGGCTGGACAATTAACCCCCAGATGATGATCTACAGGTCTATGGTTAACTTGTAACCTGGTATTCAAGTACCCCGAGCGCTCTGCTTTTAACTAATTCCATATTCAAAAGCCATGATTATGCAAAACTAAACTACTAATGAGTTTACACAGTTCACTGTGATGGAATTAAGCCCCTTGCCATCTTATTTCCACCAGTCCTATAGGTCTGTCAAATGCCACCTCCTTTGTGAGGCTACACCTTTTTTCCTTCAGCTAAAAGTAATCTCTCCATAATTGGAAATTTGCCCTCCCACATGGCACCAAATCTCTCCAAATCTTGAATTATAGTTATTTTCATCCTATCTTCTCCACTGTAATAAGTGTATTGAAGAAAGGGTTTTTTTTTTTTTTTTTTTTTTAACCTTAAATAGCAAACTTACAAATAAGAGGCAATGGACATGTTACATTGTCCAAGTCACCATCCTCTCTCACTCACTTGGATTTTGGCAAAAGCTTTCTAACTCTTCCCTAGATTGCACTGTCACTCTCCTACCTTGATCCTTTTGAAACCTATCAACTCCAGTCCCTTCCTCAAAGCCCTCCACAGGTTTTCCATGTCCTCACACCACCTGCCTGATTTTGCTATCACACTGGTTTTCTTGCTGTCCTAGCATGTTAAGCACCTCCTGCCTCAGATGCCTTTGCATTTGATGCTTTGTCTAGAATAGTGGATATTTGTAGAATATGGTCTAGGACACTAGATACTGTTTACCTCCTTACTTAAAACAGGTTCTCACATCTTCCATAGAGATCCTCTTTGGCCAATCTCTAGCACCCTGTTACTCTCTCTCCTTGTATTCTGTTTCAGTTGAGTGTCAGTCCTGAAAACAGAGAGCCTGGTTTGGAAAGTTGGCTTTACCACTTAGCAGGTGTAAGATTTGGGGCAAATTAATTTAACTTTTTTCTTTTTTTTTTTTTTAAAGATTTTTATTTATTTATTTGAGTGAGCAAGTGAAAGAGAACACAAATGGAGGTGGGGTGATGAAGGGTAGAGGAGAGAAGCAGGCTGCCCACTGAGCAGGGAGCCTGACAGGGGACTCGATCCCAGGACTCCAGGATCATGACTGAGCCGAAGGCAAACGCTTAACCGACTGAGCCACCCAGGCGCCCCTAATTAACCTTTCTCTGCCTTAGTTTCCTTATTAATAAAATGGGATCATTATATATTTATTGCTTAGGACATTGCCAATCTGATACATGGTAAGGAGTCAGTAAGTTATTGCTTTTCTTCAGTATTTATCACGAACTGTTTTTCACATATTAGTCTGTCTCCTCCATTAGGGCAGGACTTTGTTTCATTGATGACTTTAGCCCTATAGCAGAGTCTTGGTATAAAGGATTTCAGTAAATTTTTGTTGAGTATGAATGAACTTATTGAATGCTTAAAAAACCATAAACAATTGAATTTTATTATTTTCTTAGACAGGTTTTCCCTAACTATGTGAATATTAATATTGGCAGATCTATGTACTATACTTTGTTGCAGGGGGAAACCTCCTTGGTCTTTAAATTCAAATGGAAAATAGCAATTAGGTGGAACAATGTGTACTTGAAAAAATCTGCTCCACCATACTGCATTATTGAACTAGAGCAGTTAATGCAAACTTAGTATGTGATTATGCCAGAGTACTAGGAGAAAAAAATGCATGAGATGATCATCTCATGCATTTTTTTCTCCTAGTACTCTGGCATATAAGCATGTAAACTGCTTATATGGGGCCTAGCATATGGTAGCTTCTAAATTAATCATCACTAACCAATTATAAGAACACTTAAAAAAGAAAATGCAATAATATAGAAGTTAAATTGTAAGTTAGATTTTGACAATGAGGGGCGCCTGGGTGGCTCAGTCGTTAGGTGTCTGCCTTCGGCTCAGGTAGTGATCCCAGCATCATGGGATCAAGCCCCGCATCAGGCTCCCTGCTCCGCGGGAAGCCTGCTTCTCCCTCCCCCACTCCCCCTGCTTGTGTTCCCTCTCTCACTGTGTCTCTCTGTCAAATAAACAAATAAAATCTTTTAAAAATAAAAAAAAAAAGATTTTGACAATGATATATACCTATGCTGGATGCAGATACAGAACATTCCCATCACTTCAAAACTATGCCCCTGGGGAGACAAATTCCATCTCCCCAAGGCAACCATGTAGTAGGCAGAATAATGAGCCACTCCCCCTCAAGATGTCCTTGCCAGAATGCCTACAACCTGAGAATATGAATATACCTTTGAATATGTTACATGGCAAAAGGGACTTTGAAGACCTCGAGATAGGGAGATTATTTTGGATTACCTGGTTGGGCCTGGTGTAACCCCATGAGTCCTTAAAAGTAGAAGAGGAGAGCAGAAAAGTAGGTCAGAAGAAGATATAACAGTGGGGAAAGAAACAGGAGAGATTTGAGGTGTGAGGAGCACATGACCCACTGTTGCTGGCTGTGAAGATGGAGGAAGCCAAGGAACACAGGTGGCCTCTAGAAGCTGGGAACATGAACAGTGAAACAGGGACCTCAGTCCTACAACCACAAACACTTAATTCGGCCACCCACCTGAATTAGCAAGGAAATCGATTCTCTCCCAGAGCTTCTGGAAGAAACAGTCCTGCAGCACCTTGATTTTAGCCCAGTGAGACCCGTATCAGACTGCTGATGTCAGACTGTAAGACAGTTAGTGTTAAACATCTAAGTTCGTGGTAATTTGTTATGACAGCAATAGAAAATATAAACCATTTCCTGTGCTCTATCACTATTGTCTTTGTTTTTGCATTTCAAGTACATGTAATCATAAAGTATGAACTCTTTTGAGTCTGGCTGCTTTCACTTGACATAGTATTTTTGAGATTTACCTCTATTTTTGAAACAGTAATTTTTTTTTAAACTGCTGAGTACTGTTTCATAATGAATACACTATAATTTATTTATCCATCTTCTTGTTGATGGGTATTTGGGTTGTTTCTGGTTTTTGGTTATCATGATTATGTACATTCTTGTACAAGTTTTTTTGTGACACACCTTTCCATTCCTTGGCTAAACTTGGGTAAATACCTAGCAGCAGAACTGCTGGGTCACAGGGTAGATGTATGTTTAACTTTCAAAGAAATGCAAACAGTTCTCCGAAGTGGCTGTATCATTTCATTCTCCCACTTGCACTGAGTTCCAGTTGCTCCATATCCTCACTTCACTGAACTGAGCACTTAAAATGTATTTCATTGTGTACCTAAGTGTACCTCAACAAAATAGCAGAGAATAAGAAAATGTAACAGAATACCATATTTGTATATGCAGAAAATATTCATCATCTGTCTCAGAAACTGTACTGTGGATAGACAAAGCATAGACAAATTTTTGATTAAAAAATCTAATTTTACCATTTTAATTGTATTATAAACATTATTTACTAGAAAATTTTCCTTCTGAAAATCACTCTAAAAATGAAATGAACATTAGTGGTTTTATAACTGAACTCAGTTTAGCACCTATGTACAATCTCTGCATATTTAACTTGCATATGAATTAAGGCTATAAAGAAATGTTTGCCTTAAAATTCTTAAATTTTAAGAATTTAATTGTCTTAAAAATTAAAAAAATTCTGATAGAATTTTTATTATGTGAGGGGTGCCTGGGTGGCTCAGTAGGTTAAGTGGTTGCCTTTGGCTCAGGTCATGATCCTGGGATGGAGCCCCACATTGGGCTCCCTGCTCAGCAGGGAGCCTGCTTCTCCCTCTCCCTCTGCCTGCCGCTACCCCTGCTTGTGCTCACTCTAATAAATAATAAAATCTTTAAAGAATTTTTATTATGTGAGCTTTACTTATCTATTTTTCTATATATTTAAGTAATCTCTATGCCCAACATGGGGCTTGAATTCACCACCCTGAGATCAAGAGTTACATGCCCTACTGAATAAGTCAGCCAAGCGCCATCTTAAAATATTTTAAGACATCTAACATTGCTGAGGGGAGGTAAACTGTTACAATCTCTATACAGTACAATTTAGTGTATTTTTCAAATTTATAAATGCCCTAAATCCTTTGATTTTAAAATCCTGCATGCTGGAATATATTCTACATATTTATTTGCACATATGCAAAATAGTATTTGTGCAAAGCTGTTCGTATCAGCAGTCTATAATAGCAAGACATTGGAACCAACCTAAAAACTGCATCAATAGGGTTACTTTGCAGCTAAGGAAGAAAAATGGGCTACTTTTTAATGTTTGGAATAATTTCTAAGTGAAAAATAATACATACATGTATTTGTATATTCATAAGATATCTGTAAGGATATACTATAAACTGACAAGTGTGGTAATTTCTAGAGAGGAGAGCTGTGTATCTGAGTGACAGGGGAGTAAAGCTTTTTGCCATTTATTCTTAAGATTTTCTTTAATTTATTTATTTGACAGAGAGAGAGACAGACAGTGAGAGAGGGAACACAAGCAGGGGGAGTGGGACAGGGAGAAGCAGGCTTCCCGCAGAGCAGGAAGCCTGATGTGGGGCTCGATCCCAGGACCCCGGGATCATGACCTGAGCCGAAGGCAGATGCTTAACAACTGAGCCACCCAGGCGCCCCACCATTTATTCTTAAATTCTGAACCATGTGACCATTAACTAGTAAAAACAAATATCTTTGCATTGATATAATAAATATCTTACGGGAGAATCATAATCTAAATTTAAAGGAAAACCAGAACCCTTAGAGATATCTAATTATAACTAGCTTCATTATTCTTTTTTTTTTTTTAAAGATTTTATTTATTCGTCTGTCAGAGAGAGAGAGAGACCTCAAGCAGGGGGAGCAGCAGGCAGAGGGAGAAGCAGGCTTCCCACAGAGCAGGGAGCCTGATGTGGGACTTGATCCCAGGACCCTGGAATCACGACCTGAGCCGAAGGCAGATGCTTAACCGACTGAGCCACCCAGGCATCCCTAGCTTCATTATTCTATTGAAATTAGGAAAGTTTAAAGTCTGATCAATTATTATGTAAAAAGAATAATAAATCTATATTATAACAGATGTAAAGTTAATTCTTTTTTTAAGATTTTATTTATTTGAGAGAGAGTGAAAGCAAGAGAGATCACAGAGGGAGAGGGAGAAGCAGACTCGCTGCTGAGCGGAGAGCCCGATGCAGGGCTCGATCCCAGGACCCTGAGATCATGACCTGAGCCAAAGGCAGCCACTTAACTGACTGAGGCACCCCTAAAGTTAATTCTAAGTGGAAATCACGTGCTTTCCTAAATTGGTAATATGGGAAAAACAATGGCTGGAGAAAAAAAGGAAGAGGAGAGAAATTAATAGGTGTGGTAAACAACCACCACCACCCTTCTTGGGGTAAATGAACTGTTAAACAGGCCACTGTCTGTGGTATTATTTTGAACTTTAAAATATAGTTTATATCTTGGGATGCTGATTTTAATAGAAAAAAAATAGACAAATTAATGAAAGCTACCTTTGCAGGCAGGTTTAGAATAACAATTCCTTAACTTTATTGAGTCCTTTTCAACTTTCAATTCATTAAGAAAATTTTTTTTCAATTCATTTCACATACATTATTCCTTTTGCTCCTCATAACCCTATGAACTTGAGCAAATTTTATTCTGGTTTTATGTACAAGGGAAAAAAAAGATACCCAGAGAACATGATTTGCCTAAAGTCACAATGTTTGTATGAGCTAGAAACCATACCCTGGTGCTTTTTTTTTTTTTTAAGATTTTTTAAAATTTATTTATTTGACAGAGAGAGAGATAGCGAGAGAGGGAATACAAGCAGGGGGAATGGGAGAGGGAGAAGCAGCCTTCCCGCTGAGCAGGGAGCCTGAATGGGACTCGATCCCAGGACCCCAGGATCATGACCTGAGCTGAAGGCAGATGCCCAACGACTGAGCCACCCAGGCGCCCCATACCCTGGTGCTTTTAATACTGGTTTCCCTACTTCCGATCTGCATCCCCTTCAGCCCCTGCCCTATGTCTCACCTTATCTCTCATTACAGTAATTTAATTTTTCTGCTGTTGTATGCCTCCTAGGAAATGACAATTTTAATAATGATGCAATATTTATTGTACCTATCTACTTAAAAATTTTTTTAACATACCAAAATTGCATTCAAACATCAATATGCAATTATTTTCCCACCACTCAAAAATTTTAATTATGTATTGAAGATTCTGGACCAGAAAATGTGTAAAGATAAGACAAAGAATATCAAAATAACTTATAACAAATTTGTAAAACCTCTCACATATTGTAATTAAGATAAAAATATGATTTACAATACATGTTTGCTGTTATGGTATAGTTAAAAAAAATAGTACCCATACTAAAATTAATTCATCCTGCTTATCAAAATTCCTATTGTAAGAATGAAAATATTCAAATGCTTATAAATAGGTATTCAAAAATTTCTTTTGAACAACATTCTTTGGTGTTCATAAAGCTGCATATATTATTATAGATCTATTTATCATACAGTTTTTTCAGACTATACATTCAGTTTAAATTGGAAATGAAAAAATATAAATTAGATATTGCTACAGAAAGTAGTTACAGAGTAGATATTTTGATTTCATGGTGCCCAAGTACTTACGGACAAGATTTACTTACTAAACTTTAAAATAACTACCTATTCTTTGATACTTCTTATAGATGTACATGTTCCAGAACTTAAAAAAAAAGTTATGTTTAAAGGCAGAAAATTCAAATGTGAGTTGACATTATTTATGATTCTCTCAACTGGTTGTTCCATAAAATATGGAGCTAAATGAAAAGATGAGAACCCTCGCACTGTTTGGATACCAGCCTCACAAGCAACTTGGAATGGCAGATTCATAACAAGAAATGGAATATTCTACTTCAGAGGAAGAAGACAAGTGATTGAATAACATGCACACAACTTATAGTATAAGTTCTTTACCCTAATAAAGTAATTATTCATTTGCAAATATTACCAAAAGTAAAAAAATTTATTTTACAGAGTGGTTGGTTTTTGTAATACATCAGTAATGTTAAACTTCCCTATTCTCACTGCTTATCTCATTTCAGTGGTTGTTTTTTCCCAAATAATTTAGTTTACATTTAAAGTGGCAATACAGCTTTTACTTAATGGATTTAAGTTATAATTAGAAACCAGTTTTATATACAGAAAATCCATAAATATAGAACTTTAATTCCTATTTTATCCTAGGGCTATGCAAAAAATTGACTAAAAATTTTTCACTTGGGTCTTTGTAATAAACACGTAAATACATTATTTACAATGGCGATGCTTTCTGACAGAAAGTAAACACACAGGAGTAATTTTGGTCTTCACTAGAATCCATCATTATATGTTCATTTTCGAAGATGATGTGATACATCATGTTCACTCAAATTTTAAGATTCCTGTTATACACATAATTCAAGTAATTATTTTACTTGTACAATTAATGCTTCATTCTGTATTTAAATATCCTTTAAGAAAGATTCCTTGATCCAATAGTAGGGAACTTCAGACTTTTTTTCAAATACAGCAAATGTTTCTGTACAATTATGTGCAATTTTCTTCCTTCTGGCAATATTATAAATACCAAGTAATTTAGTCTTCATTGTTCATATCCCAGAGGTAATTCTTGAGTTATCTCACATGATGTAAGTACCATCTTTGTAGTATTTCATGGACTCCATTTGTTTTGTGATAGCTAGAACATCATGAAATCCAGTACTTAGGCCGGACATATGTTGAAAGTATGCCTCTTTTTCCACTTGAATTGTTAAATTGTTTACTCCAGCATCTTTAAGTATTCCTGTAACCTGTTATCAAAACCCATACATTTTAAAGCATTTAGATTAATACATTTAGTGTATGTCTTAAATAACTGGTATTACCTATCAGGTGTTTCATAGCCACAGACAGTCAAAGATAATCCTCAAAGTAATATTTATTATTTATTTACTTGGTCAAATATTAGCTATAATCCTTTAGATGGCCAGTAAATTACTGACCTGACATTCAAAGTTGAAAAGGGAAACAGCTTTTGTTTCCAATATGGTAGGTTTAGAATAGGAATATAGGAACTGCTTTGATCCTTGCCTCCAATCACAGTGTTATACGGTGCCAGCTTGACTGTGATTATTATTAATCTAGATCTGTATTTATAATAATTTATTTCTGGATAATCAATTGGGAGCCAAGGTGGATCATAAGTAAACTTTATTACATTCACTTAAACCTGTCATCTAAATACTAAAACTTAATTTTATTTTAACCATTTTGGGGTAGAAAACAAATCTAGATATAAAAAATAAGTTATATTATCCTTGGACAGCTAAAAGATTGATATTTTTGAATAAATGATTACTCAACCGTATGATTTATAATATGTCCCAGTTTATACATGAATTAACTCAAATGAAATTACTTTAAAAACAAAAGATTATCACCTGCTGTACTATTCTTTGTTCCAGCACATCAGATGTCACCTGTATATGAATTGTTCCTGCCACAACACTGGCTGAATGACGCCAAAAATGAGGGTCTCGGTATGATATTAATCCTTCTATTTTCTGTATCTGTCAAATAAAAGGAGAGGTGATGTAAATGGACTTAAAAGGCTAATTTACTTAACACAAAGCAATCTTTTTGGTCCAGAAACCACTATTAAGCTGATTTTTAAAAAAGATAATAAGGAGGGCAAAGAAGTAAGAAAAGAAAGGGACAACTCGTTTGAAGTAAAGTTGCCTCAAATATTTTGAACTGGGAGTGATGTCAGGGAAGACAGCTCTGAAGAGGAAATGAATGGGGGTTACAGGTGTCTTTACACTCAATAGTTGCGTACCCATTTTCACCTCTTTAAGAGGTACTTTGCCTTTTCTAAACATTGGATACTTTCAATGGACTACTTGGTTTCCTCACATTCATACACAATTCACATATTAATGTTTATATAAACATGTTCAAAAGATATCTTCTATGCTTTAAATGATTTTTTTTTAAAGGTTTTATTTATTTGAGAGAGAGAGAATGAGAGAGAGCACATGAGAGGGGGGAGGGTCAGAGGGAGAAGCACACTTCCTGCCGAGCAGGGAGCCCGATGTGGGACTCGATCCAGGGACTCCAGGATTATGACCTGAGCCAAAGGCAGTCGCTTAACCAACTGAGCCACCCAGGCGCCCTATCCTCTATGTTTTAACAATGAACTGATTAAGTAAGTAATAGATAATGCATACAATGTAACACTACACTCATTAAAAAGGTATGAAGAGTGTTTATCAACATGACATAACTAAATGGGGAAAAATTAACAAAGCAGTACAAAACAGTTTTCATCATTTTTATTTTCAAATCTTTTTAAAATTTTTCTAAAGATTTTATTTATTATTTTTTTGAGAGATAGAGTCTCCTCTGAGCAGGCAGCCCTGAGCTGGGGCTGGATCCCAGTGCGCTGGGATCATGATCTGAGCTGAAGGCAGACATCTAACCAACTGAGCCACCCAGGCACCCCTATTTTCAAAATATCTTAATATAGAAAAGCAATTTTAAAAGTGCTTCTTTCCACGGGCACCTCATCGGCTCAGCTGGTAGAACATGTGAGTTCAAGCTCCACATTGGTGGCAGACATTACTTAAATAAAAACAAAAAAAATAAAAAATATATTTTGGAAGTTTTCCAGAATGGGCATAATTTATTTTTTTTTTTAATTTAATTTAATTTTTTTTTTTAAAGATTTTATTTATTTATTTGACAGAGAGAGACACAGCGAGAGAGGGAATACAAGCAGGGGGAGTGGGAGAGGGAGAAGCAGGCCTCCCGCGGAGCAGGGAGCCCGATGCGGGGCTCGATCCCAGGACCCTGGGATCATGACCTGAGCCGAAGGCAGACGCTTAACGACTGAGCCACCCAGGCGCCCCTATTTTTGAAATAAAACTTTTTTTTCCTTTTAGTAGGATGTAGGATGTAGTATTCACTAATAAGAAGGTAAGAAAACTTTACTAATTTTATTTATGAAAACAATGGGTTAAGATGTTATTCCTTAAATAGTCAAGACACCAACTTTTCATCAGTAGATCCTAATTTAATATGATATGGCAAGGGCACCTGGCTGGCTTAGTTGGTAGAACATACAACTCTTGGGGCGCCTGGGTGGCTATGATCCCGGGGTCCTGGGATTGAGCTCTGTGTGGGGCTCCTTGCTCAGCAGGATCCTGCTTCTCCCTCTCCCTACTTCTCCCCCTGCTTGTACTCTCTTTAAAAAAAAAAAAAAAGGGCGCCTGGGTGGCTCAGTCGTTAAGCGTCTGCCTTTGGCTCAGGTCATGATCCCAGGGTCCTGGGATCGAGTCCCACATGGGGTTCCCTGCTCCGCTGGAAGCCTGCTTCTCCCTCTCCTACTCCCCCTGCTTGTGTTCCTGCTCTATGTCTCTCTCTGTCAAATAAATAAATAAAATCTTAAAAAAAAAAAAAAGAACATGTGACTCTTGATCTTGGGGTTGTGAGTTTGAGGCCCATGTTGAGGGTAGATTATTTAAAAAGAAAAAAAAAAAGGAATCAAATTCTCTTTCTCAGGGACATGAGTTCAAGCCCCATGTTGGGGGTAAAGCTTACTTAAAAAAAATGAGGGGTGCTTGCCTGGCTCAGTCAGTAAAACTTGTGACTCTTGATCTCAGGGTTGTGGGTTTGAGCCCCACGCTGGGTGTAGAGATTACTTAAAAATAAAATTAAAAAAAAATTTATTTTTGGGCATCTGGGTGGCTTAGTTGGTTGGGTGTCTGCCTTTGGCTCGGGTCATGATCCCGGGGTCCTGGGATCGAGTCCCACACTGGGCTCCCTGCTCACTGGGGTGTCTGCTCCTCCTTCTCCCTCTGCCCACCTCCCCCCACCCCCGCTTGTGTTCTCTCTCAAATAAATAAATAAAATCTAAAAAAATTTTATTTTAGAGAGCAAGACAACAAGAGAGTGGACACACTAGTGCGGGGAGGGGCAGAAGAGGCAGAGAGAATCTTAAGCAGATTCCCCACTGAGTGCAGAGACTGATGCGGGACTCAATCCCAGGAACCTGAGATTATGACCTGACTGAAATCAAGAGTCGGAGGCTTAACCAACTGAGCCACCCAGGTGCCCCTTAAATATAAAATCTTTTTTACAAAAATATTATTTGAGAGAGCAAGCGAGTGAGAGAGACGAGTAGGGAGGAGAGGGAGAAGCAGACTCCCTGCTGAGCAAGGAGCCTGATGTGGGACTCGATCTCAGGACCCTGAGATCATGACCTGAGCTGAAGGCAGGCACTTAACCAACTGAGCCACCCAGGCGCCCCTTAAATATAAAATCTTAAGAAAAAAAAAAAAAAAGATATGGCAGACCACAAGCTGAAAAACATTTATTTTGTATTTGTTTTTTCTATGAATTGCCGGTTTATATTCTTAGTCCATATTCCTACAAGACTTTTTTTTTTTTAAGATTTTACTTATTTAGGGGCACCTGGGTGGCTCGGTTGGTTGGGCGACTGCCTTCGGCTCAGGTCATGATCCTGGAGTCCCGGGATCGAGTCCCACATCGGGCTCCCTGCTCGGCAGGGAGTCTGCTTCTCCCTCTGACCCTCTCTCCTCTCGTGCTCTCTCTCACTCTCTCTCTCTTAAATAAAAATCTTAAAAAAAAAACTATAAAAAAAAAGATTTTATTTATTTGAGAGAGAGACACACAGCAAGAGAGGAAACACAAGCAGGGGGAGTGGGAAAGGGAGAAGCAGGCTTCCCGCTAAGCAGGAAGTCCGATGCGGGGCTCAATCCCAGGACCCTGGGATCATGACCTGAGCCGAAGGCATATGCTTAACGACTTAGCCACCCAGGTGCCCCAAGACTCTTTTTCTTAATTAAAAAAAATTATTTTGGATAGTAAGTCTCTGCCTGTTTATATGTGCTGCAAATATTTTCCCCTTGTCTGCCTTTTCTTTTTCTCCCGAGTTCTATTTCTATTCCTGTGTTCAAATATTTTCCCCCATTTATGTTCAAAAGCTACTACAAGAGTTTTGAAAATTACATTTAATGTTTCAGAAGAAACTTGCTCAGGTTTGCAGGTTCTTTATCTTTCCATTAAAAGATGGAAAAAAGGCATCCTTGCCATGCTGCACATTTGATTAGTTGCTTCTATATTAATGCATAAAAGCTTTGGAACAAATTGGTCTCAAACAGGAGCAGTTCATGTCAGAAAAAATTAGAATATGAACTAATACTCAATTTTCTACATTCACAATGCCTGAGAAAGCATTCTGATTATTGCAAAATTTTACTTAACAAAAAAGTTCAATATGAAAATGCACATGACCTGATTTCTATATTGTAGTAAAACAGGTGCTTTGGAGAGAGGACATGTGGAAGCAGTTGATTTCTTCCACAGTACACACCCATTGTTTATACTCGTTCCAAGACTTCTAACATGATGATACCATTTCCTCATATTACAACCATTCCAATCTTGTTCTGTGGCCCACTAGTTGCCATTTCCACACATTCATCGTGTATCACAAGATTGACAAAGGGATTGAACCCCTGCAATATTCCTTGGATGTGTCTGCCACCATTTAATTTCAGTGATAATTTATGGTCCATAAATTGTTTCAACTTGGGAGTGGGTGAGCTTTGCTCATGCTGTCTACTCTGCAAGCTCAAAGATCTGGTTTTTTGTTTTTTTTTTTAAAGATTTTATTTATTTATTTGACAGAGAGAGACACAGCGAGAGAGGAAACACAAGCAGGGGGAGTGGGAGAGGGAGAAACAGCCTTCCCACTGAGCAGGGAGCCCGATGTGGGGCTCGATCCCAGGACCCTGGGATCATGACCTGAGCCGAAGGCAGCCGCTTAACTGACTGAGCCACCCAGGCGCCCCGATCTGTATTTATTTGTTAATGGAGTCTTCTGCTGATGGATAATTTTCAATTGCTCTTATTTCTAGATTTTCTTCCTTCCTTTTTGGTTTCCAGGTGTTTTTTTTGGTTTTGTTTGTTTGTTTTTTAAGATTTTATTTATTTGAGAGAGAGAGAGACAGAGGGAGAAGCAGGCCCCTCACTGAGCAGGGAGCGCGACGTGGGGCTTGAGCCCAAGACTCTGGGATCGTGACCTGAACCGAAGGCAGATGCTTAACCGACTGAGCCACCCACGTGCTGCACCCCCTTCCTTCCCCCGCCTCTGCTGTTTTTTCTTTAAAAATATTTTATTTTTTTTTGAGAGAGAAAGCATGCGCATGAGTGGGGGTGGGGTGGCACAGAGGGAGAGGCAGACTCTCTCCTGAGCAGGGAGCCTGACAAGGGGCTTGATCCCAGGACCCTGAAATCACCACCCAAGCTGAAGACAGATGCTTAACCAACTGAGCCACCCAGGTGCCCTTTGGCTTCTAGTTTCAATTCAAGCTTATTATAAAAGGCTTTCTCTACCTCTGTAGAGAAATATACTAAAAATATTCTTCTATTTTATTTTAGTAGTTTTGTTATTTTTTATCATTTACATATTTAGTCCACTGGAAATATGTTTTGATATTTGATGGTAAAGAGATATAGCTTTTCTTTTCCACCAAGTGGAAATATTAATTAGGCCCACCCTTTCTCCCCACTGATCTGAAATGCCATCTTTGCTACATACTGAATTCCATAAATTCCTGGGTCTGTTTCTGCACAACCAATTTTCTAAAAATTGATTTTTGTGTTTACTGTTGTGCAAGAATAAAACTGTTAGTTGTGTTAGTTAATTCTGTAACTTTATAATCATGGAATGGGATCCTATTAGTTAATTCTGTAATTTTTGCAAATTTTTTTTTTTTTAAAGATTTTACTTATTTATTTGAGAGAGAGAGAGAGCACAAGAGGGGGGAGCGGGAGAGGGAGAAGCAGACTCCCTGCTGAGCAGGGAGCCCGATGCGGGACTCGATCCCGGGACTCCAGGATCATGACCTGAGCCGAAGGCAGTCGCTTAACCAACTGAGCCACCCAGGCGCCCTGCAATTTTTGTTGTTTATTCTCAAGCATTAACTTTTCCAAATAAGTTTCTAAGTAATACTGGATTACCTAGTCTCCCCCAAAACAAAAACAACCAAAAGAAAAGAATCCCAGGAGAGGCAACTGCACTGAGATTTAAATGAAAGAAATACAACTTCACAATACAGTTTCCCATCCAAGAAAAATCTCTTCATTTATTCACTCCCTATTTTATATGTTATTTATTTATTTTTGAAAAAGTGTGTGTGCGCACACACAAGTTGGGGGGGGCGTGGGCAGAGGGAGAGGGACCGAGAATGTTAGGCAGGCTCCATGCAGATGCAGGGCTTGATCTCACGACCCTGAGACCATGACCTGAGCTGAAATCAAGAGTCAGATGCTTAACCGACTGAGCCACCGAGGTGCCCCTTTTTATGTCCTAAAACTGTATTTTTTTTTTTTAAAGATTTTATTTATTTATTTGACAGAGAGAGAGACAGCAAGAGAGGGAACACAAGCAGGGGGAGTGGGAGAGGGAGAAGTAGGCTTCCCGCTGAGCAGGGAGCCTGACGCGGGGCTCGATCCCAGGACCCTGGGACCACGACCTGAGCCGAAGGCAGACGCTTAACGACTGAGCCACCCAGGCGCCCCCTAAAACTGTATTTTATTAATTCATATTTTGCACATTTCTAGTTGGGTCAACTTACTCAATTTCAAATGCTATTTTATTTATTATTTTTTCAAATTCTATTTTAAAAGGAAAAAATACAGTGAAGAAATTACACACAGTACCTTTTCTAAAGCAACATGTAGTTCTTTTTCATATTCTGGTGGCAGTCTCAAAAGTAGAACCTGACAGGCATCTTTAATCAGTGGAACAACACTGAGAAATATTAATACAGCAATAAAGAGAGAACAGAGGGGATCAGCAATGAACCATCCAAACTGCTCTATAAGAACTGTGGATACGATCACACCAATACTGCCAAGTGTGTCTGCCAAAACATGTAGAAATACACCTACAAGTAAAATATGAAAAAATTAAAAATTAAAGCACATCTAATTTAGTTCTTTTATCCATTTTATAAATATTACTGGGTACCTACTATGCACCTGATTCTGCTAGGGGATAGTACTTAAAAAAACCATGGTCACTGCTCTCAAAGAATTCACAGCACAGTGGTAAAAAGGGAAAGATATAGGCAACTATAGCACAGAGTGGTGAGTTATATGATGCTGTGGTTTTCCTAGAAATCACACGAGCCAAGTTTTGACATTATCCAAATTAAGCAATCACAATAAATAATTCAACACAATAAGTGATAAATAATTCCCCTATATATTTTACAGTACAATAAAAATTTCCTCGTTCTTTTGTAGTGAAAGTTCATAATGACACAGTATTTCCCTTCCACATAATACTCATGCAAATGTTACTATGAAAAAGACTCTATAATACAATAATCTGTTTAAAAATTGACATTTATGAACAAATGTGAGCATTTTCTACAGCAGATGACTTCAGACATTTTTTTAGCAGCAGACTGTTTTTCAAAAATACAACTGTACCAGAAGTCTAATATTTAATACAAATAAGACAGTGTCAATTCAGAACACAGTTGAAAAGTAGGGCAATATTTGGCAAGGACTCACCCCTCATGTTAGCATTCATGCCTCTGCCTGCAGATCCGTGGCTGTGACCATGCCCATGGTCACTGTGTCCATGCGTATGGTGGGAATGACTGTGATCAGATGAATGACAGCTTCCCTGAGAAGCTCCATGGTTATGGTTATGGGCATGGCTAAAGGCACAGATACCAATAAGGTTTACTATCAGCCCTCCAACTGAGACTGGCTAGTAAAAGGAGAAAAGAAAACCTTTAAATTTGTAATTTTAAAAGTATATTTATTATTTAAAAGTTACTATATATCTAAATATGTTTTTCTGTTTACAGTTTTCAAAGTATTTTTGTAAAACCTAAGTTCAATAAGGAAATCCAAAAATTTTTTTTTTTTTTTTAAGATTTTATTTATTTATTTGACAGAGAGAGACACAGCGAGAGAGGGAACACAAGCAGGGTGAGTGGGAGAGGGAGAGAAGCAGGCCTCCCGCGGAGCAGGGAGCCCGATGTGGGGCTCGATCCCAGGACCCTGGGATCATGACCTGAGCCGAAGGCAGACGCTTAATGACTGAGCCACCCAGGCGCCCTGGAAATCCAAAATTTTTAAAAAGATTTTAGAGTATTTTAGAAGAAACATTTTAACTTTCAAATAGCAAAGTTTTGACAAGTAGAGGAATTTGGGCTTGCTTTAATCAAGTGAAGAACAAGTACTTGGTTCATGGTTTATGAATAAGTTATGCTAGAGTTTTGTTTTATTTAAATAAAGTTTGAAAGTACTGCTTACTAGAGCAAGTATGCACTGTAGCTGAAATCTCATTTATATTTCGGTTTGTAAGGCAATGATTATAATTTACTAACTAGTGGATTACAAATACATATAATCTTATTGCGTTTCTTAAAATATAGTAAAATTTCCCAAAGTAAAAAAAGTGTAATGGAAAAACATATAATAGTAATCTTTCACCTTTTTTCTTTTTTTAAACAAAGTGAATGGAATTATCTTGATTTAATAATGCCACATAACACCCCAAAGGATAAACAAAGTTACTTACCCTTGATTATCCTCTCTTAGAAAATGATTTTGGATGGTTCAGGGTGTTACTTAATTTACATATATTAAAATTTCTCCTTTAGAGAAATCCACTTGATTTATAAAAATAATATATAAAAATAATGGGGACAGATAATTCTAATTGATTTCCAAATGTTTATTTTTTTATTTTTTAATTTTTTTAAAGATTTTATTTATTTATTTGACAGAGAGAGAGATAGCAAGAGAGGGAACACAAGCAGGGGGAGTGGGAGAGGGAGAAGCAGGCCTCCGCAGAGCAGGGAGCCCGATGCGGGGCTCGATCCCAGGACCCTGGGATCATGACCTGAGCCGAAGGCAGACGCTTAACGACTGAGCCACTCAGGCGCCCCTGATTTCCAAAGTTTGTAAGACAAGAGATTTACTTTAGTAAACATGTATTATACACTTCTTACTGAGGCTCAGACCATTTATCTGTCAGATTTTAAAATTTTAGTTAGCTTTATGAAGAACTTGAAAATGGTTACTGAATTTTGAATTAAATCAAATACTGCATACAGAGACCCCATCATCTCAAGTATTTCTCCTCTAATGATAAATACTTCATTTGTATAGATTTCATCAGAAAAAAGTAACGTAGAAAGTGCAAGCTCCCTGTAATCTAACCCCCAAAAATTAGTCACTAAGAGAATGGTGTACTTTCTATGCACATACTAAAATACATACATAAACACCTTTTTAAACCAATAATAGCATCATATTATAATGCTGCTTTGGAATTTTTTTTTTAACTTAGTACAGTTTATAAGTATTTTTCATGCCAGTGTATATAGATATGCCTCATTCTCTTTATTGGCTGTATAGTATCCTACAAATGACAGCTTTATTTCTTTATTTAACCGGTCTTTTCCTTGGTGGACATTTTTTCACCATTATGAGCAATGGCACAAGGAATCATGCACCTTTACACACCTGTGCAAATATTTTTTGCAAGTATTTCTGTAATAAATATTAAAGATCAAAAGATAAAAGCATTTAAAATTTAAAATATATTTCTAAACTGTAATCCAAAGCATTTTACTAATATAAGCTTCCAGCAACCAGATTTATAACTTATAGTCATTCAACAATTAATTGCTGATTTCCTACTAACAAGCCAGGTCCTAGAGTTTAAGAGTTAATGACAGACAATTCAGGTCCTGAAGATACTTCACTTACATCTTTAATTGTGGAAGAAAGACAAAGGAGTTATAACTTAATGCTGCTAAAAAAAAAAAAAAAGGCAAGATACAACAGGAATACTGAGAAAGGGAAATCTACCAAACTTTGAGAAGGGAAGAGAGGGATTAAGGGAAAGTATCTCACTGGAAGAGACATATAAGCAAAGTCCTGACAAAGGCTGAAAGGCAGATGTGAGGGAAGGGCATGCCAACTACAAGAAACAGCACATGCAAAGGTCTGGAGGTAAAGGAAGAACATTATAAACTACTACAGCAGTAGTACAATCAACAAAGTAAAGCCTTTAAAATGATAATATTTTTCTGATTCTTTCCCTATCATTTTGCAAATTTCCTCAGGTAGTTATTTATTTATTTTTTAAAGATTTTATTTGACAGAGAGAGACACAGCGAGAGAGGGAACACAAGCAGGGGGAGGGGGAGAGGGAGAAGCAGGCTTCCCTCCGAGCAGGGAGCCCAATGCGGGGCTCGGTCCTAGGACCCTGGGATCACGACCTGAGCCGAAGGCAGACTCTGCTTAACAACTGAGCCACCCAGGTGCCCCTTCCTCAGGTATTTAAAAAGTGTATCTTCACACAAAAACATTTAATAAGTCAGAAAGAAATCTGTATGTTTTAGACTGTCACCTAAGGGCGCCTGGGTGGCTCAATTGGTTGGGCAACTGCCTTCAGCTCAGGTCATGATCCTGGAGTCCCAGGATTGAGTCCCACATCGGGCTCCCCACTCAGTGGGGAGTCTGCTTCTCCCTCTGACCCTCTCCCCTCTCATGCTCTCTCTCACTCTCTCTCAAATAAATAAAATCTTTAAAAAAAAAATAGACTGTCACCTAATATTCTGACTAAAATATTAGAGAAAAGGATTAATTTCTAAGAGCATAAATATAATTACAAGATAAGAAATTATGTTAATTTAAATTAAAAAACAAAACCTTCCTAGATCAGTAACTACGAGTAGTTAAACTTTAGCATGGAAAATGCTGTAGGGGGTATGAATAGAAATTCAAACAGGAAAATACTTACTGTTAACATGTGTGTGTCTAATTCCGGAGGATCAATTAATCTAGCCACTGACTCCATAAACACAAAAAAAGCTATTACCATTAGAAAAAGTCCATTAATAAATCCAGAGAGAATTTCTATTCGGCCATACCTAAAAATGTAGAATGTATTTTTAGAAAAGGAAAATAACAAATATTTTTAAAGTAAAAAGAGGATATAAGTCCAGACTTTCAACTACATATATAAATAATACGATCAGAAAATTACCAAGATTTTAAACACCATACTAATGCTGGAAGAGTCTTTCTGTACTTAAGTTTGTTGCAATTACAAATATTTATCTAAGTCCTTCTTCAATGTTTCCCCTTACACAAAGCCTTTCTTAGCAAGAAGTTCCTTTTTTCCCTTTAATGGGCTCTCCTTTGATGGACTCTGTACCTCTGTCACAGCCCAGAGATTTTGCTTTGTACCAAAATTATTTGTATTTTTGGCTCACCTATCTTTCAAAATATTAACAGCTGAAAAGAGCTGAATTTATCAATCCATTCAGGGTAGGTCTTATCAAAATTTTTTGTACAAATCAAGGATTCTAACATTTGTTGAATTGAATTATTCAGTTGATGAAAGGATATTTCATGTTCATGCATAGTCCCTTCAAATTTTGAATACTCTTTCTAACAGCAAAGATGCAAATGACCATGCACATTCCATTGTCTCAAATAAACTGTTAGGCAAAGAGCTCAAAATCTAACTGATTTTTGCTCTCTCCATACAAGAGGAATTAGTCAGGGAATATAATCTTGAGCTTACCGCAATTTATTATTTATCATATGCTTGGTTTATTTCCTTGTATCTACTTCAATTTAAAGAAAACTAAGGCTCTGAAAAATTATTTGTATTAAAAGGAATAAAATTTTATTCCCTAAGATGGAATTTGCCCCTAGGATTTTTTCATTGTGTTATATCACCTTGATGGTCAGTGTACCTACCCATAGGAGAAAATCCGAGTGGCTTTCCATCTACTCATCAGGGCCGCAAAAAGCCCCATGACCAAAGCAGAGCAATCAAACAGCATGTGAAATCCATCTGAGATCAGACCCAAACTATTGGTCAACACGCCATAGAATAATTCCACAAAGGTAAAAAGCTAAAAAAAATTTAAAGAAAAATGGGAGGAATATGTTAGGAGATTTCAAGAGATTTATCAGAACTTAATCATGAGAATTTTAACCTTTTAGTTAAAAAAATTTTTTTTAAAAAGATTTTTTATTTATTTGACAGAGAGAGAAAGAGAGAGAGAAAGGCAGCAAGCGAGCACGAGCAGGGGAATGACAGGCATAGGGAGAGGGAGAAGTAGGCTCCCCGCCGAGCAGGGAGACTGATGTGGGGCTCGATCCCAGGACCCTGAGATCATGACCTGAACCGAAGGCAGGCACTTAACCAACTGAGCCACCCAGGTGCCCCTTAACCTTTTATTATGCAAATCTTACTTGAAGATATACTGCCACTTTATTTCAATTCATATAAACTGTAAGATAAGGACACCTGGGTGTCTCAGTTGGTTAAGCATCTGCCTTTGGCTCATGTCATGATTCCAGGGTACTGGGATCAAGTCCCGCATCGGGCTCCTTGCTCAGCTGGGAGCCTGCTTCTCCCCTGCCTGCTCTGCCTGCCACTCCCCCAGCTTGTGCTCTCTGACAAATAAATAAATAAAATCTTAAAAACAACAACAACAACAAAACTGTAAGATACTACACTGAATCAGATACGTGCATCTTATAAATTATTTAAAAGGAAATAGTTTCATTTATGTCTGTAGAACTCAATAAACTAGGCTATAAAATGTTAGCAATCTGGTCTATGGTGAGATCCTATAAGAAGTAGATAAAAATCTAAAATGCCTCAAAAATTGTTTGCTTAAGTAGTCTGAATATGATCCTGTAATCCTCCTATCACTGAGAGAAAATATAATTTTAGCCCCTCTCTAAGTAACAGAAATTTGGGAATTACGAAAATTATACCAGACTGTCAAAATTAAAAGATTAAGCTTAAGATATGCCACAAATACATAAAAATCTTACCAGATTCAAGCACAAGAAGTAAAAGATCTGCCTAGAGTCATTCTCCTCAAGAATCTGTTTTAGTGATTCCTTAATAAACCTGGGGATTGACTGGGAGCTATGCTGGAAAGCATCACCCATGAAGTTATAAAGAGGTGTTCCTTCAGGAGAATATCCAATTAGGGTGCCTTTCTGTCCTCTCTTGGAAGGAGATGACAAGATGTTGGCAGCTTTTAAAAAAGAGAAAACAACAACAACATTACAAGTTTTAAAAGCTTAAGCTACCAAAATCAACACGGTATCTCTCAGCACTAAATGCAAGCACTAAACAAATTCCCAAATTAAGTAAATGATTTCAACATCAGAATCCATGAGATGAAATTTCCTGAGGGGAAAAATGCTCACACAAAATGAAGAATATAGCGCTCACTACCACTCCTCCAGACAGGACATGTTCAGTGCTTTCCTGGTGTGCTGCTTTGTTCATAGCTCGAAGCTGGTCTGTTATTGGATGTGTCCAAAAATTTCCAAAAAGTAGAGCACTAATAAAAATGGGAAAGGATCCATAGCGGGCACATTTGGAAACTTCCATTTTGACTGAACAAATGGAATCGACATAGAAATCCAGAATCATGACAAAAAAGATAACTGTTGTGAAAGGCATAATGAGAGAAAACCAAGACTCGACTTTACTCTAGAAATTAAAAAAAGAAAAAAATAAATTGTTAGTACTACACTGGAATAAAGTTCACATCTTATGTTTTAGTTAATCCCTTTATATTTAAACAAATATTCTAACTCAATGATTCATAAAATGCCAAGATATAAGAGCTGCAAATTATTAGTACATTTCCCAGTAATCCCCAAAGTATTGAAAGCAAAAGCACTATGGTTTAATAATTATATAAATACTAGGTGACCCACAATCCTTGTAACACACAATAACTATAAAACGGGTTCTTTAGGAGTGTCTGGGTGGCTAGTTGGTTAGGCATCCGACTCATGATCTCAGGGTTGTGGGATCAAGCCCTGCAATGGGCTCAGCACGGAGTCGGCTAGTCTCTTTCCCTCTGCCCCTTCCCCAGCTCACTTTCTCTCTCTCTCTCAAATTAATAAATATTTCTTTAATTGATTCCTTTGGGCCACAGGAATAGGATGAATATACAAATGTAATAGTACCTGATTTGTATTTTCTATAAACAATAAATTTACTCCAAAAATGTTCAAAAATGATAAAAAAAAGCAATGATAATTTAAGATACTTGCAAGCTCAAAGTGAAATAAAATACAACGTACTGAACTAAAATTTTTTAGTAAGAGAAATTCATTTTACTTATTACCAATAAATTCCTACTCTTACCTCAGTTGTCATAGAAAGAACAATGACCCATGGGCACAAGAGAAGCACAGAAACAAGATGGGATAAAGCTTGAAGACGTTTGGCTCCACCAACATCTATAGAGAGTTTTCTGGAAGCTGTATGAAAACCAACTTTACAACACAAAGCCAGTACTAGCAACAATACTCCACCCTATGAGTAAAATTAGATAAGTTTCATTAGAAACACACAGTCCAATACCCAATCCTTAAATACATAATATTTGAAGAAATGGAGCTATTATGTTTCTTCCATATCCCAAATTACTGAACTACTTAAATGTCAGGCAGTACTGTAAATTACTGGTAACTTATTTTAAGTGCACTTTTAAAGTTACAGTTGCTGTAACTTTTCAGTCTCTCGATCTCGTCAGGAATAAAGAAAAGAACATACCTTGTGATCTGCCACACCTAAGAAGGCAATGGCTGTGTAAAGCATGTGAGTTAGAGCACTGTCATGATGTCCTTCAGCTAAGTGAGTTGCAGTAAAGGAAAAAAAAAAATCCCAAATATTAACTCTTTGAATCCCGAAGTCCTCCTAAAATTTTAGCTACATTATTTTAGGCTGACTATAGACTAGTTTGGGGGCCCCAAACCTGACTACTTGCAACAGTTTATTGCCCTTAAAAACAAAACAATTAAAAATTTAATTTTGGGACATGATTTACAAATTGGAATGGCCTGTATTTCTTTTGTTGTCTCCAAAACAATTATAATAGTGCTTGAGATATAGTTGTTAAATATTGGTAGTGAACCTCCAAAAGTATATGCATGCACATTGTAAGTAGGGGAAAGGGACAAGAGCAAGGACCTTCTTGGACCACTACTGTCATGGAATTAAGGTTGCTCTTTCAGAACATGTCAAATCAGTCCTAAATCTGTTTCTAAATCACTGACCACATAAGCCTCAGTAAAGCAAGTAGCAAGGAGAAAGGGGCAGGGGTGGCATATCACAAGCAACCTGGAATTTTGCAAAGTCACACTACTCTCTTTCACTATAACAAAGTAAACTATTAATTAGTTAACTGACAGGCTTTAGGACAGTATAAGTAACCAGAAGAATCAAAACTGGTGTTCTAAGGTCAGCTAAATGGAGTGGGCAAAGGTGTATGGACAGGAAAGAAGAAGGTATGTCTGTAGAGGAAAAGGAGTATACATATTTGACTGGAAAGTTGGGGTTATAGAATAGTGGAAGCTCAACTAGAAATAACAGTTTATAGAGCAAGAGAGTGATTACCAGGTGAAGGAATTTCAGCTTTTTCTTTCGGGCAAGAAGATGCCAAAGATTTTTCATTAAATTTCAAAGAAGTTTGTATTTAATAATTGCAACTGACTTCTAAATTGAGCATTTAAATCGTTGAACTTATTACAAGGGAGCCAAAAGAGTGATTTTGTTGACTGGCAAATAAAAAAAAATTTTTTTTTAAGCACCAGGACATTCTGAAATATTCTTTCACTGTCCCTGTAGAAGATATTGATGGAGATGCTATAAAATATTTAGTTTAGAATAAATTTATTCATTATTTGAATACCTACATTAATTCATGGAAGTTTCATTCATGACTGATTTTAATTCAATCCTCCTTCTCGTCCCATTCTGCCAGTCTTCTATTTTTCTGCAAGACTAAATTACTCCAATCTATTGCAAAAGGATACGGTGTTCAGCCATTTTAGCCATGAGATCATCATTGTCGAAAAGCAATAGGCAGATCACAGCAATAATGAAAAAAGCAGCCCCTCTTGTCTGAAAATGAAGAAAATATTACCAAGGATGGCTATTTCAAGAGCTGACTTTTAAGACCATGACTATACAAATGCTAAAGAAAAATGTTTTTCATATAAATATTTAAAGAAAAAATAACATCTCACATTAAAGCCCTTTTACTATACAATATAAACTTGCAGTATTTTTTTTTTTTAAGATTTTATTTATCACAAGCAGGGGAAGCAGCAGAGGAAAAGAGAGAGAGGCAGGCTCGCCACTGAGCAGGGAGCCCTATGTGGGGCTCGATCCAGGACCCCTGGATCATGACCTGAGCTCAAGGCAGACGCTTAACTAAGACTGAGCCACCCAGGCGCCCCTCTTCCTTTTTTTTTTTTAAGATTTTATTTATTTATTTGAGAGAGAGAGAGACAGCGAGAGAGGGAACAACACAAGCAGGGGAGGAGTGGGAGATGGAGAAGCAGGCTTCCCGCTGAGCAGGGAACCTGACAGGGGGCTCAATCCCAGGACTCTAGGATCACGAACCAAGCCTAACGACTGAGCCACCCAGGCGCCCCCAAAGTCATTTCTCATATTCAGTAAAAGTGTAGAGCATTTAAAAGCTGATGAATTTTTTATAAGTTTATATTCTCATCCCAGGAAAGGATTTTGACAAAAGAAAATCAGGAAGAACATACTGCCTAGTTTATGCAAATACTTCAGAATTTTGGGTATAAAAGCCATCTAAATAGCATTATTATACATTCTGTATTTATAAATTTACAGGTATACTGCCACATACTTTCATTAAGTAAAAGTTAAAATTTAAAGTGAGAGTCCTATTCTATTCATTAACATGATTACCACTACACTTGATAAATTCTCTTAGTGTGGTAGATGGATATCTTGACAAAAGCCAGTATACATAAACCACACGATTTTAAATTTCATAATTTTCATTATATTAGAATATGACAGTATCAACAATATCCAGATATGGAGAATAGAATTTAATCTTTTGGGGGCGCCTGGGTGGCTCAGTTGGTTAAGCGACTGCCTTCGGCTCAGGTCATGATCCTGGAGTCCCGGGATCGAGTCCCGCATCGGGCTCCCTGCTTGACAGGGAGTCTGCTTCTCCCTCCGACCCTCCTCCCTCTCATGCTCTCTGTCTCTCATTCTCTCTCTCTCTCTCAAATAAATAAATAAAATCTTTTAAATAAAAAATAAAAAAATAAAAATAAAATTAAAAAAAAAAAAAAAAAAAAAAAGAATTTAATCTTTTGTTAAAGAGGGCAACTGAGAATTCTGTAGTGCTTCAGTCATAACCAAGAAAAAAAACATGCTGTGTCCTGAACAGATGCCCAGATTCATTACAGACACTAAGGGCATGATATGTACGATTTATATTCTAACTTCTGAGTATTAGTGCAGCAAAATTTTTATTTATTTTAAATTATATTCTTAAAAGATTTATTTATTTGAGAGAAAGGGGGGGAAGGGCAGAGGGAGTCTCCAGCAGACTCCACACTGAACAAGGAGCCGACACGGGGCTCAATCTCATGACCCTGAGATCATGACCTGAGTTGAAACCAAGAGTCAAGGCTTAACTGACTATGCCACCCAAGGGCTCCCCAATTTTTTTTTTTAATGTTTTAAAAACATTTGTATTTCTTTTGTGAGTTGTCTTTCGCTGCCCTTGGCTCATTTTTATTGAGAATCTTATGCATTTTTCTTAACTGACTTTACTAATTTATATTTTGAAAGAAATGTAAAACTTTTACTTGTAATTTTCTGTTGTTGGTTGTTGTCTGCACAACGATTTCTGTTACACAGAAACTTATAATCATTATGAAGTCAAATGTACTGAGTTTTCCCATTGTGATTTTTTCCCACTGCTTTTATGCTCAGAGAGTTCTTTGCTTGTAGTTAATTATCCATCTATATTTTATATTATATATATTGATGTTTTTTATATTATCACACATTTATAGCTCTATTTATATTATTTTACATATTATAGTATATCACATTTATATATATTACTTTATACATATATTTGTATTGCATGTTGCATATTTACATACATTTACATACATTTTACATATTGTTATACTATATTGAGACTATTTTATATTATATATTTATTTTTATCCACAAAACGCTTCAATCTAGTTGATATTTATTTTGGAGTACTCTATGAGTGAGATGAAAGAAACAGTGGCATATGCTTTAATATTAATTATCCCATTTGAAATCTATGGGTTGGGTAGTCTCTCTGCTCTACTTGGCATGTTATTTTGTTCACTTAGTTTTATTCATCTGCCTCCATTACTTGGGAGCAACAGCTCCTTTTAGAACAGGGACTACTACATCTTATTTGTCTTTATTTTTCCTTTCCCCTATAACTGGGACAATGCATCATACACAGCAAACAATTTGGTAAAAAGGAAATACTGTAGGTATAAAAATTTGGAATTGCAGATTCTTGACTCATTTTTACCAAAAAAGGATAATACTTAAGTTACTTAAGATAAATAAGGCCTAGTTGGCAAAATGTTGGATATTCATCAGACTTTATAACAAGTTCTTAGGTGTTTTCCAAAAATGATGAATAAAGGTAAAGAATGAGGTGGGCGGGGGCGCCTGGGTGGCTCAGTCGTTAGGCATCTGCCTTCGGCTCAGGTCACGGTCCCAGAGTCCTGGGATCGAGCCCCGCGTCAGGCTCCCTGCTCTGCGGGAGGCCTGCTTCTCCCTCTTCCACTCCCCCTGCTTGTGTTCCTTCTCTCGCTGTGTTTCTCTCTGTCAAACAAATAAATAAAATCTTAAAAAAAAAAAGAATGAGGTGGGCAAGAGGCCTGGGTACAGCACGATGGAGATCTTTGTGGTGATCAATCTGTTCTGTGTCTTGATAAGGTCTATGGATTACACCAATGTCAATTTCTTAGTTTTGTTTTTAAGATTTTATTTATTTATTTATTTGACAGAGAGACACAGCAAGAGAGGGAACACACGCAGGGGGAGTGGGAGAGGGAGAAGTAGGCTTCCCACTGAGCAGGGAGCCCAATGCGAGGCTCGATCCCAGGACCCTGGGATCATGACCTGAGCTGAAGGCAGATGCTTAACGACTGAGCCACCCACGCGCCCCAATTTCTTGGTTTTGATAATTTACTTGAGTTGGGTAAGAAATTACCATTGAAATTGAGTGAAGGGCACTCTTGGTGCTATTTTTGCAACCTCCTATGAATATCTGATGATTTCAGAATAAAAAGTAAAAAAAAAAGTTTGTAAGAAAAAGTTAAAATTAACAGAAAAAGCCCCTACATTCTTTTAAATGGTAAAGATTTTATTTAATTGGTTTGGATAATATTTTACATGTGTAACTTCCAATTTTCAAGTGTCTAATAACAGAAAATTGTACCTTTGCTGGTCCTCCTCCAGAACTGGTGAATAAAACACTGAGTAGTGAGATGACAACAATATCACTGTGTTCAAATAGCAGCAAAGTCCTATAAAAATACAATATTATCATTCATAAAATATATCTGATCTTCACCAAGAAGCATGAATTCAACTACAGTAAGAGAAAATAAATATTTCCCCTTGATTTCATAAAACACTGAGAAAAATAAATAGGGACAACTGCTTTGGAATAATCTATCTTCTGGCCTTATCTACCCTAGAAAGGCTGAGACTAGGGGCACTTGGCTGGCTCAGTTGGTAGAGCACCCCACTCCTGATCTCGATGGTGAGTTCAAGCCCCATGTTGGGCATGGAGCTTATTTAATTAAAAGAAAAAAAAGAGGAGGAAAAAAAGAAGCTGAAATGGTACAACTTGTAGGATTATATCAATCAATTTCTTGTGTATGTGTACGAGGAAACACTTAGAAGGTTGCTCCTATCAGCTATGTTTGCAGTATCCCCAACCTAAATGTCACTGGTAAGGGAATAAATAATATAGAATATATCCATTCAATAGACTATTGTACAACAATAGAAATGAATGATATTCTATGAATATATTAAGAAATGCTGAATTGTACACTTTTTATTTTTTAAGAGAATGGTTTTATTTATTTTTAAAGATTTTATTTATTTGACAGAGAGACACAGAGAGCGAGCACAAGCAGGGGAAGGAGCAGGCAGAGGGAGAGGGAGAAGCAGGCTTCCCGTTGAGCAAGGAGCCCTATGCAGGACTTGATCCCAGGACCCTGGGATCATGTCCTGAGCCAAAGGCAGACACTTAACCAACTGAGCCACCTAGGTGCCCCTGAATTGTACACTTTAAATCTGGTACAGACTGCATGTTTGAGTCCCCTCTAAATTCATATGTTAAATCCAATCCCCAGTGTGATGGTGTTTGGAAATTGGGGCCTTTGGGGTGCATAGGTCATGAGGGTGGAACCCTCCTTCATGAGTGAGATTAGAGTCCTCATAAAAAAAGACTACAAGAGTATTCTCTTTGCACATTCTGCTCTGTGAGGTTATTGAGGAAAGATAGCTGTCTATGAACCAGGAAGCAGTCCCTCACCAGTCTGCCTCACCTTGATATTAGACTTCCCAGTCTCCAGAACTAAGAAATAAATTTGTGTTGCTTAAAAGCCACCCAGTCTATGGGGCACCTGGGTGGCTCAGTTGGTTAAGCTTCCAATTCTTTTTTTTTTTTTTTAAGATTTTATTTATTTATTTGACAGAGAGAGCGAGAGAGCACAAGCAGGGGGAGCAGGAGAAGGAAAGGGAGAAGCAGGCTCCCCGTTGAGTAGCGAGCCTGATGCGGGGCTCGATCCCAGGACTCTGGGATCATGACCTGAGCCGAAGGCAGACGCTTAACCATCTGAGCCACCCAGGCGCCCCTAAGCTTCCAATTCTTGATTTTGGCTCAGGTCATGATCTCAGGGTCCTGGGATTGAGCCCCATGTCAGGCTCCACACTCAGTGGGGACTCTGCTTCTCCCTTTCTCTCTCCGTTCCTCCCCCTGCTCATGCAAGCTCTCTTTCTAAAATAAATAAATCTTAAAAAAGAAAAAAAATAGTGCCACCCAGTCGATACAGTATTTGTTATAGCAGCCCAAATGGACTAACATAAAAAGAATGAATGTTATGGTATATGAATCATATTTCAAAAAACTGCCATCAAAATGAATGAACTATATATATCTTATATGCATCAATATGGGCAAGTCTCAAACATAACATTAAATGGAAAAAGTATGCTGTAGAACATGCGTGCAATGTAATTCTATCCATACAAAGTAAAAAACTTGCAAAGTTAAACATTAAAAAAACAAACATAAAAGACATAGATACATATGTGAAAATACTATAAAAAAAACCAAGAAAATGAAAAACAAACCTTAAGATGCAGATTATACCCAAGGGTAGGGGGAGATGGGGACACAGTCAGGAGTGGCACACAGGGCTTCAAAGGTATTGGTAAGGTTTTATTTTGGGGGTTGGGTGTTAGATACATGAAGGTTCACTTTATTATTACTTTTTTTTGAAGATTTATTTATTTAACTGAGAGAGAGACAGAAAAGAGAGTGGGGGGGAGGGACAGAGGGAAACTCAAGCAGACACCCCGCTTTTTTTTTTTTTTTTTTAGAGAGGAAGAGGGAGGGGCAGAGGGAGCCCAATGTGGGGCTCAATCCCACGACCCATGAGATCATGACCTATGCCGAAACAGAGTCAGACGCTTAACTGTCTGAGCCACCCAAGTGCCCCCACTTTATTATTATTTAAACATTCTTATTCATATTTACTCTTTTATATGTATGAAATATTAAAAAAAAAACTGGGACGCCTGGGTGGCTCAGTCGGCTAAGTATCGGCATTTGGCTCAGGTCATGATCCCAGGGTCCTGGGATCAAGTCCCGCATTGGGCTCCCCACCCTGCTTCCCCCCTGCCTGCTGCCTCCCCTGCCTATGCTTTCTCTCTCTCTCTCTCTCTGTGACAAATAAATAAAATCTTAAAAACCAAAAAAAACTGAAAAACATTATCACCAGCCAAAACAGGGCTTATAGGATCTAAATATTAAGATTTTTAGCTGCTCTTTTAAAAAATTTTCATTTTTCCTCTTTACTCAAAAATCTGTAACAGAACACAGCAGTGCTAACTTTAATTCTATTAATAACTGCGAGATACAATTTAAGAAAATAAATATATCAGCAAAGTAATACCAACCTAAAATAAGACAGGCTATGGAACACCGAAGGAGTCTTTCTAATCAAGAAATTGCATGGGGCGTCTGGGTGGCTCAGTTGGTTAGGTGTCCGACTCTTGATTTTGGCTCAGGTCATGGTCTCCGGGTTGTGAGATGGAGCCCAGCATGGAGTTCCAACCTGGGTGGGGAGCCTACTTAAGATTCTCTCTCTCCCTCTGGCCCTCCCTCAAAAAGAAAATCACGCAATTCCTTTTTTCTTTTTTGAGAGAAAGCAAGCACACACTTGTGCAAATGGGGATGAGGGGCAGAGGGAGGACAGAGAGACCATCCCAAGCAGGTTCCACACCCAGCACAGAGCCTGATGAGGGCTCGATCTCATAACCCTGACATCAAGACTTGAGCCGAAATCAAGAGTTAGATACTTAACTGACTGAGCCACCTAGGCACCCCTGCATGATGGCTTTTTTTTTTAAAGATTTCATTTATTTGACACAGAGAGAGAGAGCACAAGTAGGCAGAGCGGCTAGCAGAGGGAGAGGGAGAAGCAGGCTCTCCACTGAGCAGGGAGCCGGATGTGGGGCTTGATCCCAGGACCCTGAGATCATGACCTGAGCCGAAGGCAGCCGCTTAACCGACTGAGCCACCCAGGCGCCCGTTTTTGTTTCTTAAATTTAATTAATTTATTTAAGAGAGAGAGTGCACAAGAGGGGGAAGGAGCAGAGGGAGAGGTACAAGCAGACTCCATGCTGAGCACGGAGCCCAATGCAGTGCTTGATCTCAGGAGCCTGAGATCATGGCCTGAGCTGAAATCAAGAGTTGAAGACTTAACCAACTGAGCCACCCAGGGGCTCCTGATCAGAGTTTTAATAAAAGAATGAGAGGGGCAGTGTTGGCAGAGGAGCTGGTGGTAGTGACAGGTTGTAAGATGGGAAATGTAAGACTAAATAAGGAGTCAAGTATGAATTTAACAATTTTCCGCCTTTCTTCTCTAACACATTGGGACAGTGATTTAATAACATACAGAACAAAATACAATCTCACAGGAAAGAAATTCTTTAAAAAAAGATTTTATTTATTTATTTGAGTGAGAAAGAGAGAGAGAGAAAGAGAGTGTGAGATCACGAGCAGGGGGAAAGGGTAGAGGGAGAAGCAAACTCTCCACTGAGTCAGGAGCCCGATGTGGGACTTGATCCCAGGACCCTGAGATCATGACCTGAGCCGAAGGAAGATACTTAACCAATTGAGCCACCCAGGTGTCCCAAGATTTTATTTATTTATTTGAGAGAGAGAGAGCATGTGCATAAGCAGGCAGAGTGGCAGGCAGAGGGAGTTGGAGAAGCAGGCTCCCCAGTAAGTAGAGAGCCCAACTTGGGGCTCGATCCCAGGACCCTGGGATCATGACCTGAGACGAAGGCAGACACTTAATTGACTGAGCCACCCAGGTGCCCCCCAAATTTTGCTTTCCTACTGGTTTTTATTTACCATTTCAGACCTTTTAGTTTCTAAAATCAGTTGCTAAAAGGGATCACCAATGGATGATAAAAAACCACCTATGTTAAAAATTTTCTGAAACTGTTTGGACTCTTAACTAGTAAAATATCACAACAGATCATGAACAATGCATTTACAGTGTTCACCAAAAGACAGTCCACAAATTAAAGAGGTTTTGTCAGCCCCCCCATATAAATAAATACTGAGTTATATCCAATGCTATAGGAGTGAGAGAAGCATTTGTATATAACTTAACATAAATACTTGACATAAAATATAATGGAATAAAACTAATATTCAAAATTAAGAAATATAAGTAAACATTCAAAATATGCATTTTTATTTACCTTAGTGGTCCACAAAGAGTGAGGCCAAAAAACCACAAGAGTGAAATGATACACCCAGCAACTGCATGTTTAAATATTTTGATCCACTATGAATGGAAACAAAAAATTAAAAATTTTAGTCGTATGTTTTGCTAGTATCTTAAAATCTTAAATAAAATATACAGGGAAAGAAAATAATGGTAGCACTTAGATATTTTAAAGGCTAAATAATTACATTTTTAAAAATAATCACATATTTTGAACTTAAATAGAAAATGTGCAGATCCCTTGACTAAATCTAGATTTGTAAGACAGTATTGTTTTCCATTTTCTATATTCTTGTCTGTTGTTAGATCTTGAAATCTTTTTCTATAAAATACAAATTTGTGGGTTTTTTTCAATAGTTTCTCACTAGTTTGCTAGAACACGTGATGTTTTAGTCTTTAAATTCTTTTCCATCAGATATTCAGAGCTTCAATTACTTGAAAAGAGAGAAAAAAAGCTGTGATGGTGATTAAAATATTAATCCTATTTTTAAAACATGCATGGTCTCTAAAACAGAGGTACATAAATTTGTCATTCTAATAAAAAGTCATGGCACAGTTTTCTAAGTTGTTGCACAAAGCAAACACATAGTAGAGTCTAACGACTGTCCAAAGAGGTAGTAATGTGAGATGACAATACAGAATGCAGGACATTTCTGTATGCATCCTGAACCTCAGGTGCCTAAAGAAAATGATGATGATGATGAGGGTGACAGCTAATACGTATTGTTTGCTGACAATATGCTGGGCACTATTTCAAGAACTTTATATGTATTAATTCATTCATTCCTCACAGCTCCATTACAAAGGTATTATTAACTCCATTTTACAGGTGAGAAAATTGAGGTAGAGAAAAATTAGTAACTTGCTCAAAGTAAGACTTCATAAGGAGGACAAACAGAATCTGAATTTGTCTGACTCCAGAGTCCTCAGTCTTAACCCCTATGCTTTATCTGCCTCCTAATGACATTTGTCCTAGGCTTTTGGGTGTGTCTCCGCGTCACATTTAGAAATCTTTAGAATAGAGTCCTGCATTAAAAAAAAAACTTTATACCTTAAAACTTTTCTACCCTCTTCTCCATTTTTAAACATTCTGTTATCTTAATACTTTATAGTTTATTCTTGAAGCCTCGATACTGAAAAGCAAGTCAAGAGCAACTTAACTATGGAAATGTTCTGCTGTGTACTTAAATCATTTAAGTAACTCTGATCAACACTTCTCCTGGCCTAATGACTAGGAAGCTGCTAGGAAAAAAGGACTGTGGAAAAAACTCACCTGGTGTTTGGTAATACTTTTCCCAGAAGAAAATGGCTTTTGAAACAAAACCATAAAAAATGCAGTCCTGTGAATAAGGAAACATTAATATTAATCTATCTTATATACAAAGTGTGATGTTAAGTAAAGATACTTTAAATGAACATACTACAACTCGAAAGGTATGTTACCATCTAAAAAAATTATACTGGAGAACAATATTTATTCTACTAAGGCTTCTACTGGAACATATGGGGAACTCTTATTTTGTAACGCCTTCAGAACCAGTTCACAAGCCACAAAAGAAAGGGGTCTCAATATTTTTTCATACTTTGAAATACAAAAAAAAAAAAAAAAAAAAATCCTATCTTCTCCAGAACTTAGTAACAAATCTTGAAATAACAGAAATTAAGAATGTCCTTACCTTTCACATTCCCAAAATGGTTATATAAAAATGAATACAACTGATTACTTAAAATTTCCTAGTCAAGAATCACTTTCCATAATTACTAAAATTAACTCCCTGGAGTCTTTAACAGAGAGTGGTCACTATCAATCTCAAGTCCAAAGAAACTTTATTCAGAGAGAATTTCTTACTATGTGCAGAATAATATAAAATTTATTTTATATGAGGACCCTGTACTGTGAAGGGAGCACATCGTGAACAAAGCCCAGCACAGTTTAACTTAGAAAATAAGGAACATCTGTGCCAAGACAAGCCTCAGGTTACATTGTATGCCTGCTGGAAGGCTGAACTACACCAGTGGTATGGTTTGGGAATTCCTAGGGCCTGGAGACTCTTTTAGGGAGACTGTGGGGTCAAAACTATTCTTATGAAAATACTAAGAAATTATCTGCCCTTTCCACTCTTACTCTTTCAGGGGTGTATACAGTGGAGCTCTTCAGAGGCTAACTGATAGGAGATCCTGCACAGACTTAATGTTGAAACGGACGTGAAAATTCAGCAATCCTCTATTAAGCTGAACATTAAAAGAAATGTGCAAAAACCTCCTTAACACAAACTATAGTACAAGTCTAGTTTTGGCACGCTATTATAGTATAAGGAGGAATAAATAGCACAAAATATTTTATCTAAAAGTTCCTAAAGATAATCAGTTAAAACAGAAGTTTCAAATAAATAACACATTAAGGAAAAAAGAACCACAGACACTCACCCAAGTTTTAATATAAAAATGAACTGAACAATGTGAACTGCTTTTAGGAGATCATATGATTCAAAAAGTCCCACAGCCTTCAAAAATTTAGTGAAACATAGTAACACAATATATTTTGTTAATCTGAAAAATAAGAGCAGAAACAAGTTTCAGTATCATTAAAATCACAAGGAACTCTGTAATATGTTTTTTTCTTATTATACAATAGGGATTATTATAAAAACCACAGATACTCATTACAAAAAATGAAACAAACAAAAAAACCAAACAACTCACCAACCACATAACTACTATTAATATCTTGGTATATAAACTTCTAGATTCTTTTTAATGTACGTTCTATATATATACATATATATATACATTCTATATATATATACACACACACACACATATATATACACATACATATATAGACGCAGTCTGTTAAAAAAACAAAAAAAAAGAGGCCAAACTAAAAATAAATATGTTCGGGGCGCCTGGGTGGCTCAGCCATTAAGCGTCTGCCTTCGGCTCATGTCATGATCCCAGGGTCCTGGAATCGAGCCCCACATCGGACTCCCTGCTCGGCGGGGAGTCTGCTTCTCCCTCTCCCACGCCCCCGCCCCGCCCACCCGCGGCTTGTGTTCCTGCTCTCGCTAACTCTGTCAAATAAATAAATAAAATCTTTAAAAAAAAAAAAAGTATGTTCTTGGTTAACTGAGTTGTCCAGATTATTTTGTAATCTGCTTTTTAAACCTAACAGTTACTTCAAACAAAGAGAATAAAAACAGACACCAAACTCTACCTGCGATGAAACTAGAAGAGCATAATGTAAGAAGGAACAGAGGAATGGTAAATGCCTTAGGTTTGCCCCTCCTCTGCTTTGCTATGTGACGGCAGTTTAGAGTCATGGTTGAAAAGTCAAGCAACCTGCCCTACAGAGTCCTGTGAAGGCTCAGGAATCTGAAGCACCTCAGAAAAGGCTGGGGAGCTGAAAAGAGGAGCAGCATCAACAACTCTCTCCCTAATCATGACAGGACACATGAGGCTTAGTCTCTGGAGAGGTCTAGACATAAGGCAAAGCAGAGAGGAGGGGTGAGGTGCTAGAATAAAATCATGGAAATTAAGAGTAAGTTTCCGGGCGCCTGGGTGGCTCAGTTGGTTAAGCGACTGCCTTCGGCTCAGGTCATGATCCTGGAGTCCCGGGATCGAGTCCCGCATCGGGCTCCCTGCTCGGCGGGGAGTCTGCTCCTCCCTCTGACCCTCCCCCCTCTCATGTGCTCTCTCTCTCATTCTCTCTCTCTCAAATAAATAAATAAAATCTTTAAAAAAAAAAAAAAAAAAAAAAGAGTAAGTTTCCTTCTTAATCCCACCCCACCTCCTTTTCTTTTACCTCCAATATCCTAACAGCCAGGCTGCAATCTCTCAGCAGAACCTTTATAGGGATCCACTAGGAACAAGTCCTACACAGGTGTTCTAATTAGCTTTTTAGGGCTCATTCAAATATGAATGGCAAACATGGATAATCAGTCCTTTAAGATAAGCTTATGAGAGACCAAACAAAAACAACAAATCTAAAAGATAAAGGGATCATAGGCAACAGCAGCAAAAAACAACAAAGAACTATAAATAACATTCTCTGAGACATAAGAATACTGCATGCATGAAAAAATTAGGCTACCATAAAAAGAAAGAAAAAAGGAGCTCCTGAAAAATAAACTGAAATTAGGAAAGAAATTACTTCAGTTTTCTAGCCTAGGTGTCTTCTTTGACCATATACTCTCTAGCAGTAAAAAAAAAAATTTTGCACATGAAACCGACTATTTATCTGTATGTTGTAAAAGTGTATTACTGTACTGATGTTATATTATATACATTATAAAACATACACAGGGGGCGCCTGGGTGGCTCAGTTGGTTAAGCGACTGCCTTCGGCTCAGGTCATGATCCTGGAGTCCCTGGATCGAGTCCCACATCGGGCTCCCTGCTCGGCAGGGAGTCTGCTTCTCCCTCTGACCCTCCCCCCTCTCATGTGCTTGCTCTCTCATTCTCTCTCTCTCTCAAGTAAATAAATAAAAAAATCTTTAAAAAAAAAAAAAAAAAAAATAAAACATACACAGGGACGCCTGGGTGGCTCAGTCGTTAAGCGTCTGCCTTCGGCTCAGGTCATGATCCCAGGGTCCTGGGATCAAGTCCCACATCGGGCTCCTTGCTCAGTGAGGAGCCTGCTTCTCCCTCTCCCTCTGCTGCTCCCCCTGCTTGTGCTCTCTCTCTGACAAATAAATAAAAATCTTAAAAAAAAAAAAAAATAAAACATACACAAATTAGAAATTAGAAAGAATGAGATAAAAAGTTATGGAATTCTTAGTATTTTTTTCCTCTCACACTAATAGGACATCTTGTGCAAGCCACTCAGTAGATGACTTTTTAAGTTTATATCAAATAGGTGTTACTACATTAAAAAGGAGGTGCAAGGAAAAAAGACAAAAACCAAAACCAAAAACGATGTGTGAGGGATGCCCATGGCCAGCATACTGACAGGGTAAGAAGTCTCTATCAATGGGAGAAAAAATACAAAAAGCAAAACCAGAAGTTTAAAAGAAACCCAAGTCATTCAAATAGAATTAAAACAATCTGACATACAATGGGGATATCAACGTATAATATAAAAACTGATGAGTATGAATAATCCAGTGCAATGGTGCTGAATTAACAAGAGCTAAACTATATTAAACAAACAGTAATCTGATTAAGAGGCATGAAAAAATATATTTTAGGAAGATTTTGATGCAATTATTAAAGTAAATTTCAGTCCTTGAAAGAATGAATCTCAGCATCTTCACCATCCAAGATGGCTCATTTTGTTTTAGTCCAGATAATATCACACTAAATTAAAAAAAGATTTGACCAGGGGCGCCTGGGTGGCTCAGTCGTTAAGCGTCTGCCTTCGGCTCAGGTCATGATCCCAGGGTCCTGGGATCGAGCCCCGCATCGGGCTCCCTGCTCCGCGAGAAACCTCCTTCTCCCTCTCCCACTCCCCTTGCTTGTGTTCCCTCTCTCGCTGTGTCTCTCTCTGTCAAATAAATAAAATCTTAAAAAAAAAAAAAAAAAAAAGATTTGACCAAAGTGTTTTTTCTTATCATGAACACAATCTGGGGGGCCTTTTATAGTGCAATCTGGGGGGCCTTTTATAGTGCAGTCTGGGGATTCCCCTCCCCCCGGGGGATTTTAACTATGTGATAATTAATCACCCAAAAGCTAATAAAAATGTTATTGTGGAATAATGTAAGTCACATCCTAAAGAACCCTAAAGAAGTTCCTATTTAACCCACTTGTTGAACAATATAAACTTCATTAAAATTTCTGTTTCAAAGATCAAACATATTTTCTGGGATGACAAAAACGTTCTATAGCTTGGGGCACCTGGGTGGCTCTGTCGGTTAAGTGTCTGACTCTTGATTTTGGCTGGGGTCATGATCTTAGGGTCATGGGATCAAGCCCCGTGTTGGGCATCGGGTTCCGTGCTCAGCAGGCAGTCTGCTCAAGATTCTCTCCCTCCCTATCTGGCCCTGCGCATGCTCGGTCTCTCTCTAAATACATAAATCTTAAAAAAAAAAAAAAGTTCAATAGCTTGATTATGCTGAAAATTACATAGGTATAGAAAGAATGAAATCAAGTAGAGAGCAACACTCAAAACCGCATGGGCTTTACTCCTTAAGCTCTTAATCAGGTGTAATAATAAAGCAGCAGGATACAAGCAAGGACACAAAGAATAATAATGTCAAGATAAGGAGGGAAAAAATAAAGACCAGGAAAAACAGAAGTACATTAAAAATCACAGCAGTCTGGGAATTCTCAATGTCAGCAAAGAGCCTTGTATATCCTCCATGGGGCTAGTTAGGCATTCTTCAAATATTCTTTGCACACTTACTATGTGCCAGATGCTATACACAGCCAATAAGACCTAGGGGTGGCTTCAAGCATAGCTTCCCTCTTCCTGATCAAAAGGGAAGGTGCAGTTGGAAATACTTTCTGCCTTCAAGGGAGGACCTTTATCTAAAAAATGTTATCAAAATGTTAACATTATCTAAAAGTGTTATCCATTTTATAAACAAGCCTGAATATGAAAGCCAATACACTTAGGATGGCAGAGAGCAAAGACAAGGAATCTGGGTCCTAGATGGTATCACTGAGGTGCTGAGCAAATACCTACAACGTCTGGTTTCTTTCATGTGAGAAGAATATCTCCTCATTTGTTTAAAGTTCTCTTCATTGGGTTACCTACAACTGAATATATTTCTAGGTGCTATCTGTGACACTTAATGTGTAATAGAGACCCTGCCCATAAGGAGTCTGAGGCCTAAGGAAGACAGGCAAGCAAACAAATATTTATGTGACCCAATAAGTAATGGAGTTTTAAAAGAATAGTGGAAGCAACTAACTGTAACTTGGTAAGCAGGGGTCTGTCGTTAGAGTTCGAGACGTCTAAGTGTGTATTAAAGACTAAGTAGGAATTTGGGGCGCCTGGGTGGCTCAGTCGGTTAAGCATCTGACACTTGATCTCAGCTCAGGTCTCGACCTCAGGGTCATGAGTTCAAGTCACACACTGGGCTCCATGCTGGGTGTGGAGCGTACTTAAAAAAATAAAAATAAAGACTAAGCAGGAATCACAAAGTAAGAAACCCGAAAGGGTATTTCAAAGCAGAGAGCAGCATATGCAAAATACTAGTACTAGGAACAAGCCTTTGAATAAATGACCGTATTTAAGCTCAGTTATCCAGACGACAGAATGATGAGAGGTCATCAAGGAAAAGGTAAATTATATATATATATTTTTTGTTCTTTTTTTTTATGTTATGTTAATCACCATACATTACATCATTAGTTTTTGATGTAGTGTTCCATGATTCATTGTTTGTGTATAACACCCAGTGCTCCATGCAGAATGTGCCCTCTTTAATACCCATCACCAGACTAACCCATTGGTAAATTATATTTAATATACTTGTTTTAACAAGATTGGACAATATGTGAAATTCTTTTTTTTTTAAAGATTTTATTTATTTATTTGACAGAGAGAGAGAGAGTGCACGCAAGCAGGAAGAGAAGCAGGCTCCCCGCTGAGCTGGGAGCCCGATGTGGGGCTCGATCCCAGGACCCTGGGATCGTGACCAGAGCCGAAGGCAGACGCTTAACGACTGAGCCACCCAGGCGCCCAATTTCTAAGTACTTTCCGTTTGAAGTATTAATAAAACTTGAAAAATTTGGCACTTCAAAGGCAAGATTTAGTCATAAGGAACATTAATTTAAGTAAAATACTTATCTTTTTAAAAAAAGATTTATTCACTTTAGAGAGAGAGCACACAAGCGGGAGAGGCAGAGGGAGACTCTCAGACACCACACTGCGCCCGGAGCCTGACATGCTGAGCGATCTCACGACCCTGAGATCACTACCTGAGCTGAAACCAAGAGTCGGACACTCAACTGATGGTGCCACCCCGGCACCCCTAAGTAAAATATTTCTTGATAACATATTACTATTATAATCTTTCCGACACTAATTTTCTGTATTCCTTTTTTAATTTTTAAAATACAGAGATTATAAAAGTAATTCCTGAATAGCTGCTTGTTATTAAAGTTTTAGAGAAAATCATTTCTAAGTTCCTCAGAGGTGACCAAGTGGTCATCCTTTCAAATCTTTTCCTTTGCATCTTCATGTAAGGACACATGCATATTTCATATATTCACATATTTACAATTATACACATATTTTGATAGTGACTTTTCATGTAATATATGTTCAAGATTTTTGCTACCATTATTAAATCAGGAAAATTATTTTAACATTTAGTTAAAAGTTGGACTCTGATTTTTTTTATTTATAAAACATTAATCTTTCTTTTTTAAAGATATTATTTATTTGAGAGACAGACACAGAGAAAGAGAGAGCACAAGCACGGGGAGCAGCACTGGGAGAGGGAGAAGCAGGCTCTCAGCTGAGCAGGGAGCCTGATGCGGGCTCAATCCCAGGACCCTGAGATCATGACCTGAGCCAAAGGCAGACTCGCTTAACCAACTGAGCCAACCAGGCATTCCTGGACTCTGATTTTTAAAGCCTCATTAGTGAAGTCTTCCTCTTGGCCTACAGATGAAACACTAACTAAGGCTAAATAACCATATACTAATAAGTAGATATTTGTAGTTCATATTGTGCAGGGAAACTGAACAGCTTCATTTACTAAGAAGGAAAGGGGGGGGTTAGGAGAGAAAGGCTCTTCAACAGGGGCAGTGGCCCCTGAGTCACTCACTGACTCTGGGAGACTCAGGAGGATATATTCCACCTACCCAACTGATAAATCATTATTTGCCATCAACTAGTTTCATCAAACGTTATCACTGGTCTTTTATGTAAAAATCTCTGGTTCTCTAAACTTGGAATTACCAAAATTTCGGTTTGGGTTTAAATGTGCTTCTTAGCTTTGCCCACTGCAGCAGTTCATGGTTCTCCAGTAAACAAAAAACACAATCAGTGTGTGAAATCCATGTGGTTTAGGATAACTGACTCTCAGTTCAGTTATTAGTTGGGAAAATAAACTTTTTTCTTTTTCTTTTTTTTTAAAAGATTTTATTTATTTATTTGACAGACAGCGAGAGAGGGAACACAAGCAGGGGGAGTGGGATAAGGAGATCAGGCCTCCTGCTGAGCAGGGAGCCCGATGTGGGGCTCAATCCCACGACTCTGGGATCATGACCTGAGCCGAAGGCAGACACTTAACGACTGAGCCACTCAGGTGCCCCTAAACTTTTTTCTATGTCTCAGTTTCTTGATCTGTGAAACAAGGATGTAGTCTATAGCACTGTTGTAGGGATTAAGTGAGATGCTATACTCAAAGGACATGGAACACAGGTATTCAACAAATGCTGACTGTCACCCTCCTTCTTGCAAAGAGGCCTTACAGAAGACAGATAGAAACATTTAAAACAATTCCTTTTTTGTGAATTCAGCCACAAAAATATCCATATTTAAAGGATTTTTGAACTAGTTTTTGTTGCAGATTATAACTAGTATTTGATTATTAGTCTACACAAAGGAAAATTCTTGCAACTTGGAATCTATTAAAAATTCAACCACTCCTGAGTTGAATTTGATTTTGCAATGAACTACAATAGAAGGGAAGTTCTGCTAAGCAAATACTACAACAGGATAGCAAAAGACTGTCTGCCACATCTACCTTGAATAAATAGTAACTTTAAACTATTTGTTTAAAAATAATTTCCAGTTTACATAAAAGTGGCAAGAATAGTACACCCTTTACCTGGATTCCCTCATTGTTAAATGTCCCATTTGCTTTATTATCTCTCTCTCTCTAAATACAGGCCTTTTTTTCTCACCTAGGAATAAGTTACTTATATCACACTTCTAAATACTTGATTTCCTAAGAATATGTACATTTTCTTATAAAAGCAGGTAAGTTATCAACTTCAGAAAATTTAACATGGTTATACTTTATCACCCATAGTCCAGTTTTGTTAACAGACCTATTATTGTCCTTTATAGCATTTTTCCCCCTCTACTACCAAAATCTAGACCAGAATCCCCTATTGCATTTACTTGTCATAGCTCAGTAAATAATATCTGATATGCTGTTATTTCAAAGAGATTAGAAAATTAAACTTAAACTACAAAAATGCAGCTGACTTAAGTTCTGTTCCAGCATTTTAAATGTCCTTTCCTTTTATATCAGCAACGCTATTTCTACAGTTCCAAATAATTTATCAAAACAATCTTTAAATCTCAAAAAAAGTATTGAAGAACGAAAAAACTGAACCTCATTAAAAATGAAGACAATACCAAATTCCAACAAAATTGTTGGGCCATATTTTATGCATCTTTGACACTACCTCAGAACTTAAGATAGATCAAGGACACACTCGAGAGTGGTTACTATACTTACCTCTTGGGAGGTTAGTGGGAACATGGGGGGGGCGGGTAAAGAGGAATTTTCGCTTTTTATTCTCTGAATTTTTGTAGTATTTGAGTTTTTTTTTTAAACGAGCACACATTTCTCATTTAATAATAAAATAAAATAAGCCAAGGAAAATAAAGAAAGCTAGATGACGGGCTGATTTTTTTTTTTTTTTTTGACGGGCTGAATTTTTGATGTGCGGGGTTAACCTGCATGTCGAAGTTCATCCGTTTGTACTTTGGTTTGTTCCCTGAAGATGGTGACACCTTCCCCTAACTTACGCAGCGAGACGTCAGAAAGGTTTAGTAGTCACTAAACTACTATTTCAGGGAGAAAGAGCCAACAGAAATGGTTGTCACAGACCAGAAAAACCCCTCCCGCGAACCGGCTGGCAGAGGGAAGGTTAACGGTATGCCTCGAACGCCAGAAACTCAAGCAGAACCGCCCTGGGCTTCAGAGCATTCATTCTGCAGCGGGCAACAGGGGAGCCAATGAAAGCCACAGGCGCAGGAGGCACAGGGACAGCACGGACCGCTGTGGGACGCGGGCTGGGCTAAGGGCGTTCCAGGCTGTCAGCGGGACGGGAGGGACGCCGGTGCCCGCGCGCGTCCGGGGGGCAGCTGCCGTCCGGGTCCGCGAGTGAGCGAGCCGGCGAGCGCAAGCGCGGGAGAGAGGCGCTCCGGCGGCGCGAGCCGCGTCCGTCACTTACCGAGCGCTGGGCACGTCCACCGGCCCGAGGCCGCCGCCGCCGCCGCCGCCGGGGCCGGCTAGCACGTCCCCGCCGTATTTCTCCTCCATTCCGGGGCTCACGAGCCGCAGCCGCTGCCCCCGCCGCGGGGTTTCCTCATGTCTCGCTGCTGCCGCGGAACAGCGGGCGCAGGCGCGTCACTCCCCCATGGCAGCGGCCCCGTCGGGTCCCCGCAGGCTCGGCCGCCGCCGCTGTCCCCGGCTCCGGCTCACAAGCACACGCGCGTCGGGACTAGGCCGCGGGCAGTTCCGGCGGTGCCGGGGTCCCTAGAGGCGCACCGGAGCAGACGTTGCCAGGCCACGTCATCGGGCCCAGCAGCCCTCACTCCCGGGGGAGTGCCCAGCCCTGCGCCTGCGCACAACAGAACGCTCGCTTTCTTTTGCCCTTCCCTAGGTTCCGCCTACCACGGGGTGACGGATCGCATCCTCGCTCCGGATCGGCCCCTCCCAGTGACGCTGCCTGTGCCCTTACCTGTCCCTGCAGCGCCACCTCTGGGCCGTCAGGAATACAGCGGGTTCTTGTAGCACCGCGGAAGAGGGTATAGAAAATGGACAACGTGTGATTCGATGGAATAGAATATCTTTAAAAAAATCCGGCTGCTAACTATGCTACTTAATCCTGGTACATCAGTAAAACTTGGCCAGGTAGGACCAGGCCTTATTAGAGTTATTTTTCTGTTGCTAAAAATTTAGGAACGTGGGCTCTCTTGTCTGTATTTGTGTGAATCCCAACTCTGTTACTTAACGATTGTGTCACTTGGACTTTCTGTACCTCAATTTTTTTATTGGTAAAATGGGAATAGAAATATGTATATTACAGGGTTGTTGGGAGGATTATTTGTGTTATGTGAAAAATGTCTAGAATAGTGAATGGCACACAGTAATCAATGAATGTTAGCTATTATTACTTATAGGGAAATTGAAGACCGAGAGATGGAAATGGGGTTTGGAGCACTTTACAATACTCTACTTAATTTGATATACATAAAATCTTAGTAACATATAAAAGATTGAGAAATCACTGTGTCTGATGGAGCTTCATAGTCTATTGTGAAAATATTTATTAATTTGAGAGCAAGGCCTGGTTGGCAACATTATAGGTTAAAGGCACAAATGCTAAGGTTTTCCAAATAAGGTGTGATATGACTCACTGATAGACAGACCCCGATCTGAAATTTGGATAAGGTTTTGGATATGGGAGAAAAGCATTGTGAGACAACACATTCTATGTGTAGAACACAGAGGAAGGCATGACCTTTGAAGGCTAAGGTGACTCTGAGTGACTTTTTTGTAGTAATTTTTTTTGGGGGGGTAGAATTCTTATTTTCAAATCAGAATGGTAGTGGTAATGAGTAACTATTGTGTGTTGTGTTTTCTAGAGCAAGTTCCATTCTTTTGGAGCCCAGAAGACTAGGTAGTGTGACACGTGTAAATTGAAATTCATCCCAAATGGAGCTTGAACTCACTTGATATTTCTGATTTGGTTAGAATTATGGTGCTTTTCTTTTAGGCCAATGTAAGTACATTTCCTGCAACTGTTTTTGTAGTGGAAGGAGAAGAGCCTCTATATTCTTTTCACCTACTCACTTCTCAACCCATTCCAGCCTTGGCTTCTCCATCCATCTGTCCTCTGAAGCAGCTCTCTCATGGATATTTTTCAGCCATTTACTACCTCATCTCTCTAAAGCTTTCAACATAGTTGATCTTTCTCCTCCTCCTCCTCCTCTTCCTCCTCCTCCTTCGAGAGTGTGCAGGAAGGGGAGAAGGAGAGTGAGAATCTCAAGCAGACTCCCTGCTCCGCGCGAAGCCCGACACTGGGCTTCATCCCATGACCCTGAGATCATGACCTGAGCAGAAATCAACAGTTGGACACCTAACCGACTGACCCACCCAGGAGCCCCTCTCTCTCTTTCTTGAAACATTCCCTTTCCTTGGTTTCCAGAACTCGACATTTTGTTGTCTCAAAGGAAGCTCAAGTTCTTTATGTTTAAAAGTCAATGCATGATCTTTCCCTTAAACCTAATTCTCTTCTAATGTTTCCTACCTCAGTGGATGACACCATTTGTTAGCAAACCAAAAACCTAGCTATCATCTTATACACCTCCCCATCACCAAATCATGTCATTTTTTACCTTCTCAATATTTCTTCAGTCAATCCAAATTTTTCCATCTCTATCACCATCATCAAGTCTAGGCTACCATCAACTTTTGCTTTAGCCACTAACCCCTTACTAGTTTTGCAAGTTTGCTCTTTCCATTCTCCAGTCTGTTTTCCACATTTTGCCACATAATCGTAACATTTTCCAAATGCAATTTTTTTTTTAAAGTAAGCTCCATGCCCAGTGTGGAGCCCAATGTGGGGCTTAAATTTACGATCCTGAGGTCAAGACCTGAGCTGAGATCAAGTGTTGGAGCTTCACCAGCTGAGCCACCCAGGGACCCCTCTAAATGCACATCTTATAATGAACTGCTTACCTCACTGTACTTCACCCTGCAGTCTCCCAGTGGCTTTCTATTACTCTTAAGACAAACTGGAATCAACCAGGAATTCACACTGATATCTCCAATTACAATTCAACCTTAGATGTTTTATCTAGACTTTCCCCCTTCTATATTTGTACTTCTCTTCCCTGGGAATGAGAAACATGGCTCCCATTATTCTCAATATATTGACTTATTTTCTCAGTCTTTTTGTATGTAACCAATCTCCTGACCATGTAGGCCGTCTCTTCTTCATCAGGAAGGCTCATGCTAGCCTGGGCTGGCTGAGACTTCTCCTCCATCCCAGTTTTTTTTTTTTTTTTTTAAGATTTTATTTATTTCTTTATTTAGAGAGAGAGTGTGATTAGCTGGGAGGGGCAGAGGAAGAGGGAGAGAGAGAGAATTCAAGCAGACTCCGCACTGAGCACAGAACTCGATGTGGGGCTCAATTCCATAACCTTGAGATCAGGACCTGAGTCAAAATCAAGAGTTGGACACTCAACTGACTGAGCCATCCAGGTGCCCCTCCATCCCAGGTTTTTTAAATTAATTAATTAATTAATTTTAAAGATTTATTTATTTATTTGAGAGAGAGAGAGAGAGCATGAGAAGGGGGAGGGTCAGAGGGAGAAGCAGACTCCCTGCTGAGCAGGGAGCCCGGTGCGGGACTTGATCCTGGGACTCCAGGATCGTGACCTGAACCGAAGGCAGTCGCTTAACCAACTGAGCCACTCAGGCACCCCCAGTGTTTATTTTTTAATCTGGATTTGACTCATTCGCACAGAGTGACAAATATGGAAATGAAACATTTTCTCTCAATTTAACTTTCAGTCAGTTGGAAGGAGCAAGAAAGGGAAATACCTTTTTGGAGGGGCTCTACTAAGTACCAGGACATCTCTTATTTCTTTTCTTTTTTTTTTAAAGATTTTATTTATTTGACAGAGAGAGACACAGCGAGAGAGGGAACACAAGCAGGGGGAGTGGGAGAGGGAAGAAGCAGGCTTCCCACGGTGCAGGGAGCCCGATGTGGGGCTCGATCCCAGGACCCTGGGACCATGACCTGAGCCGAAGGCAGACGCTTAATGACTGAGCCACCCAGGCGCCCCTCTTATTTCATTTAATTTTTAGAAGACCTTTCAAGGTTGGCATTATTTTCTGTGACAGAGTTTAACCCCAAAAAAGGTTAAGTAAATTGTCCATTATATAATAATGGGCAAAGTGCACGTCATTGTCAGCTGTTTTGCCACTTTCTTCCTGAGTGCATGAGTGACAACTGACTCCAGTGTTCTAAGAGAACCAGGATTGTAACCAGTGTTGTAAATGTTCCCAGGAAAAACAGGAGAGTGGGAAGTAGAACAGGAAAGAAGGACAAGCAAGGATGTGATATCCGGCAAAGTCCCACTGGGGAGCTCAGATACTGTGAGGATCACAGCTCCCCGAGGGTCCTGATTGGGGGGTGAGCTGTCTTAGCGCATTTGGGCTGCTATAACAAAAATAACATAAAATGGGTGGCTTATAAACAACACACATTTATTTCTCCCAGTTCTGGAGGCGGAGAAGTCCAAGATCAAGGTGCTGGTAGAGTTAGTACCTAGTGAAGACCCACTTCCTGGTGTTACCTTTTGCTGTTTCCTTACTTGGGGGAAGAGGTGAGCTAGCTCTGTGTTGTCTTTTTTTGTAGAGGCACTAATCTGAATCATGAGGGCAGAGCCTAGTAACCTAATAACCTTCCTAAGACCCACCTCTTAAGATCATCACCTTGGGGGTTAGCATTTCAACCTATGAATCTTGGGGGAACACAAACATTCGGGCCATAACACAAAGGAATTGGGATATTTTGGGAGCAGTTCTCTGACCAAAGAGAGGAAGGTGCTGGTTATTAGGAATGCTGCTGACATGTGTAAAAATGGCAAAGGGATCCAAGGCCATATGAGCAGAAGCCTTACTGACAGTATCCACTACAAAGCTACATATATTTTGGTCATTTTCCACATGCTGTGTTCTCCCTTCCCAAGGTTGAAACCAGAAAACTCCCGTTCCTAGACTTCCTTGCAGCTAGGGTTCTGGCATAGGACCTGGGTTTCACCAGTCAGACATCTCCAGGTGTGACTTGACTTCAGCTGAGAAAGCAGCAAGCGGGGATGCTCCTTTTCCTCTCCGGAGGAGGCATCCGGCACTTTGGAAGTAGCAACAGCAGAGCTTCTGGTGTCCATTCCTAAAGGTCACTGGTGCCTAGCGACAGTGGCGGTGGTGCTGTTGGCGGAGTGGCCTTCGTGGTGTGGCTGGGCCTTGCTCCCGGTTGCCGTAGAGGCAGAGCCTGGCTCTCTGGTCCTCCGAGAGGTTCTGTGAATTACCCGATGTTCCTTAATAAATTCCTGCATGAACTAGTCAGAGCAGAGGCGGTTGTTTGCAATTAAGAACACCGAATGGTACCAGTGATATGGTATCAAACCTCGACTAACAATAAGCTGCACATAGATTTTGTAAGTGCATTTTATTTCAGACCAAGGAGCAGTACAATGCTCTTCGAAACCAACACATAATATGTTGCGCCTTAGTGGAGAAAGCAACCCCAAACTCATAAGATGACCTCATCTGATGCCAGACATTCTCGTATCTTCTATTTGAAATCAGAAAAGGAAAGTGAGGCAATGTTCAATAATTCCTTATCTGTCCTGACCAGGCAGGAAGAAGATTGGGGTTTGAGTGCTCTGGAATTCTCAGAGATCTTGGGCTTCATATGACAACTGCAAAGCTCTACAGGGAAGCAGTTGGGAGTTTTAAGGATTTGAGTTCTTTGCAGTTAGGGACTCTGTGTCATGTTTTTAGCAGTCATTAAATGTGAGCAGTTAAAAATTAAAAACACTATGTACAGGTACGATGAGGAGGATGCAGATGAGGAGATGAAGAGATATAGTTCACATTTACACATTTTCAACTAGCAGATCAGAATTTTATTGTGGATCTTGAAGTTTCATTGTAATTATGCCTCAAGTGTTTCAGGAATCGATCCTTCCATTTATCCATTCATCCACTCAGTAGTCAAAAAGAAGTATTTATTGAATGCCTATCATGTGTCAGTACCAATTATATTCTAGAGTGGAGGAAAATACGGTATTATCCTTTTCTCAAACTGATTAGAAACTGAACTGGTAGCAACACCCTTTGGGGAAAACAAACTGAAAAGAATCTTGTTTAGAGACAGATTTCGGTAGGTCTTTTCTGTTTCTGCATGTCTTCCCAGCAGAGACATCGACAGCCTTTGTTACAGACTGTATTTTCAAGGCTGTTTGTATAGCAAACAGCCTAGGAAATTAGAGGTGTTATCTCCTTTTGGGGCAGGGGGAAGATTTGCTGATCAGGATAATAAGGATAATGTCCCACTCTAAGACAAAGGTTGGGGAGGTTTGCTAGCAGACTCTTTAAAAAAGAGTGGCGTTTCCTACACTCTCAGTTGCATGCTTAGCATCTACCTAGGCTGTCCGGCATCACTCCCATGGGATTTGGAGGTGGAGGTGGCAAGACGAAGTGATGCAAACATGAGGTTTATGCAGCCTGCGTGATTAACAAAGTCCTTTGTCTCTGACCCAGGAGTCTTGGTTAGACTTCTGCCAGCTTCCAGGAAACTGTGGCAGGCTAATTGTGAGTTTGCAAGCAGGGTATAATCTTAGTCCCTTCATAATTCCTGCCACATCTTCCCATGAAGATAATATTATTGGGACTCCTGGGTGGCTCAGTTGGTTAAGCGTCTGCCTTCGGTCCCAGGGTCTTGGGATTGAGTCCTGCATCAGGCTCCTTGCTCAGTGAGGAACCTGCTTCTCCCTCTGCCTGGTGCTCCCCCTGCTTGTGCTCTCTCTCTCTGACAAATAAATAAATAAAATCTTAAAAAAAGAATTCCTTACAAAAAAAGGAAAATAATATTATTTAGCAGTTAATTAGAAAAATTCATAGCACACTATCATCAAGGGTATGGAAAAACAGGTATTCAGATTGGAAAGAAAGAAGTAAAACTACCTCTATTTGCGGATGACATGATCTTATATACAGAAAATATGAGGAATCTACTAAAAAAAATTGGTAGAAATAAACAAATTGAGCAAGGCTACAGGATACTAGATCAATATACAAAAATAAATTTCATTTCTATGATATATATATTTATATATATGTTTTTAAAGTGTGCTCGAGTGGGGGAGGGGCAGAGGGAAAGGGAGAGAGAGAATCTTAAGCAGGGGATTGAGCCCACCTGGGGCTCAATCTCACGACCCTGAGATCGTGACCAGAGCTGAAATCAAGAGTCCAGCTCTCAACTGACTGGGCCACCCAGGTGCTCCATTCCATTATATTTTTTGATGCATTTCAAAGTCAACTGTGGTTACTAATACACTTCCTCTAAATATACTTCAGCATGTATATTATTATTATATATAGTTCAGTATTTGTTTACAATACTGAGCACTATATTATAGTTCAGTATTTGTGTACAGATTTTTTCTTTGATTTAAAATTTTTGTATAATGAAATACACACATTTTAAGTATACATTTGCTGAGTTTTGACAAACACATTTATTTTTGTAACCCAAACCCCTGTTCAAGATGTGGAATATTACCATTACCCCACAAAATTCCTTCGTATCCTTCTCAATCTATCTCCATCTCCACCCAACAGGAAACATCTGTTTTTATTTTTATTCCACCATAGATTAGATCTGCCTGTTCTAGAACTTCATATAAATGGAATCCTACAATGAGTTCTTTTTTTGAGTAAGACTTCTGCTCAACATAATATTTTTGAGATTCATCCATGTTGCTGTATATAGCAGTGATTTATAATTTTTTGTGGTTGTGTGTTTTGTTACTGTGTGTTCAGTGTAAGAAATAACACAGTTTGTTTTCTTACTGATGGACACCTGGGTTGTTCCAGTTTTGGGGTATTATGAATTAAGCTGCTATAAATATTTTTGGGCAAGTCTTTGTGTAGACAGGTGTTTTCTTTTTTTCTCAGGTAAATATCTAGGAGTAGGTATATGTTTTAAGTTTATAAAAACATGCCAAACTTTGTTCCAAAGTAGTTGTTTTATTTTACAAGCCTACCAACCTTGTATGAGAGTTTTGATTGCTCTTCCTACACCACATTTGGTGTTGGGCCATTGTGATAGGTGTTTGGTGATATTTCATTTAATTTACATTTCCCTGATGACTAATAAAAAGTTGAGCACTTTTTTCACATGCTTATTGGCTATTCTCTGTCTTCTTTTGAGAAGTGTCTGAGTATTTCACCCAATTTTTGGTTGGGTGATTTGTATTTTTAAACTGGATTGTAGTAGTTGTTTATGTTTTGCAAATACCATTCCTTTGTCAACAAATGTTTTCCAATATTTTCTTCCAGCAAAAAAAGAGATAAAAAAAATCCCATAAACCCAGTACTAACACCCAGGTATTTAAAAATTATTTTTATTTATTTATTTATTTAAAAACTATTTTATTTATTTATTTGACAGAGAGAGAGCACAAGCAGGGGAAGTGGCAGGCAGAGGGAGAGGGAGAAGCAGACTCCCGGCTGAGCAGGGAGCCAGACATGGGGCTCGATCCCAGGACCCCGGGGTCATGACCTGAGCCGAAGGCAGACACTTAACCCACTGAGCCACTTAGGTGCCCCTATAAATTATTTTAATAAAACTTCAAAAAATAGCTCAGCTTAAATTGGAGGGTTGTTCACAAGTTCTCAGTTCTGATACATTGCATGATTGCTAATTTTAAGCAACTTTCCCCCACTATATGATATATCCTTTCTGGTCAGGGTCAATATCTTATTTTTTTCTTTCCCTATACCTGGTAAGGTATCTTAGAGCCAATATTTACTGAGTGAATATTTTTTTCTGAGTTGAAATCCAGTAGTATTTTCATTATATGAAGAACAGGAATGGGGCATTTGTCCTTAGTTACAGTTTCATTCTAGATAGATGGTATCAGCTCTTAGTCATTGTTAATTCTCTGTGGTTTGTTTGCTGTTGAATGGTCTTCAATCAGGAATGACAGGTGCCATACATTCAAAGAAAATTATTTCAGACAGGACCTCTTCCTTCTTTGAACTCCTTAAAACTACTTTTCCATCACTCTCTTGGGGAACTTTTTTTTTTTTTTAAAGATTTTATTTATTTTTAAGTAATCTCTACACCCAACGTGGGGCCCAAACTCACAACCCCAAGATCAAGAGTTGCATGCTCTACCGACTGAACCAGCCAGGCTCCCCTCTCTTGGGCCACTTTGAAACACTGCTGGTATAGAATCTGCGTGAATTCTGGTTTCTCTCCACACTGTAAGCACTTTGAAGACAAGGGTATGTCCCGTTGGCACTCCCGCCCTCTACCACGCCCCCAGAATGATCATCAGGGTGCCTTACACATAAGAGAAGCAATAAACACTTGTTCAATGGCTACATAAGGGAAAAATAAAAAATTCAAAACCCAAACACACAATATACCAAGCCGAGGCAAAAGAAAGATTAATGATCCATAAGCTTACCTAGTTTCCTTATTTAGTAAGTGAGCTGCTCACATTTCAGACATGACTGAGATGTGAAGGCTCACTTGAAATGCTTTTGCAGTCACCATGTTCTGGAACAGAGACCAACGTCAACACTTCAACTCTCTGTATTTGTTCTTATCAATAGAGAACTTGTAGTTCTCATTTTTGGAATTTTTGCTTTCTCAGGCTATACTACACAAAAAGGTTACACTGGACTTCCTTTAGCCTGTAGGAGAGGCAAAAGGCAAACTACATTGCATTATCCACTTTCAAGGAAAGTCGAAGATGGCGGAAGTAACCTGAGCCTAAAATACCTGAGTACCCATTCTCTCATGGCAGCTGAAATAGGTTTTCTAGATATTTGCAAATGACATATCAGATAAAGGGCTAGTATCCAAAATCTATAAAGAACTCATCAAACTCAACACCAAAAGAACAAAGAATCCAATCAAGAAATGGGCAGAAGACATGAACAGACATTTTTCCAAAGAAGACATCCAAACGGCCAACAGACACATGAAAAAGTGTTCAATATCGCTCGGCATCAGGGAAATCCAAATCAAAACCTCAATGAGATACCACCTCACACCAGTCACAATGGCTAAAATTAACAAGTCAGGAAATGACAGATGTTGGCGGGGATGCGGAGAAAGGGGAACCCTCCTACACTGTTGGTGGGAATGCAAGCTGGTGCAGCCACTCTGGAAAACAGTATGGAGGTTCCTCAAAAAGTTGAAAATAGAGCTACCATATGATCCAGCAATTGCACTACTGGGTATTTACCCCAAAGATACAAAAGTAGGGACCCGAAAGGCTACGTGCACCCCGATGTTTATAGCAGCAATGTCCACAATAGCCAAACTGTGGAAAGAGCCAAGATGTCCATCAACAGATGAATGGATAAAGAAGATGTGGTATATATATACAATGGAATATTATGCAGCCATCAAAAGGAATGAGATCTTGCCATTTGCAATGACGTGGATGGAACTGGAGGGT